>NW_028292569.1:7462447-7783280 GCF_029948245.1 Actinia tenebrosa | reverse complement strand
ATCTTCGAAGTAGTCCATTGCAAAATCATTGTCGCGCTCACTAAAACATAAAACATAAAAGCTGAGATCGAAATGTTACATGGGAAGGACGCTAATTAGATGTTTCTAAGACTAGTTATGTAACTGGTGAAATGTTTACAGTCCTTTGACTAAACGTTGTCGTTGACCGGATCATCCCTACGCGCCTAGACCGAAAAGGATAACGGGTAAATTCCCCAGAACTTGCGTCATCCAAACTGCTCGCCAGTTTAAATCTTCGCCGTATGCTCGAGGCATGGTTTCAGCAAATTAAATGGGATCGAAAAAAGCGAGCTCAAGACGTGTTAGATAACATATGCGGCAGCTAGTAACTGTGAATTAATTATCCCCATGATCCTTTTCGGTCTAGGCGCGTAAAGATGAAGCCGATCAAACGACAACGTTTAGTCAAAGGACTGTATACATTGTTGCACTGACAGAGAGCATGGAGAAATGTTTCATATAGACTGTGTATCAGCAAAAATGAATATATCAGAGGCTAATGATGTCATTTCCCAGACTACTAAAACTATTTGTATGACTGTTGCCTATATTTATGTGTCTCTTTCGTACGCAAACTCTAGAGAATGACACGTGTATGAAATGGGAAAACTAGCCCAACGTAGAGGTCTATTATGTCACATTAAAAAAAACTTTTCTGAACCTCGTTCATTCCAGTTGCATTAAACGACAATATTAACGTATTAATGGGTAATCTCGATTTTTAGGTTATCTTTTCTAACACAAATGCCAAATGAAAACACTTTTCTTCCTTGACGCGTATACGTTTCTTTTTTTTATTTACTCAGAAAGAGTCACCGTTACAAAAAACTCTTATGCAATTTATACATCTTCATGGCTATAAACTTTAATGACAAGATTAACACTAGAACAGCTTTAGAACTCCTTTCACATCGTGCTCCTTGTCTGAGAGATGCAATGTCTTCAGTCACTTTTTTTAAACTAAGTTAATGGCAAGTAAACTTTCTATTTTTACTTTGTTTCCCACAGTCTTTATAAACTTTGGCATTGTGTTTTTAACAATGGCCTATTATATTACTTGACGGATTTGTGGTTAGCAATTAAAATGATGACGATCATTTGCAAGCTTTCAATGGGATACTTAAAACTAGTAACCATTCCGAGTTAGGCTAATCAATCCTTTCATGCCGAAGAAACGGTGTTCGAATTATACGAAATGTCTTTGTCTCACACATTTCTCGCACTTTGCAGAAGTGCGGTACGGCTCTCGTCATCTTTCGTGAAGTTGCCGCTTCTCATCTTCAAAGGCAGCAACAGGCTCAGACAGCATCTTAGGCAAGCTTGACAGCAATGACCACAGCTGCAATTATCTTCATTAGCAGACATACAGCACTTTAATGTCTGCATAATGATGACCTTGAGAACAGCAACTACAAAAAGAGTATGGCATTTGTGAACATCAGCGTGACACACTAAGCTACTAGAAATATACCTATCGGTTTAATAGGAATAATTTTTGTATGATCAGTTTGACAAACATACGATCTACACTAAGATATCCATACTCACCTGTCACTATGCCAATAACAGCAACATTGATGATGATCATCATGATAGACACGCCCAGGTCGTCGTTATGCTTGTTGACAACTGGTGACATTTTGTCATTGTCTGATGCCTTGAGCATCACACCAATTCCAAGGTTTAGAAATATCGCCATCAGAGCCACCGTCTGTAGAAGATTCTCAAACTTGTTAGTGATGGGACGTTTATAGACATAAAGAATAGCAAATACAGCAGATATGATGGCACCGAGTCCAATCTGTGTGCGGCTGTGCTCACCAATCAGCGTCAGACCGGAAATGAGAACCAGCTTCCTGATCATCTCCAAAGCTTCCCAGTACCAACAATTGGATCTGTAGTTCTCGCTAAACAAACTGAGACCAGATTTGAATGGGGTGTCCACATTTGCTGGCACAACAACATCTTCACCACTCAAATGATTGTGAGTTGCGCATTCTTTCCTTATCGATGGTTGGTGGATGTATTTCCAGACAAGAATCAAAATGACCACAGGAAACCCAATGGGGTAAAGAAGGAACGCCGTGGCAATACGTGAGAAGATGTCGTGTTTAGGAGTTTGGCAGTGGACGGAGAGGTCACTTCTGAGATAGGAATCACAATGCGCGTGCTCTTCTTCGAAGCACAGTTGTACACAGTTTATAGAAAGAACCTGAATGATACCTGTACAGGTCTTTGGATATGTTGCAAACAGAAAGACACAGATGTTACGAATACACGAGCTCTTAGTTTTGGCTACCGATTCTTCGACTTGATTTTGTGAATAACATTTCTTTCTCTTTAGTATTGCCATTCTTATCACGAGGTAGATAAGAATGACGGTGACTACGGTGATGTTCAAAGCAACAACAATGACAAACTGCTGCAGTACGTTAAAGGATAACCGAGAAGTAATACAGCTGAGAGGAGCGATCTGTAGGATGTTTAGTTGTATGAAGTGAAGAGTCTTCTGCATCCAAACAACCGAGGATGGCCAGGCTATGTCAGAGAAAGCAGAATATATTCCTGCCATCACCTGAAAGCGCAATTTGAAAAACATAAACATTTTAGCAGCAGGGGAACATGTTGTGCATTTATGATATTTATCATATAGTATATCAATATACGTATTCGCTACTATTTGTTATATCCTGGTCTTCCTATAACGCGTGGCTCGAGTGAGTTTGAAAATTGACTTGCCTGATAAAAGCCAATGACAATCTTAAAACAAGATAATATCTTGTCTGCCATGGTTCGCCCATGTTCATTGTGCAGTCTCTTTCTGTCTCCCCATAACAGAGCAAGGAGGACTACAACAAACAGGACGATCACTATAGCAACCTGAAACCCTGCCCACAGTCTGGATGGACAGCGGATACATCTGTAATTTAAAAAGTTCAAAAGTTAGATAATCTATGAAATGGAGCCAATGAAGAAATATTAACTTGAACAAACCTGTTCAACTTGTTGTAATAGTCTTGTTCACATAATGCACAGAGTGGGCCTTGGTGACCAGTTTGGCAACTAGAGTCCAGGCCTCCTAAACAGGAGTCACGTGGGCACTTGTGGGGATTGGGTAAAGTTCCTTCGTATCTCCACGTTCCTTCTGCAAACTCTGGGCTCTTGATCTTGAGATTTTCGATAAACCTGCGGTACTGTTTCTTAAAAGTGCTATTCTTCCATCTCCAGTAAAAACCTGCTGACAGACTAGCGTAGTCGTTTTCGCATTTGAAAGACTTACTGGGACAGGGAAAACACCTACCAAACCGGTCAAACCGGTAGAAGTTTGGTAAACACTTGCAAGCTCTGTATCCAGCCTTATCACTTGTTTGTGTTCCTGAAAAGTAATTATTGTCAATTCCTGCATTATAGCGATGTAGTAGGTAGACATATAAAATATCTAGTGGCTAACAAATCTATCCTTCCATGGTCATCGTTCCTTTTTCTATTTTTGTTAATTTCGGCCCTCAGGCCGAAATGCTACTAAGATCAGTTTAGGTAACCCATAATATTCTGTGAAGCTATCAATCAGCTGTCATTATTTTCTATCGTATCCAATCACATTTGGCATTCTTATCACTTCATAAATAACGAATGCGGATATGTTTACAATACTTAACAGTAATCTTTTCACCTATCGTCATCAACAAGTGTTTTTATGACGTCCTGTATACCTTTTGTTTTATTTATATACATGATCCGTGATTCGCTAAGTTCATATGTTCTATATCTCAATTATTGTTTTATTTAAATAACAATTTATTGTTTGACATCCTTGTCGAAGCGTATGCATTTAAAAAGACTCGTGTGTGTGCGTGTTTGCACTCCAACCAACAATGCGAGATATTTCATTTGCGACCAACAATGTAGAGTAAAGGATTTGGACATTGTCTTACTCAAGTACCTGCCATTTCTTCAAGTGAATAAAGAAAACAATACAGATGCAGATAAAACTTGTGGTCTCACGAACGAGAGGTCCTTGAAACTTCTACTAGTAAATAACTAGTAAAACTCAGGAACTCGACCACGTATAGTTCGAGTGCTTGAATGACAAAAAACTTCGTCAACAATTCACTAATAATCACTCTATTTTTACTTCGAGGTTCTTTTTTATGGTGATTTTTTTATATTTATACAATAAGCAATCTATATCATTTTTAGGTGCCAACCATTTATGAGTTCATTTTTTCCCATGAAGAAAGCTAAAAATAGAACTCCTAAACATTACTTACTGTCTGGCTGTCGTGATTAGATTGCGGTAAAAGTAAAACAAAGCCACTTGACACAAAAAATGAAAACCGCACACCCCTGAAACTAGGCTTAGCGGGCCGAAACATCATTGCTCTAAGAGCAATATAGCCTTGTTTCCTTTTCTTTTTGTAATCAAATGTTCGGGTTTCCTTTGGTTTTCAACGTTTTGGGCTTCCTTTGTCAAAGGCCAGGTTTCTAAGTAGATTTAAGATGGTGGATAAATTCAAGTGTTTCTTTCGGAAGTTTTGATTCATTTTAAAGCTTTAAATGGCGGAAAAATCACCAAAAACAAATCTATGTTCACTTCCAAAAAAAGTAAGCTTACGAAATATGGATATGGAGTTGATGGCCCACGCGAACGACAAATTTATTTGGGAAAAGTTTGATATCTGAATTCATCTATTGAGCGCTAGCCATCACGTGGTATAAAACGTGTTGGATTGTGTTACGGTCACCAAGAAATCGAAAAAAGTTATCGGATTTCCGTACGAATGTACTGAATTTTAAACAACTTATTTACTCGGTTTGTCTAGTTAGCTCTCTAAATACAGCTTTTCTTCACTGCTGTTTAGAAAAGTAACTAAAGAAAGCGATCTGAATTTACATAAGTACCTATGTATTCTATGTATCAAGTACATGTATTTTTAGCTCATACCAAGGGGCTTTTACCTTGTGGACATGCCTGACATGACAGTGGTGTAGTACCAGGTGTGTTGTTTGGATGTACATAAGTACCTGTGTATTGTATGTATAGGTACCTATGTATTTTTAGCTCATATTGAGGGGTGTTTACATTGTGGACATGCCTGACATGACAGTGGTGTAGTACCAGGTGTGTTGTTTAGATGTACATAAGTACCTATGTATTCTATGTATAGGTACCTATGTATTTTTAGCTCATACCAAGGGGCTTTTACCTTGTGGACATACCTGACATGACAGTGGTGTAGTACCTGGTGTGTTGTTTGGATGTACATAAGTACCTATGTATTCTATGTATCAAGTACATGTATTTTTAGCTCATATTAAGAGGTGTTTACATTGTGGACATGCCTGGCATGACAGTGGTGTAGTACCAGGTGTGTTGTTTGGATGTACATAAGTACCTATGTATTCTATGTATCAAGTACATGTATTTTTAGCTCATATTAAGAGGTGTTTACCTTGTGGACATGCCTGACATGACAGTGGTGTAGTACCTGGTGTGTTGTTTGGATGTACATAAGTACCTATGTTGCATTCTTTGCATTTGGTTTGTGCCATCTCGTCCTGGTAGAATCCTCCTGAAGAAGATACGCCCAACCCAAATTATAATAGATACAGTAATGGTAATTGAACTGAGAAGAAATAGCACGATTTTAAGTACAAATCGGAATATATAAGTACGAGTGATGTTTTGAAAGTTTTCGAAATCGGACGAGCCTTTAGACTAGGTGAGTTTGATTTGAGAACTTTCAAAACATCAGGAGTATCTATAAATTCAGAATTGCATGAGAAGATTGTCTTTTGTCTTTTTGAATTCTTTGTTTATAATACACTCAAAAAAAATTGAGCAACTTAATTGGGACTCTAAAGAGTACAATTTGGGATGTAATTGTACTTCTCTTGTCCAATCAGAGTTGAGCAATTTTGTTGAATGTATTATAAGTATATGTAATAGGACTCCATGCTGTCCAATTAAGAAAGAATTGGACAAGGAAAATTCCGAGGACTGACAAAATGGGATGAGGCCGTAGGCCGAGCCCAATTTGGCAGTCAGAGGAATTTTTTGAGTCTAATTATTTCTTGATTGGGGAGCATGAAATCCCGTTGCCTATCAATTATATAGCTGCCTAATTAATCCCATATCAACATGACCTGTCCAATTAAGAAAATGATTGGACAGTTACCTATATGGGATTAATGAGAAGCTGTATAATTAGGTCTGTAATCAAACGAGTGATAAAAAATTGCTCGACCAAGTAGCAGAAATACCACTTAATTATACCTATTTTGAAATCTCCTGAAATAATAGTAAATTTAACATTTAGTTTTAATATAAAATTTATCCCCTTCAATTTTTTTTCTCATGCTTTTTTGGGGTTTTTTTTTTTTCTCTGATGTTATCGGTTGAATGACATGCTTTCTGCAATATAATTGGCTCTTTAAAACAGTGCTGTTTAAAACCAAGAGCCAAAAAAGAGCCAATCAGATTAGAGCCAATCAGATTGCAGGAATCAACAGTGATCATAATAATTGTAACCAGTGGCATAATTCAGCTTTTAAGAACTGCTATTGAAAGTCATCTGATATGTTTTGGATGCTATAAAATATAACACTAGTTTGTGTTTACAAACATTAGCATTGTGATGTTAATTTGATGACCATTATCTTAATATTTGTTGCTGAGTTGCTTTGCTTCATCACTGAGCGAATCTAGCCTCCTCTGCAGGCTACTCTTGGGTTTTTGTGACGATTCGACAGCCCATAATCATAGGAAAAGAGCAAAGATAATTCTGCGGAGGAAGCTAGAGGGAATCAATCTCTGGTTAGCACAATAATGACAACAGCTCACGTCACAGCATATAGCGCTTTTAACTAGTAACATATTTCAGTCTTATAGATTTTTTTTACCTGCGGAGCACTCCCTACATGGTTCTTTTTCCCATTTTGCTTGAAATGATCCAACATTACAGGGAATGCAATTCCAGTTATTGCCATGTGTCATATTGCAAAAAAATCCCGATGTAACAAGTGAGTATGCCGCTTGAGTGTTCAACTCTCTGATCCAACCCAATTGATTTGGAGCACAGGTGCTGTTAAGAAAGATGGGAAATGATTACATTCAATGCATGCTTTCTCTCTGTGTCCTCCTTCGAAAGCTCCAGGCCTCGTTGTTGAACGCTCATGACGAGCAGTTTCACTTCAAACTGTCTCCGACTCCGATTCTGCGCAAATGGAAACCATTCTAAATGAAAATATTTTTTGTGCACTGCACATGCTCAAACCGTTACTTGTACGGCGTTTCATGCAATTCGGTTAACCAATAAAAATTTGCTATATATTTGAGTTGAAAGATGTTCATTTGGTTACAGACTGATATATACTTACATTCGAGATAATGAAGATCGTTGAATATGGGGAAGATCTTTGAGGCTTTTGCATCTGAAATCTCTAAAAAGAATCGAATAAGGCATTTTCAAGATTAAGATATATATATTAGTAATAATCTTCATGTGTAGGAAAATCGTAAGAAAAATAAAATTCTTCTTAAGCCTGCGAGTACTTGGAACGACAACCAGCAGGCTTCAGCTGCACGCAAGCGTCTATGTAGACTTTCGCAAAGTTTTTCGTCTATGTATTAGTTCACGCGCGCTAAATAAAGCACAGGCAGCCCAACCAGGATTACACCCGCTGGACCTCTCTCCACAATAGCATTTTCCCCACTTCAGACTTAGCGCTCTGTGCTTAAATGTTTTTTTCAAGTATACGAAATACTTCATATAATAAGACAAGAGGGCATTTTGGTAAGCTTTTCAAATTATTATTTTTTTAATCGATGCCTGTGGCATTCATATGAAAATTTACTATACTTACACCATAGTCTCGTTTCCCAGATCGTTAAAGTAGTCATTATCAATGTGTTGTATGTCATTTCCAAAGAAGTATCTTGATAGAAAACATTGAAAAGCAATCAGTGCTTTAGACTAGCAGCTAGAGCTTATGCAATCACCCTGGTGCTTAGAGATCTGATGTCCCTGTTCCCATTTCTATCCCCTTATCTCTTTCAATACTTTAGAGGTGAATCTAGATTACTTTGTGAATCTGAGGACGCAATCACCCTTGTGCTTAGAGATCTGATGTCCCTGTTCCTATTTCTATTCCCTTATCTCTTACAATACTTTAGAGGTGAATCTAGATCACTTTGTGAATCTGAGGACGCAATCACCCTTGTGCTTGGAGATCTGATGTCCCTGTTCCTATTTCTATTCCTTTATCTCTTACAATACTTTAGAGGTGAATCTAGATTACTTTGTGAATCTGATGACGCAATCACCCTGGTGCTTGGAGATCTGATGTCCCTGTTCTTATTTCTTTTCCCTTATCTCTTACAATACTTTAGAGGCGGAACTAGATCACTTTGTGAATCTGAGGACGATGTTTTTAACCCCCAAGTCAAATACTGAAGAATGACTGAAATCGTCTTAATTCATCCTTAGTGTCATTAAAAAGGTGTATACTAGTGGGCAACTAGTTTTTCAAGCCTTTCATGCTCGTTTGACTCACATTGCTGTCTTGGTTTTCTTCATTCCTTTGAATGGTCTTCCTATCAGTTTTTTCAGTCTATTCCCGTTCAGAAATCTGGAAAAGGATTTTAAACCTGATACAAAGATAAGCTGGTCTTATATGCACACTGCGAACTCACAGAACTCAAAAGAGAATTCAGCGTTTTTGAATGTTGGATTTGCAGTGCTTCTAGTTTAATCGCGCAAAAACGTAAAATTTTCCGTCGCGTCAAAATAAGGTTTTGGTGGACGTCAATCAAAATGTTCTCATGACATTGTCGAAAATCACAAAGTTTTCAAGGGCACGTGTATGGAATGTCATAGGAACTCTTTGATTGACGTCCACCAAAACTTACTCCGCGGCGACGACGCTTCCGCGCGTGCTATGTAGAGTGTTTGATGTCAAACGTCGATGATTAATGCGCAAAAAGACGAAAGTCACAGATCAGGCAATCGTTTTACTTACAAATATTTAAGAGTAAGGTTTGCAAACACACCGTCTGGTAGCTGGGTTATGACATTATTAAATAGATATCTAGAGGAGCAAGGGATAAAAATGTATAGTGTCAGAATACACAGTAATAATTCTTTGATTGCACGTTACGTCATCGAGGCCATGTTGGTGCCATTTAACAAATGGTTTTTCATTAGCCACCATTGTTAACGGCACCAAAATGGTCGCCAAGTTTTTTTTCTTTTGACTCTTTTGGGTTCTCTTGGGAATGCATGAAGCACGGATGGCATTCGCGTCTAAGGGGGTTGTCTCTCACGGCTGTGTGGTTCACGCCTGCATGGTTTTAGGCTTCGATTTCCCGCTGAGTTAATGATAATAATAATATAATAATTTACTTTTAGCGCTCAACCTATTAAAATATTTTAAAGCGCTTTGCATATCCGTGGCTAGAAAATAAGGAAAACAAAATTCTTATATGAAAACGATATGAAATAAGAAGATAGACAAATAGATAGATAGATAATCTTTATTTAAGCACCCGAACAATTTCATCAGCTAATAGTGAAAAAAGTAAATAAATAAATATCTAAGCAATATATACTATCAACAATACAATATCATATTTAAAGATGTATTCTTTGCCTCGTGCGTATTAGCCTGAACTTTAAAAATTCAACTCGTGAATCGAAAATCCAGAATGCCCCGACCATTTAGTGGCATTTAGTTAGGATTTAAGATGGAGAATGGTATTTCAGCTTTTGTTTTATGCCAGAACGTTCGAGGAAACAAGTAATATTCCTTTTAGTCTCAATGTTTAATTGTCTTTTTTCGGTGAACAACGTTAATGACATTGACTGTATATATATCTATAATCATATTAAATTCCATCGGTTGTTTTCTCGTTTGCCATGGGGGTATTTCTACGGGTTCTCCGGTTTTTCTCCCTCCGTAACTATTCAACTTGTCGTGTGTTGTAAATATGTGAATGCAGTGACCATGGTAGAACGTGTGGATCGAACCTCACTGAATTTTTAGGTTGCAAGTTACCTGTTTGTAGCGGAGCTCCCGCGCTGGCCGAAGGCCCGCGCGAGCGGAGCACCATACTTAAGAAAAACTGGTAAACCATCGAGTTGATTTTTCATGGCTTAGCTGAAGTCACTTCCGTCCGTACGTCCGTCCGTGTACACAACACAGGAATCCCGCTTGATGTCAAAGCAAAACTACTCACAAATGCGGCTCTCAAATGCACAGAAAAGATCGCTTTAGGACAAGTTGTAGACCAAAAACAATTTTTAAAAATTTCATGTAGTCAAAGATGGATCAAGAAGTGTTCTTCAAGAATTCAGGTGTGTGTTTTCTAGCAAACAAACGTACATATATATATATATTTTTTTTTTTTTTGACAAGCATTTTTCTCGACGAATCGACAAATCAAAGACTTTCTCTCAAAACTTTTAATATTTCTTTAGAAAACTCATGAATAATTCATGAGGAAAACACAATAGAAATCATGATCGTGAAGGAGGTTTTATATCTCATACAGATTCGTCTTCATTTGCATAAAGTTGAACTTGGATTTTCTCTATCAAACTTGGTTCATTTCGTAAAGAATTCGGTACACTGAGAACATACATCATAAGTTTTCTAAGTAATGCTTAATAAACTCGAAGATCGTGTTTTATCGGGTCTAAAACCACTCGGCTACGCCTCGTGTTTTATACCCGATAAAACACTCCTGCTCGTTTATTAAACCAGAGTTAGTATATAGTGCTTAATTTATCTTAATGCTGGATGAAATATAACAGGAAGAGCATATTACAACAAATATTCGTCCTTTATTTAGCTTTGTAAATCTTTATCAATTCGGTTGTTTTTAACCAACTATCGTATGTTTTTCGTTCAAGAAAAATGCAACTTTGTTCGCCTCCTATCGCGGGGTCCCATCGGCAAAACAAAGAAGACTTTCATTCAATAATTTTATATCTTTCTACAGATAATTTATTTAATTATTGAATGAAATATAAATTTACACCAAATATTCAACTGTTTATTAAGCTGTTCGAGCAAGTATGATTATAAAAATGAGCTTAAATTTGTGTTGTTGTTGAGAGATGTTATTGTATAAAGACCTAGACTTTCACTTTAGAAAGCGAAGTGAAAAATATTCGAAAACAACCAGTTTTCAAGTTTGTTTTTAAGTCTTGATTTGTCCTAAATCTCCAGATTTTCGATTTCAATGAAAGACATCCGAGGTAAATTTCACTAAAATTGATAACGCGTTGGATTATCTGTAGTTATCTTTCGTTTTTTTAAGTAAAAGAGATTCAAAGCCTAAACTGTCGGAAAACTTTGTCGAAGAATCTTTCAAGAACAAAACTAGCCCCTGGGGGTGGTGGTGAGTTGCGTACAAAATTTCTAAGTGGGAGGGAAAAAAAACAACAAAACAGTGTAGTACATTTTGATTCGATTCCATTGCATGGTTTTCATTATGGGAAAAATTATCTTCATCTCGAATAAAAATTAATTGAAGATTTTTTCCCCGATCTTATTTTTACCTTTCAGCTTCATTCAAATCGTTCTCCCTGTGACTTTCGTATCGGGAGCTCCGCTTTTAGGCAGTGCCTAAATATATATTATACAGTACTTACAATTCTTGCAAGTCTTGTAAACCCATGAAACTATCTTTGTGGATCTTCTCGATTTGGTTGTTGTTTAATGTTCTTTAAAAAAATAATGAAAATGTTTACACCTAATCACAGGAACGTTTTCATATAAAATATGAAATAGGAATTAGTTAAGTTATTTTCACTGTTTTGAAGTTGTAGTAGGACATTTTTTGGAACATATCCATAGTGTATAGAAGTGTAACCATAGTTAATGGAACGGAATGGTTGGGAAACCTATTATTCTAGGTTTTTGTTTGACTTTATCCATTGTTATATGACGTTGAACGTGCACAGGGGAGAAGGAAACGTTTTTTCGTAGTATTCGGGAACATAGAAGTTTTTGCCCCAAAAAACGTTAAAGACAAAAAAGATGCCCTTACAATGGCAAAAAATGAAGAATAAAAACTTATAGAATATGTATATACATAGTATTCATAGACATGCTGATTTTGTTGCGTGACAAGTTGGATAGATAGGGTCGGTGTAAAACCAGCAACATTGTTTTCGAACTTGCACCACAATGTTGCGCGACAAGTTGGACGTTTTTGTGTCTCGTATTTCAGAGCCTTAAGCTATTTATTGGGCTGGGTAGCGGCCAGACGTTCCAGGGTTTTCGAAACAAAAGAAAGATTGGTAATAGGCAATAGTTATTCAAAATATCAGGCTCAATTGTTTCCTTTTTGATTCGAGGGATTACCAAACCATGCTTCATAGAAGCTGGGAACTCTCCTGAAGCAAAAGATAAGTTCACTATAGATGTAACTGGGGTAGAGACCTTGTCAGTGAATTGTCAGCAGTGATGTCGGTAGAGGATCAAGAGAGCAACACTTGGATGGTGATTTCAAGATTACAGTCCTCACAGTCCTTGGGAGACTTTCTCAAATTCAAGTAACGAGCATGACGGAGGATCAGCTGCAAGGAACCATGAAATGCGTTGCTCATTGGACTTAATTCCCTTCCTCAAATCGTCGATTTTCCCAGAGAAATGGTTCATGATGGTACATTTATTTTAATAGCTCTGTTCTATCGAGTTTCCAAACCATTCCGCTCCATTAACTATGGTGTAACACAGCTCGAAAGCAAAAATTATTGTTTAGGTTGAACTGTACGTGCGATTCCCATTACCTCATACTTACAAGGTGCTCAATGTAGGAGAGTTATCAAGAAATCGGGCTGGTATTTCTTTAATGTTGTTGCTGGCTAACCTCCTGTTAAAATATTAGAAAATTATTCGATTAGCCCTCAATACCATAACTCTTTTGACTCCGTTCAAAATTCATTCAGAGTATGTCCTACTAGCTATTCACTGATGACTTACAGTCCATAAAATATCTTTCATATAAGAAATTTATTTCAATATTTTCTCCTACGAATCTTTGCAAAATATTCTATTTTAAACTTTCTGCCATTTCTCCTATACGGCTAATTTAAAAAAAGGTCGGTGAATTTACCGATTAGGAATAATTTATCACTGACGTAAATTATCACTGATATGAATATCTTTTTCAGTGAGTGGCTATCAGTGAGTAAATAGTTACTAAACGTTTATTTTTCAATTTCTATAACAGGTGATCTCGTTTTGACAGCCCTTCAAAAAGCAGCCAATCATCGCGCAGGAAGAAATCTGATCAGGCGGTCCTTCAAAAATAAC
The DNA here is from genome assembly GCF_029948245.1 of Actinia tenebrosa. Classification (NCBI taxonomy): domain Eukaryota; kingdom Metazoa; phylum Cnidaria; class Anthozoa; order Actiniaria; family Actiniidae; genus Actinia; species Actinia tenebrosa. The sequence goes on along the minus strand of NW_028292569.1, from coordinate 7,769,933 downwards.
GGGTCTTTCTGTAGGTATCAGGGGAATTCTATTCAAATTCAAATTTCGAGTAATCGGCTAGTAGTCGTACCCTACGATAGCATAGATTAAGCTATAATAAATATTTATGTGCACATGCTAATGATATATCGTTTAAATATGACTAAAAAATGAGACCACCCCATCCGAATTTGCTTCGTGGTCTAGTGGTTAGGTTTATGGTTAGAGTTGGCGTTGACATTGTAGTAGTTCTTTGGTGCCGACGGTACCGAGTTCGATTCTTGGTGTCTTTACTTAATTTTTTTTCTAAGTGAAGAGAATCAAAATTTCGAAGTCCCACTCATGTGTTTGGAAACCTAAATAACATGGCGGCCGAAGTAAGAAAAAATTACTCTGAATCTTTGCTTCCCTAGCTACGTTATGGACTAGCAATACATTTAAAATTCTACATATTCATATAACGAATACCTATGGGTCAAATGGTACGTTTGGGTTTCAATTCTCATTATGAAATTATCTTGAAAGGATAGATTATTGTTCGCCGATAAACAACTGAAGCTAAGACCGCCTTGATCAACTACAACAATCCTTTTCGCATGCTCCTCGAGATCACCTGGATAACAACCTTTTTGCAAGTAGGTGTATATCGATGAACTCCTTTCAACTTACAGTTCCTGTAGTATACGTATGTTTTTGAATAGAGGCATTATTGAAACTTTGTTGGCAAATAATGATCTGAAAATTAGGAAACGATATTTCAGTTAATAATCTTTTATCGAGTGAAAAGAAAGGACAGCTTTTAAACATTTAAAAAAAAAAAAAGTCATGAACATTAAATTTTTACAGTTGTGTGATGGTTTTTAAGCCAGACTTTGATAGTGAAGAGATGTTTGATATGCAGTTGTTGTCGAAGTTCCTAGGATTAGATCAGACAAAAAAATAATTTTGATATCATTAAAATTATAAATAATAAGAATAATATAGAGTGATTTTCCTAGTATTAGTTTGCTAATAGAGGTTAGTAAATCTGTTTCCATTGTGTTTTTTTTGCGCCTATTATACACTAACTACTAAAAAGTGTTTCACGGAGGTTGAGGGAATTACTCTACTACAAACACAATAGTAATGATAATCATCATCGTTAACCCTCTCTTAGAGTGATTTTATTTAACCCGTAAAAGAAAAGTGACTATTTTGTTATTACTAGTTAGGTGATTGAAACGAAAGAAAACAACAGGCTTGGAGTCTACTACTAACTATTACGCTATATTACGTTAAATAAAATCCCCATATCATCACCACGAGCACCACCACCACAACAACCACCACAACAACAACCACCACCACTATAACAACCACCACCACAACAACCACCACAACAACCAACACAACAACAACCACAACAACAAACTCCACCACCACAACAACAAACTCCACCACCACAACAACAACCATCAATTTGAATGCAATAATGACCGCAATTGAATTCTAGAAATAAAAACTAGTTTTCAAAAATAAACGCCACCATCACAAAGAGCAAGCATAACTATGTATCTTTGGAAAGTTTTATTTCTATACATAGAATTTTAGTGAAGTTATTTGCATGGAATCAAAGTTACAGAGATGACTTGGGACTGACTAAACTCGTTCTGGTGTTTTTCACATTTATAAATTATCATAACTTCTAATATAAACAATTCAATATTTCTATTTGAAACTTTTTTACTTCGTTTATATCATTCTAACAATGGGGGCCATTATTGCATTCGGTTTATAAGAATGTATAGTTTTCTGCGCAACCGCTATTAGTGTCGTCACGCCACGCTTACTCCCCTACCGCTATTAGTTTCGTCACGCAACGCTTATTCCCGGGCTGCGCAGGAGACTAAAGAATGTATAAACTCACAATATTGAATTTTTTTCCAATATTCCTCGTAAATCAGGAAGAGAGGTTAACCTATTACGAGCCAAAGACCTAAAAGAAAACAGGGATAGGTATTCTGACATAAATAATACAAGGCATATTTCGTTACAATGAAGTATTCTGACATAAATAATACAAGGCATATTTCGTTACAATGAAGTTCATGATAAACATGATAATAATATCGACATAGAAAGAAAGTGTTTTCTTTTTTGGTAAACTTCTGTTTTAAAAGATAGGTATTTTGACATAAATAATACAAGGCATATTTAGTTCCAATGAAGTTCATGATAAACATGATAATAATATCGACATAGAAAGAAAGTGTTTTCTTTTTTGGTAAACTTCTGTTTTAAAAGATAGGTATTTTGACATAAATAATACAAGGCATATTTAGTTACAATGAAGTTCATGATAAACATGATAATAATATCGACATAGAAAGAAAGTGTTTTCTTTTTTGGTAAACTTCTGTTTTAAAAGATAGGTATTTTGACATAAATAATACAAGATATATTTAGTTACAATGAAGTTCATGATAAACATGATAATAATATCGACATAGAAAGAAAGTGTTTTTTTTGTGTGGTAAACTTCTGTTTTAAATAATTTGGTTACTTATCCTTACTTACAAATGATCAATTGTGTTGGTGTCTTCAAAAGTGCCATCTTCGATGTAAGCAATTTTGTTGCCATTAATACTTCTTTAAGAAATAAGGAGACTGAGCATTGATATTGAAGGCAATGAAACGAAAAGCATGAGAAATTGAAATAGGATCATCTAAAACGTTGATAATGGATAATTAATATTGAATTTTTTCAGTCACACTTACAAAATCATTGAGGAGTCCTGTCGACTTTTCATTCCCTTAAAGACTCCTTTTCTTAGAATTTGAAGATCATTTCCATGCAAGTTTCTCATTATGAATAAAATCAATTATCAATTAATAACTTATTAGTATATGTAATAGGACTCCATGCTGTCCAATTAAGAAATAATTGGGCGAGGAAAATTCCGAGGACTGAAAATTGGATGAGGCCGTAGGCCGAGTCCAATTTGGCAGTCAGAGGAATTTTTCGAGTCTAATTATTTCTTGATTGGAGAGTATGAAATCCCATTACCTATTAATTATATAGCTGCCTAATTAATCCCATATCAACAAGACCTGTCCAATAAAAAAAATAATTGAACAGTTACCTATATGGGATTAATGAGAAGCTGTATAATTAATTGATTAATTAAGTAGTAAATATATGAGTAGTAAATGATGTGCATAATTTTATAGAGAAATAATAATGTGGCGAGAAGAGAGGAAAAAGGAAGGGACAAATGAAGAGAGGAATATCTGGAAGATGGGCTACCACGCAAAGAAATTATCAACTTACAATCGACGTAAATGAATCAGTCCAGAAAATGTGCCTTCCTTGATGTCATTGAGATGGCAAAATGTTATCATCCTCGAAATGAAATATAAAGTATTTTACTGAATATTCTTACTTAAAATTTCTTTAAAATCAAGTTTAAAGTTTCTGTTTTACTGTAACTTATTTTTTCTTTTCTTTCTATCTTCCTTCTACCTTCTCTCTCAGCTCTCCCTCACTGATTCTTTCCCCTTAGTCTTTAATGCTCGGGGTTTTAAACAAGATACTTACAATTCTACCAATTCTCTAAGACTTGAAAAAGTTCCGGGTACAAGATGTCCTTTTATTGGATTGAATGATATATCTCTGAGAGAACATTTTTATCGTCAGATATTTCATATATATATATATTTAATTTATTTTAATTCAATTTTTTCTCTAGCACGAGAACAAATTATTTAAAACAGCAAATCCCTGAAAGATAAATGTTATGCACTGATCGATTTTTCGATTAGCTATGAAATAGTTTATTACTGAGTTTTTTGCAATCTTATTTTCTGAATTATCCCATGTTTATCCCATCTGGCTCGTATTTATCTCGTAAGTTTTATTATATGCATGATGTTTCGTTCTCAATTTTATGAACAAGTGTGATATACATAGTTTCTTACAGGCGTCTCAGTTTGCTAAGGCCATCAAACATTCCATAGAGACTCGAAGAGTTCAGCATGTTGCGTTCCAAATCTCTGTAATCAGCAAACAATAATAGTTATATAGACGTTGCACGTATAGAGTGAATTAGGAAAGGCATTTAACCCGTGAAATAAAAAATACTAGTCAACGTGTAATAGTCAGACACAAAAGAAAACAATGGAATTAGGGTCTACTAAATGTTTATTTGTCTAATATCTATTGCACGGGTTTAGTGACTTCACTCTAGTCAAATAGACACGAAAGAAGACAATGGGATTAGGGTCTACTAATGTGTATTAGTCTAATATCTATTGCACGGGTTTAGTGGCTTCACTCTAGTCAAATAGACACGAAAGAAGACAATGGAATTAGGGTCTACTAATGTGTATTAGTCTAATATCTATTGCACGGGTTTAGTGACTTCACTCTAGTCAAATAGACACGAAAGAAGACAATGGGATTAGGGTCTACTAATGTGTATTAGTCTAATATCTATTGCACGGGTTTGATAACTTCACTCTATTGTATCGAAATTATTATTTACTATTTGCAATAATATTATCATAGGAAAAGAATAAAAAATAACAAGTAGGAATTAATTATTTTTTCGGCAACCAAAACAGGAGTAATTATTTTACTGTTTTGAAGGTAGAGACTGACATTTTCGACATTACTTGTTGGTATATATATCAAAACTGTTTACAATGAAAATTTAAAAATTATTTCTAATTAATTCCTATTTGTTACTTTGCTGTTTTTTCATATCACAACATATATTGGGACTGATTTCCAAGATGGCGTCTATTTCGTCCCCTAAAACAGCCCCAAAATGCACTGCAATGCAAACTCGACTCAGTTTTCCCCGCAAACTCGGAATGGCTAGTACTCAATATGTAAACACAGAAAAATATTTTGCGAGTACTCATTTTCTTCCGAGAGAAAGCCTATTCGCCACCCTGCAAACATATATCGGTCTGCTGGTAATACACGAAACATTAATCGAGGCTGCAAGGTATAGGTACTTACAAGCTCCATAGATCTTGCGGCAGACGAAATCGGTTTGAAATTTTATTGTTTTGCAACTCTCTAAAGAAAGAATAACATCTTTGTAGACTAAATGAAATTATAAACATGATAGTAAAAGTATATAATAGTAATATTATAAAATTGAAATTATATATACCACTTCTTTCTCTTTTACTCCGACGAGGGACTAGCGTCCGAAACGTCAGTAAGTTTTTTCATCTTTTCACGGTGTACAATTTACCTTTTCATCATTACTGTATAATAGTAATAATTATTTTTATGATAATACACAAAATGATTTCAGTGAAGATACGTATGAAATAATTAAATCAACAAACGGTTATTAAATTACTGTTGCTACTATTCATCTACTATCACTATTCCTACTACTCACTACTACTGATAATAATAGTTATTACAATATGTAATAACTTAATTATTATGATAATGGTGATGGTGATTACGATGATGTTGATAATATTTGGCAAAATATATAAAATGCTATAATTGTTAATTTGGGGTATTATCTTACTTACAAACTCTGTAAATATTCCAGGGCCAAGAAATAATTATCTGGAATTTCTTTTATGTTTCCATCAGTGATTTTTCTATTAAAAAAAGGGAGAAAAGAGAAAGAAAACTGAAATTCAACACTTTTTTGATTAAGAAATCAATACTAAATATCAAGAAGAGTAAAATGCTATTGATAGAATTTGTAGTCAAACACGAGAAGATTGAACAAGACTAGAAAGAATGGGCATTTGGCAAGTAATTTTTATTGATGTAGCGGCCATCTTGGATTATGGGATCGCAAGAGGGCAAACACGTAGAATATTTATAAAGCATAGAGTGGCGGTGTGTTACGTTTTCAAATAAATTTGAAGTCTTGGTGTTTCGCATATTGTTCCAGCTACCAGCAAATTCATTTGCTTTTTAAAAGTGCTTCTCATAATTGAAAAGCTTAAAATATTTAAACTAGACATCCTGACAGCTGTGCAGTCTATAAGTTTTCCAATAGTTGCCCCCTTGGCATCTCATAATGTCTTGATTAAAACAATAGAATTCACGATGGCGGCCTTATAAAGGACTTTTAAAAGCCAAGGTCTATTGTTTTTCCACACACAATATCCATTCATCCTAATAATGCTTAAAAAAACAATAGTAGCTTACATATGCGTAGTGTTTCGTGGAAGCCTCTCTGGTAAAGCGTCCAGTCCTTTACACGTTACTTTAGTATACGGCCCAATCTGCTCACAACTACACTTCCCTACTCTGGGTCGTGGACAGGAAGCATCGTTTTGTAGCTTGGGTTGCCTGTCAGCGATCATTGGCTTCATTAAAAGAAGTAGCAGAATGACACAATGCTTAGTGTCGTAAGGCATTCTTTATCGACAATAACTAAACAAGTCTTGGAAATCGTTGCCAACAAAGTCGACCTGAGATAGTCGAAATAATAAAATAAAAAACTGAAGAAGCTTAATGTTTTTAAGAAGCTCGGGTGGCGTGCGCTGTTAATGCGCCGCCTCTCACTAATGCGACCAGGGTTCGAGCTCTGCCAGACTGGGTGTCGTATGTGAGTAGAGTTGTTTGTTGGTTCTCTCCTGTGCTTCGAGAGTTTTTCTCCGGGTTCTCCGGTTTTTCCTGTCTTCACAAAAATCAACTTCTAAATTCTAATTCGATCTACCGGCTGCCTTATCAATTGGGTTGCAAGGCCTGTTAAGCATTAAGCCGTCCACCCAGGAGTGGTAAACGCATTAGACTTAGACTAAAATAGCATGCTATATATAGCTTAGTATATAGGGGATTATGCAGGGTGCGCCAAGATTGGTAGGAGTTTTAAATTTCACATTCAATCGAATTCGAATGTTTCCCTTTCTAACCCGATTATAGCTGCGTGGGTCGACTTGCTATCTGATACAACAGGGGCGGATTCAGGGGAAGGGAGCAGGGGTGCGCACCCCTCCCTTGTTCCACTTTGTGCTCCTACTTTGAAGATAACCAATACTGTTTAGTACCATTTATTCTAAGGGGTGCACCCCTCCCGGGGTTAACTTCCTGCGCAGCAATCCTCCCTGAACAAAATCTGGGGTCCGCCCCTGTACAACAGTATTTTGAAGTTTGTTAATTGAGTGGTCATAGGATAGGATAAGTATATATAAAAATTCCATCCTGCTAGTCTCTTAAATCAGTCTTACGAAAGAGTGCCTATAGCTAGTTGACTCGGTTCCTTTGTCAGTATTTTACTGGCTGTGTAGCGGGGCCGAAAAGAATGAAAGCTTGGCCGTCATTTCAAGTCGATGGATGATATTTGGGCCAAGCTTCAATAACTGCAAAATACAGTAACTTAGTAAATAGTGTCAAAATTTAACCAAGAATCTAGAGCCTTGCTCCACAGCTTGAGCTCAGCTTGTAAATCCGGTTTTCAAACTCGCCGTTGAAACTTGCTTGATTAAAAATTTACCTTACATTAGCAGTATTAGATACAACAATACATATGCTGAAATGTGCCAGAGATACATGACATTTCTCTTGGTGATTGTTACAAGCTAATAGAACGGTGCCATGCAGCGTTTCTGCTTCCTTACAGTTCTGGTTTTGGTTTTTTAAGTCATATTTCTTTATAATCCAACCAGAAAACATGAAAGTAATATTCTCCCCAAGGCATTTGCTCCTTGGAAGAAACGAAAAGTAAAGCTGAGGAAAAAACAAACAAATAATAGGGGGCAAAAATAAAGCTTGTTTTCGAGTGACAAGCATAAAGGCCCTGAAATATGTTCAAAACTGTCAAAAAAAAAAACGTTCTTGTTTGAACTGACATGGTTTCAGAGAGGAATATTCCCTGCTAACGATAATAGTCTCTCGTAGATAATCCAACCAGAAAACATGAAAGCAAAATTCGCCCCAAGGCATTTGCTCCTTGGAAGAAACGAAAAGTGGCATTACTGAAACGACATAAAGCTGAGGAAAAAAACAAACAAATAATAGGGGCCAAAAATAAAGCTTGTTTTCGAGTGACAAATATAGAGAGTTTGGTTTCACGTTTTTCTCTTTCCCGCAAACGGCACTGAAACATTACCATGTTTTGGTGCATTTCACTTTACTTGTTACATATCTTCTCAACATCAAAGACAAATATTCTTTTCATTTCAAGGGCGTAGCCAGGATTTTCTGAGAAAAGGGGGGGGAGTCAAATTAGAAAAATGACACGTGTATGAAATGGGAGAACGTAGAGCTCTATTATGGGACATTAAAAAAAAAAATATCTGAATCTCGTTTATTCCGATTGCTTTAAACGACATTATGAACGTATTAATGGGTAATCTCGATTTTTAGGTTACCTTTTCTAACACAAATGCCAAATGAAAACACTTTTCTTCCTTGACGCGTATACGTTTGTACAAGATCATTACGTATTTATTTAAAGTTTCTTTTTTTTATTTACTCAGAAAGAGTCACCGTTACAAAAAACTCTTATGCTATTTATACATCTTCATGGCTATAAACTTTAATGACAAGATTAACACTAGAACAGCTGTAGAACTCCTTTCACATCGTGTCCCTTGTCTGAGTGATGCAATGTCTTCCGTCACTTTTTTAAACTAAGTTAATGGCAAGTAAACTTTCTATTTTTACTTTGTTTCCCACAGTCTTTATAAACTTTGGCATTGTGTTTTTAACATTGGCCTATTATATTACTTGACGGATTTGTGGATAGCAATTAAAATGATAAGACGCTCATTTGCAAGCTTTCAATGGGATACTTAAAACTAGTAACCATTCCGAGTTAGGCTAATCAATCCTTACATGCCAAAGAAACGGCGTTCGAATTATACGAAATGTCTTTGTCTCAAACATTTTGCAGAAGTGCGGTACGGCTCTCGTCATCTTTCGTGAAGTTGCCGCTTCTCATCTTCAAAGGCATCTGCAACAGCAGGCCCAGACAGCATCTTAGGCAAGCTTGACAGCAATGACCACAGCTGCAATTATCTTCATTAGCAGACCTACAGCACTTTAATGTCTGCATAATGATGACCTTGAGAACAGCAACTACAAAAAGAGTATGGCATTTGTGAACAGCGTGACACACACTAAGCTACTAGAAATATATCTATCGGTTCAATAGGAATAGTTTTTGTATGATCAGTTTGACACACATACGATCAACATTAAGATATCCATACTCACCTGTCACTATGCCAATAACAGCAACATTGATGATGATCATCATAATAGACACGCCCAGGTCGTCGTTATGCTTGTTGACAACTGGTGACATTTTGTCATTGTCTGAAGCCTTGAGCATCACACCAATTCCAAGGTTTAGAAATATCGCCATCAGAGCCACCGTCTGTAGAAGATTCTCAAAGTTGTTAGTGATGGGACGTTTATAGACATAAAGAATAGCAAATACAGCAGATATGATGGCACCGAGTCCAATCTGTGTGCGGCTGTGCTCACCAATCAGCGTCAGACCGGAAATGAGAACCAGCTTCCTGATCATCTCCAAAGCTTCCCAGTACCAACAATTGGATCTGTAGTTCTCGCTAAACAAACTGAGACCAGACTTGAATGGGGAGTCCACATTTGCTGGCACAACAACATCTTCACCACTTAAACGATTGTGAGTTGCGCATTCATTCCTTTCGCATGGCGGCATATCATCGTCTTCATTAGTCGAATGATTGTGAGTTCCGCATTCATTCCTTTCGCATGGCGGCATATCATCGTCTTCATTAGTCGAACGATTGTGAGTTGCGCATTTTTTCCTTATCGATGGTTGGTGGATGTATTTCCAGACAAGAATCAAAATGACCACAGGAAACCCAATGGGGTAAAGAAGGAACGCCGTGGCAATACGTGAGAAGATGTCGTGTTTAGGAGTTTGGCAGTGGACGGAGAGGTCACTTCTGAGATAGGAATCACAATGCGCGTGCTCTTCTTCGAAGCACAGTTGTACACAGTTTATGGAAAGAACCTGAATGATACCTGTACAGGTCTTTGGATATGTTGCAAACAGAAAGACACAGATGTTACGAATACACGAACTCTTGGTTTTGGCCACCGATTCTTCGACTTGATTTTGTGAGTAACATTTCTTTCTCTTTAGTATTGCCATTCTTATCACGAGGTAAATAAGAATGACGGTGACTACGGTGATGTTCAAAGCAACAACAATGACAAACTGCTGCAGTACGTTAAAGGATAACCGAGAAGTAATACAGCTGAGAGGAGCGATCTGTAGGATGTTTAGTTGTATGAAGTGAAGAGTCTTCTGCATCCAAACAACCGAGGATGGCCAGGCTATGTTAGAGAAAGCAGAATACAGTCCTGCCATCACCTGAAAGCGCAATTTGAAAAATATAAACATTTTAGCAGCAGGGGAACATGTTATGCATTTATGATATTTATCATATAGTATACCAATATACGTATTCTCTACTATTTGTTATCTCCTGGTCTTCCTATAACGCGTGGCTAGAGTGAGTTTGAAACTTGACTTGCCTGATAAAAGCCAATGACAATCTTAAAACAAGATAATATCTTGTCTGCCATGGTTCGCCCATGTTCATTGTGTAGTCTCTTTCTGTCTCCCCATAACAGAGCAAGGAGGACTACAACAAACAGGACGATCACTATAGCAACCTGAAACCCTGCCCACAGTCTGGATGGACAGCGGATACATCTGTAATTTAAAAAGTTCAAAAGTTAGATAATCTATGAAATGGAGCCAATGAAGAAATATTAACTTGAACAAACCTGTTCAACTTGTTGTAATAGTCTTGTTCACATAATGCACAGAGTGGGCCTTGGTAACCAGTTTGGCAACTAGAGTCCAGGCCTCCTAAACAGGAGTCACGTGGGCACTTGTGGGGATTGGGTAAAGTTCCTTCGTATCTCCACGTTCCTTCTGCAAACTCTGGGCTCTTGATCTTGAGATTTTCGATAAACCTGCGGTACTGTTTCTTAAAAGTGCTATTCTTCCATCTCCAGTAAAAACCTGCTGACAGACTAGCGTAGTCGTTTTCGCATTTGAAAGACTTACTGGGACAGGGAAAACACCTACCAAACCGGTCAAACCGGTAGAAGTTTGGTAAACACTTGCAAGCTCTGTATCCAGCCTTATCACTTGTTTGTGTTCCTGAAAAGTAATTATTGTCAATTCCTGCATTATAGCGATGTAGTAGGTAGACATATAAAATATCTAGTTGCTAACAAATCTATCCTTCCATGGTCATCGTTCCTTTTTCTATTTTTGTTTCGGCCCTCAGGCCGAAATGCTACTAAGATCAGTTTGGGTAACCCATAATATTCTGTGAAGCTATCAATCAGCTGTCATTATTTTCTATCGTATCCAATCACATTCGGCATTCTTATCACTTCATAAATAACGATGCGGATATGTTTACAATACTTAACAGTAATCTTTTCACCTATCGTCATCAACAAGTGTTTTTATGACGTCCTGTATACCTTTTGTTTTATTTATATACATGATCCGTGATTCGCTAAGTTCATATGCTCTATATCTCAATTATTGTTTTATTTAAATAACAATTTATTGTTTGACATCCTTGTCGAAGCGTATGTATTTAAAAAGACTCGTGTGTGTGCGTGTTTGCACTCCAACCAACAACGCGAGATATTTCATTTGGGACCAACAATGTAGAGTAAAGGATTTGGACATTGTCTTACTCAAGTACCTGCCATTTCTTCAAGTGAATAAAGAAAAAAATACAGATGCAGATAAAACTTGTGGTTTCACGAACGAGAGGTCCTTGAAACTTCTACTAGTAAATAACTAGTAAAACTCAGGAACTCGACCACGTATAGTTCGAGTGCTTGAATGACAAAAAACTTCGTCAACAATTCACTAATAATCACTCTATTTTTACTTCGAGGTTCTTTTTTATGGAGATTTTTTATATTTATACAATAAGCAATCTATATCATATTTTTAGGTGCCAACCATTTATGAGTTCATTTTTTCCCATGAAGAAAGCTAAAAATAGAACTCCTAAACATTACTTCACTGTCTGGCTGTCGTGATTAGATTGCGGTAAAAGTAAAACAAAGCCACTTGATACAAAAAAAGAAAACCGCACACCCCTGAAACTAGGCTTAGCGGGCCGAAACATCATTGCTCTAAGAGCAATATAGCCTTGTTTCCTTTTCTTTTTGTAATCAAATGGGCGGGTTTCCTTTGGTTTTCAACGTTTTGGACTTCCTTTGTCAAAGGCCAGGTTTCTAAGTAGATTTAAGATGGTGGATAAATTCAAGTGTTTCTTTCGGAAGTTTTGATTCATATTTTCGACATTTAAAGCTTTAAATGGCGGAAAAATCACCAAAAACAAATCTATGTTCACTTCCAAAAAAGGTAAGCTTACGAAATATGGATATGGAGTTGATGGCCCACGCGAACGACAAATTTATTTGGGAAAAGTTTGATATCTGAATTCATCTATTGAGCGCTACCCATCACGTGGTATAAAACGTGTTGGATTGTGTTACGGTCACCAAGAAATCGAAAAAAAGTTATCGGATTTCCGTACGAATGTACTGACTTTTAAGCAACTTATTTACTCGGTTTGTCTAGTTAACTCTCTAAATACAGCTTTTCTTCACTGCTGTTTAGAAAAGTAACTAAAGAAAGCGATCTGAATTTACATAAGTACCTATGTATTCTATGTATCAAGTACATGTATTTTTAGCTCATACCAAGGGGCTTTTACCTTGTGGACATGCCTGACATGACAGTGGTGTAGTACCAGGTGTGTTGTTTGGATGTACATAAGTACCTATGTATTCTATGTATAGGTACCTATGTATTTTTAGCTCATATTAAGGGGCGTTTACATTGTGGACATGCCTGACATGACAGTGGTGTAGTACCAGGTGTGTTGTTTAGATGTACATAAGTACCTATGTATTCTATGTATCAAGTACATGTATTTTTAGCTCATATTAAGGGGCATTTACCTTGTGGACATGCCTGACATGACAGTGGTGTAGTACCTGGTGTGTTGTTTAGATGTACATAAGTACCTATGTATTGTATGTATAGGTACCTATGTATTTTTAGCTCATACCAAGGGGCTTTTACCTTGTGGACATGCCTGACATGACAGTGGTGTAGTACCAGGTGTGTTGTTTGGATGTACATAAGTACCTATGTATTGTATGTATAGGTACCTATGTATTTTTAGCTCATACCAAGGGGCTTTTACCTTGTGGACATGCCTGACATGACAGTGGTGTAGTACCAGGTGTGTTGTTTGGATGTACATAAGTACCTATGTATTGTATGTATAGGTACCTATGTATTTTTAGCTCATACCAAGGGGCTTTTACCTTGTGGACATGCCTGACATGACAGTGGTGTACTACCAGGTGTGTTGTTTGGATGTACATAAGTACCAATGTTGCATTCTTTGCATTTGGTTTGTGCCATCTCGTCCTGGTAGAATCCTCCTGCCGAAGATACGCCCAACCCAAATTATAATAGATAATGGTAATTGAACTGAGTGAAGTGCAATTTGGTCTGTAATCAATTGAGTGATTACAAAATTGCACAACCAAGTAGCAGGAGTGCAATTTGTAATGTAATTGTACTTCCTTGTCCAATCAGAATCGAGCAATTTTGTTGAATGTATTATAAGATCTGTAATGGAATGAGTGATAAAAAATTGCTCGGCCAAGTAGCAGGAGGACTAGCAGGAGTGCAATTTGTTATTCATAAATTTGATTTTAGACCATAATTGCACAACACAAAATTCAAATACCACTTAATTATACCTATTTTGAAATCTCCTGAAATAATGATAAATTTAACATTTAGTTTTAATGTAAAATTTAGTTAAGAAACTGTGTTTCACCTAAAAATTCCCCTTCAATTTTTTCTCATGCTTTTTTGGGGGCCTTTTTTTCTCTGATGTTATCGGTTGAATGACATGCTTTCTGCAATATAATTGGCTCTTTAAAACAGTGCGGTTTAAAACCAAGAGCCAAGAAAAGAGCCAATCAGATTAGAGCTAATCAGATTAGAGCCAATCAGATTAGAGCCAATCAGATTAGAGCCAATCAGATTAGAGCCAATCAGATTGCAGTAATCACCAGTGATCATAATGATTGTAACCAGTGGCATAATTCAGCTTTTAAGAACTGCTATTGAAAGTCATCTGATATTTTTTGGATGCTATAAAATATAACACTAGTTTAGGTTTACAAACATTAGCATTGTAATGTTAATTTGATGACCATTATCTTAATAGTTTTTGCTGAGTTGCTTTGCTTCATCACTGAGCGAATCTAGCCTCCTCTGCAAGCTACTCTTGGGTTTTTGTGGCGATTCGACAGGAAGCCCATAATTATTAGTCTCCCCCACAGCCGCTTTCAGTGTCGTCACGCAACGCTTTCTCCCCTGACTAGCGGCTGCTTACCCGAGCACAACATTCCTTTCCTATGAATTAACCAATCACGGCTCAGTTCTCGAAAACCAGGAACCATTCGCGCCATATGGAAAGCACGATGCGTCGAAGGCTTCGAAAAAGCAGCTAAGAAATTTCGCCTCAAACAGTTTAATGATCATCAGAAAGACGCTATACGAAAGATTTTACAAGAAAAACAAGATTTCTTTGAAAATCTGCCTACTGGATATGGGAAATCGCTCAAAGGAATAAAATATTGGCGCTCTAGAGTATAGCCCAGTAATTTCTTTCGAGACAAGCTCGAGGACTTTTTGAATAACAGGAGTTCGAAGTTCAAACTGCTATGAAACGCGACGTTAGAAGGTTGGCCATAAGATAACGCTTTAGCTAACGATTCGTGTTCACTTTTCACGACTTTTCTAACAGTGTGAACAAAACAAAACAAAACAACTTTTCTAACAGTATCAAATTGAGCTAATCCTCGCAGTATACGAGAAGTAAATACCAGAACTGTGAGCATTCAGAAGTTTACAATGAATAACCGTGGAAGTCAACGGTGTGACAGTGTCAGATTTAAAAGTTATCTAGCCTTTTTGTGATTTTCTTGAGCTTAACACCTTGCATTCGTTGTTTAAAATGTGATCTGCGCGGCTCATCTTCTTCTTTTTTATTTTGAAATACTGTCAGACTTTATATTCGAATTCAATCTCTTAAATCTTGAGTCGTCTCATTTAACTTCCAAGAGTCTAAATTACGCTTTTTAAAAAAGTTTTCCAGTTTCTTTTTGCTTCTAATATTTTGGTACGAGCTCGATAGCAAGTACAAACTCGAATTCACTGTCGGCCGATTAAACAATGTCGATAGCTAAACTTATAAAAATATATATTTTTTCTTTCTTTATGAACGAAGAAAACACTTAGTTCCGTCTCCAATAATATTTTTTCTAGTATTAAACATTTAACAAGAACAAATTCAATTTTAATTTCCCAAAGATTTTCTCCAACTTCCACTCAAATGCGTCTTAGAATTATTTCTCTAGTCTCGCGAATGTTTACAAGTTGTTAAATTCGAAACGTTTTGATTGGTTCTTGAAACACAATGACACTTATCTAATTGGTTGAACACAAACAATAGGAAAGGAATGTTGTGCTCGGGTAAGCAGCCGCTAGTCAGGGGAGAAAGCGTCGCGTGACGACACTGAAAGCGGCTGCGGGGGAGACTAATAATTATAGGACAAGAGAGAAAAGAGCAAAGATACGTCTGCCGAGGGAGCTAAAGGGAATGAATCTCTGGTTGGCACAATAATGACAACAGCTCACGTCACAGCATATAGCGCTTTTAACTAGTAACATATTTCAGTCTTAAAGATCTTTTTTACCTGCGGAGCACTCACTGCATGGGTCATTATCCCTTTTTGCTTGAAATGATCCAACATTACAAGGAATGCAATTCCAGTTGTTGCTATCTGTCTTATTGCAAAAAAATCCCGATGTAGCAAGTGAGTATGCCGCTTGATTGTTCAACTCTCTGATCCAACCCAATTGATTTGGAGCACAGGTGCTGTTAAGAAAGATGGGAAATGATTACATTCAATGCATGCTTTCTCTCTGTGTCCTCCTTCGAAAGCTCCAGTCCTCGTTGTTGAACGCTCATGACGAGCAGTTTCACTTCAAACTGTCTCCGACTCCGATTCTGCGCAAATGGAAACCATTCTAAATGAAAATATTTTTTGTGCACTGCACATGCTCAAACCGTTATTTGTACGGCGTTTCATGCAATTCGGTTAACCAATAAGAATTTGCTATATATTTGAGTTGAAAGATGTTCATTTGGTTACAGACTGATATATACTTACATTCGAGATAATGAAGATCGTTGAATATGGGGAAGATCTTTGAGGCTTTTGCATCTGAAATCTCTAAAAAGAATCGAATAAGGCATTTTCAAGATTAAGATATATATATTAGTAATAATCTTCATGTGTAGGAAAATCGTAAGAAAAATAAAATTCTTCTTAAGCCTGCGAGTACTTGGAACGACAACCAGCAGGCTTCAGCTGCACGCAAGCGTCTATGTAGACTTTCGCAAAGTTTTTCGTCTATGTATTAGTTCACGCGCGCTAAATAAAGCACAGGCAGCCCAACCAGGATTACACCCGCTGGACCTCTCTCCACAATAGCATTTTCCCCACTTCAGACTTAGCGCTCTGTGCTTAAATGTTTTTTTCAAGTATACGAAATACTTCATATAATAAGACAAGAGGGCATTTTGGTAAGCTTTTCAAATTATTATTTTTTTAATCGATGCCTGTGGCATTCATATGAAAATTTACTATACTTACACCATAGTTTCGTTTCCCAGATCGTTAAAGTAGTCATTATCAATGTGTTGTATGTCATTTCCAAAGAAGTATCTTGATAGAAAACATTGAAAAGCAATCAGTGCTTTAGACTAGCAGCTAGAGCTTATGCAATCACCCTGGTGCTTAGAGATCTGATGTCCCTGTTCCTATTTCTATTCCTTTATCTCTTACAATACTTTAGAGGTGAATCTAGATCACTTTGTGAATCTGAGGACGCAATCACCCTGGTGCTTAGAGATCTGATGTCCCTGTTCCTATTTCTATTCCCTTATCTCTTACAATACTTTAGAGGTGAATCTAGATCACTTTGTGAATCTGAGGACGCAATCACCCTTGTGCTTGGAGATCTGATGTCCCTGTTCCTATTTCTATTCCTTTATCTCTTACAATACTTTAGAGGTGAATCTAGATTACTTTGTGAATCTGAGGACGCAATCACCCTGGTGCTTGGAGATCTGATGTCCCTGTTCCTATTTCTATTCCCTTATCTCTTACAATACTTTAGAGGTGAATCTAGATCACTTTGTGAATCTGAGGACGCAATCACCCTTGTGCTTGGAGATCTGATGTCCCTGTTCCTATTTCTATTCCCTTATCTCTTACAATACTTTAGAGGTGAATCTAGATTACTTTGTGAATCTGAGGACGCAATCACCCTGGTGCTTGGAGATCTGATGTCCCTGTTTTTATTTCTTTTCCCTTGTCTCTTACAATACTTTAGAGGCGGATCTAGATCACTTTGTGAATCTGAGGACGATGTTTTTAACCCCCAAGTCAGTTACTGAAGAATGACTGAAAGTCGTCTTAATTCATCCTTAGTGTCATTAAAAAGGTGTATACTAGTGGGCCACTAGTTTTTCAAGCCTTACATGCTGAATGTCGTTTGACTCACATTGCTGTCTTGGTTTTCTTCATTCCTTTGAATGGTCTTCCTGTCAGTTTTTTCAGTCTATTCCCGTTCAGAAATCTGGAAAAGGATTTTAAACCTGATACAACGCTAATCTGATCTTATACATGTATGCACACTGCGAACTCACAGATCAAAAGAGAATTTAGCGTGTTTGAATGTTTGATTTGCAGTGCTTCTAGTTTCATCACACGCGCAAAAACGTAAAATTTTCCGTCGCGACAAAATAAGGTTTTGGTGGACGTCAAAATGTTCCCATGACATTGTCGGAAAGCACAACGTTTTCAAGGGCACGTGACTATGAGATGTCATAGAAGCGCTTTGATTGACGTCCACCAAAACTTACTCCGTGGCGACGACGCTTCCGCGCGTGCTATGTAGAGTGTTTGATGTCAAGCGTCGATGATTAATGCGCAAAAAAGACGAAAGTCACAGATCAGGCAATTGTTTTACTTACAAATTTTTAAGAGTAAGGTTTGCAAACACACCGTCTGGTAGCTGGGTTATGACATTATTAAATAGATATCTAGAGGAGCAAGGGATAAAAATGTATAGTGTTAGAATACACAGTAATAATTCTTTGATTGCACGTTACGTCTTCGCGGCCATCTTGGTGCCAAAGGGTTTTCATTAGCATCCATTGTTAACCGCACCAAAATGGTCGCCAAGTTTTTTTTCTTTTGACTCTTTTGGGATCTCTTGGGAATGCTTGAAGCACGGATGGCATTCGCGTCTAAGGGCGTTGTCTCTCACGGCTGTGTGGTTCACGCCTGCATGGTTTTAGGCTTCGATTTCCCGCTAAGCCAGAATTGTGAGCTGAATTCCATCTGTTGTTTTCTCTTTCGTCATGAGGATTTTTCTACGGGTTCTCCGGTTTTTCTCCCTCCGTAACTATTCAACTTGTCATGTGTCGTAAATATGTGAATGCAGTGATCATGGTAGAACGTGTGGATCGAACCTCACTGAATTTTTAGGTTGCAGTTACCTATTTGTAAACAGTACTTACAATTCTTGCAAGTCTTTTAAACCCATGAAACTGTCTTTGTGGATCTTCTCGATTTGGTTGTTGTTTAATATTCTTTAAAAAAAATAATGAAAATGTTTACACCTAATCACAGGAACGTTTTCATATAAAATATAAAATAGGAATTAATTATTTTTAAGCAAATCAGGCGTAATTATTTTCACTGTTTTGAAGGTATAGTAAGACATTTTTTGGAACATATCCATAGCGTATAGAAGTATAGCAAACGGTATGGTTTATGTAGGAGCAGAAGTCCAGAAATGTATTTCGGAGACAAACCATGTAAAACCTTGAATGTAATAACAAGCACCTTGAAAATAATGCGCTTATCAATTGTAAAACAGTGCAATTTCCATGGAGTGCTGTAGTGATGTGCTCTCTTTTCTTCGTTAGTAACCAGTCTTTGTCGGGAAGACCAATAAGCAAGCTATTGCAATATTCGAGACTTGATGTCACAAATGCATGAACCAGTTCCGTGCGGACCGAGTGGAGGTATCGATGTACACCTATCGTGTTCAGAGCTAGGATTGCAGATCTGCAAAGACTATTCACAGGTGCAGATATTTGTAGATGGTGCCGGATCGAGGATTACGCCAAGGTCACATGCTGTGGGCTTTACCAGATCATTGTTCAACACCATTTGTAGTATTGGTTGAGAAGACAAAAACCGAGAACTGAAATGAACAACTTTGGTTTTCGATGTGTGGCATATATGCTAACTTGTTTTTCACCATCGATCTATCGTTCTTTTCAAAGGTGACATACATCTGGGTCTTGTCTCCATAGACCATAGGATTTAGGCCATGTGCTTGTATGATATCTTCAATAAGCCTTTTCATAGTTTAAGAATCGACTCCACTGCACATGCGATTTTATCCCGAATTTCTCACCTTCTTTTGTCTAAACCTTCTTTTGTTCTTAATTAAACAAAAGAAGGTGAGAAATTCAGGATAAAATTGCATGCGCAGTGGAATCGATTCTTAAACTATGAAAAGGCTTATTGGATAGATGTATAGCGAGAACAGCAATGGTCCAAGAACTGAGCCTGAGGCACGCCACAGTTAACTTGGGAGGTCTCAGACTGCTATAGTTGTCGATAACTATTGACTGAGTGCGGTTGCATAAATAAGACTTGATCCACTTAAGTACTGTTCCACCAAGCCCAAAGTTATGAAGTCTAGTTGTCAAGATATCTATAGTGTCGAAAGCTGAAGAAAGGTCTAGCAAAACAAGTATAACTTCTTTATGAGTGTCCAAAGCAATATTGATATCATCAAGAAAAAACTTTATTGATGAATAAAAGAATACAAAAAAGAAAAACTATATAACCTGCATATAGCTAAAGCTAGTCTAGGCAGGTTAAATTCACAGAATATACACGTAGATTTACAAAGATGTCTTTATATGTTAATAATACTAAATAATCAGAGTACAAAGAGCTGAATAGGAAATGAAAAGTAGTTCACTGAGTAGTAAATGAAAAATAGCTCATTACAGATAGACTTACTTAAAAAGTTTGAAGATCTCAGTATCATAGCGATTAATATTAAGATCGTTTAATAAAACGGTTTTGATTTCCTTTTGGAAGTTTTTTTTGAATAAACTCCTAATGAAAGGTGGTATTTGATTCCATAGACGTGCACCCACTCGCGAGAAGGAATCTTTTTGAGTGTTTAAACGTGAATATCTAGTGTAGAAATTATCACTGGCAGAAGATCTTGTTTCATAGGAGTGAATATCTTTTATGTAAGTAAAGAGTTTGCTAATATTACTGGGAATATAATCATATTTAACATCGTACATTAGCTGTGCTACTGAATAAAAATAAAGAGATTTGATTGGTAAAATTTCATGTTCAATGAATATTGGTATTGCACTTTTAATTGATTTCACGAAAAATATTGACCTTACAGCGCGCTTCTGCAGAATGAGCAATTTATCAGTAAGCTTTTTGCAAGCTTGACCCCAGGTACATATTCCATATATCGAGAGCGGCTGTAAGAGGGATTTATACATTTTGATTAGAGTATTTTTTGGAACAAAATGTCTCAATCTGCTGAGAATACCCACTATTCTACTTACTTTTTTGCTTATGTAATCAATATGAGGCTTCCAAGATAATGTACTATCTAATAAAACACCAAGATATTTTACATAATCCTTTTTTTTCAAGCTGTATATACTGGTTACTTTTATAATCCAAGATTTTAATGTTCAATGAATGTTTTGGTTTGTTACGAGCTGAATGGAATAAAACAAAGTTTGATTTTTTGATATTTATGGTAAGTTTGTTTGCAGTGAACCAATCATGGAGCTTTGTTAGTTCATTGTTCATTTCCTTTTCAAGGGTTTTTAAGCATTTATTCGAGTGAAGTATATTTGTATCGTCTGCGAAAAGATGAAATTTTAAAATATTAGAGGACATACTAATATCATTTATGTAAAGGAGAAAGAGTAAAGGACCTAATGTAGAACCCTGAGGGACCCCAAAATTAGTTGCTTCTTTATTCGATATATGATTACTAACACTAGTAGTTTGAGTTCTCTCAGACAAGTACGACTTAAACCAATTATAGACGCATCCTCTCACGCCATAAATATAAAGTTTTTTCATGAGAATGGAATGGTCAACAGTATCGAATGCTTTCGCTAAATCAATGAAAACTGCACATGTGTATATTTTGTTGTCCATATTATGTTGTATTGTACTAATTATATCAAGAAGTGTATGTTGTGTGGAGTGATTTTTCCTAAAGCCATACTGCATGTCAGAGAGAATATGATGTTTATGTATGAATGTAATTAATCTATTATACATTGTATTTTCAAAGATTCTGTTAAACACGGAGAGAAGTGATATAGGTCTGTAGTTACTAGGGTCTGTATCATCCTCCGATTTATAAATAGGACAAATTTTGGAGATCTTAAGTTTTGTCGGATATCTACCTGTTTGCACAGATAAGTTCATCAGTTTCGCAAGATGTTCACTGAGAAACGGTTTAGATGCTTTTAAAAAATTAACTGGGCAGGAGTATAGACCATAAGCTTTATTATTAGATAGCGATAAAATTTCATCATCTATTTCAGATGCTGTCACAGGAGTGAAAAACATGGAATTAAGTTGATTTATATTTTTAAGGTATTCGGTAAAGTGTGTCTTGGACTGCGGAATTCGACTAGCATATTTTTTTCCTACGGCAGCAAAAAAAGTATTGAGAATGTTAGGTAACTTGTGTGGGTTACTAGTAACACGATCGATAAGAGAAGAATCCTTTAAAGCTGAAACTTGTTTGCGTTTACTCTTATTATTGTGCAAAAATGAGTTGATAGCTTGCCAAGTCTTCTTTGCATTTCTTTGATTTACTTCAAAAAAAGATTCATAATGATTTCTTTTACTTGTTCGTATAAGAGAAACTATTTTGTTCCTATAGTAAAGATATCGGTCTTTATTTCCAGACATTAATAACTGATTTTTAATCCTTATAGACTCACGAATTCCCTCGGTTATCCATGGCTTGTTTAGCTTTTTAATATCTCGCTTACTTAGCTTTTTCAGAGGAGCAACTTTGTTGACAATATTATTTATTTTTCGATAAAGAGAGGAGAAGATTTTGTCAACGTTATTTTCTGAGAAGCACGCTGTGAGATCAGTTTCAGAAATTTCTTTCACAAATTCCCTTTCAGACGATTTTGAAAAGCGTCTAACTTTTTGGCGGTATGTTTTATTGGTTCCTTTGCCAGAAGGAATGATGCAAAATCATTACAGACCCGGATTAAGGCAGTCTCTGCACTTTGGTTAGGCCGGTAGGCTGAGTGCATCTTGGAGTGAAGACCATTTTCACTAAGCAGTGATGTCGGTAGAGAATCAAGAGAGCAAGACTTAGTTGGTGATTTCAAGATTACAGTCCTCACAGTCTCTTGGGAGACTTTCTCAAATTCAAGTAACGAGCATGACGGAGGATCAGCTGCAAGGGAACATGACATGCATTGCTCATTGGATTTTTAATTCCCTTCCTCAAATCGTCGATTTTCCCAGAGAAATGGTTCATGATGGTACATTTATTTTAATAGCTCTGTTCTATCGAGTTTCCAAACCATTCCGCTCCATTAACTATGGTGTAACACAGCTCGAAAGCAAACATTGTTTAGGTTGAACTGTACGTGCGATTCCCATTATCTCATACTTACAAGGTGCTCAATGTAGGGGAGCTATCAAGAAATCGGGCTGGTATTTCTTTGATATTGTTGCTGGCAAAATCTCTGTTAAAATATTAGAAATGTATTCGATTACCCCTCAATACCATACCTCTTTTGACTCCATTCAAAATTCATTCAGTGTATGTCCCATTCACTGATGACTTACAGTCCATAAAATATCTTTCATATAAGAAATGAATATCTTTTTCATATTGTGGCTATCAGTAAGTAAATAGTTCCTAAACGTTTATTTTTCAATTTCTATACCAGGTGATCTCGTTTTGACAGCCCATCAAAAAGCAGCCAATCATCGCGCAGGAAGAAATCTGATCAGGCGGTCCATTAAAAATAACATGGCGGCCGAAGTAAGAAAAAATTACTCTGAATCTTTGCTTCCCTAGCTACGTTATGGACTAGCAATACATTTAAAATTCTACATATTCATATAACGAATACCTATGGGTCAAATGGTGCGTTTTGGTTTCAATTTTTTATGAAATTATCTTGAAAGGATAGATTTTTGTTCGCCGATAAACAACTGAAGCTAAGACCGCCTTGATCAACTACAACAATCCTTTTCGCATGCTCCTCGAGATCACCTGGATAACAACCTTTTTGCAAGTAGGTGTATATCGATGAACTCCTTTCAACTTACAGTTCCTGTAGTATACGTATGTTTTTGAATAGAGGCATTATTGAAACTTTGTTGGCAAATAATGATCTGAAAATTAAGAAACGATATTTCAGTTAATAATCTTTTATCGAGTGAAAAGAAAGGACAGCTTTTAAACGATATTTTTTTAATAAGTTATGAACATTAAATTTTTACATCTCTGTGATGGTTTTTAAGCCAGACTTTGTTAGTGAAGAGATGTTTGAAATGTAGTTGTTGTCGAACTTCCTGGGATAAGATCAGACAAAAAAATAATTTTGATATCATTAAAATTATAAATAATAAGAATAATATAGAGTGATTTTCCTAGTATTAGTTTGCTAATAGAGGTTAGTAAATCTGTTTCCATTGTGTTTTTTTTGCGCCTATTATACACTAACTACTAAAAAGTGTTTCACGGAGGTTGAGGGAATTACTCTACTACAAACACAATAGTAATGATAATCATCATCGTTAACCCTCTCTTAGAGTGATTTTATTTAACCCGTAAAAGAAAAGTGACTATTTTGTTATTACTAGTTAGGTGATTGAAACGAAAGAAAACAATAGGTTTAGAGTCTACTACTAACTATTATGTTATATTACGTTAAATAAAATCCCGATATCACCACCACGAGCACCACCCCACAACAACCACCACAACAACAACAACCACCACTATCACAACCATCACCACAACAACCACCAAAACAATCAACACAACAACAACCACAACAACAAACTCCACCACCACAACAACAAACTCCACCACCACAACAACAACCATCAATTTGATTATTT
The DNA here is from genome assembly GCF_029948245.1 of Actinia tenebrosa. Taxonomy (NCBI): domain Eukaryota; kingdom Metazoa; phylum Cnidaria; class Anthozoa; order Actiniaria; family Actiniidae; genus Actinia; species Actinia tenebrosa. The sequence goes on along the minus strand of NW_028292569.1, from coordinate 7,745,581 downwards.
CATTAACGTTCATTATTGCCGAATGCAATAATGGCCGCAATTGACTTCTAGCAAAAAACTAGTTTTCAAAAATAAACGCCACCATCACAAAGAGCAAGCATAACTATGTATTTTTGGAAAGTTTTATTTCTATGCATAGAATTTCAGGGAAGTTATTTGCATGGAATCAAAATTACAGAGATGACTTAGGACTGACTAACCTCGTTCTGGTGTTTTTCACATATATAAATTATCATAACTTCTAAACAATTCAATATTTCTACTTGAAACTTTTTTACTTCGTTTACATCATTCTAATAGTGGCGGCCATTATTGCATTTGGTGTATAAGAATGTATAAACTCACAAAATTGAATTTTTTTCCGATATTCCTCGTAAATTAGGAAGAGCGGTTAACCTATTTTTACTCAAAAACCTAAAAGAAAACAGGGATAGGTAATCTGGCATAAATAATACAAGGCATATTTAGTTACAATGAAGTTAATGATAAACATAATAATAATATCCACAATACAAGAAAGTGTTATTTTTTGATAAACTTCTATTTTAAAAGATAGGTATTCTGAAAAAAATAATACAAGGTATGAGAGTATGTGGACCGCGTGGCACTAATGAAATAGTAGAAGATAATATAGGTAAGTTGTAGTGCTTGGGAACGAGGTTATTCCGGGCGAAAGCCCTTGGAATTAAATTCGGAAAAATTAATTTCCGACCTCGCTGGGATTCGAACCCAAACGAATTTTTCCGAATTTAATTCCAAGGGCTTTCGCCCGGAATAACCTCGTTCCCAAGCACTAAAACTTACCTATATTATCTTCTACTATTTCATTAGTGCCACGCGGTCCACATACTCTCATCTTTGCATCATAATTACCGCGACCTAACATCCATTTCACCCCGGCCTGCTCTCAGTCTGACCTCTAGCTCAGCTGGTAGAGCATCGGTAGTACAATTCCAAAGGTCGTGGGTTCGAATCCCAGCGAGGTCGGAAATTAATTTTTCCGAATTTAATTCCAAGGGCTTTCGCCCGGAATAACCTCGTTCCCAAGCACTACAACTTACCTATATTATCTAATACAAGGTATGTTTAGTTACAATGAGGTTACCGCCATTTGCATTGCTACGCGGCCACCCCAGACAAAAATCGCGACGTGCACTTTGTAATACACTGCCGTCGATCAAACACGTTGACATCATTTACACGCATGTGTGATTCAAAAGGCACCAAAACGTGTCGATTGTTTACAAATATTATGAGCCACACTCACCGGGCCGATCCAAACGCGTGTAAATGACGTCAACGTGTTTGATTGACGGCAGTCTATTGCACGTCGCGATTTTTGTCTTGGGTGGACGCGTAGCAATGCCAATGGCGGTAATGATAAACATGATAATAATATCGACATAGAAAGAAAGGGGTTTTTTTTTTGGTAAACTTCTGTTTTAAAGAAATTGGTTACTTGTCCTTACTTACAAATGATCAATTGTGTTAGCGTCTTCAAAAGTGCCATCTTCGATGTAAGCAATTTTGTTGCCATTAATACTTCTTTAAGAAATAAGGAGACTGAGCATTGATATTGAAGGCAATGAAACGAAAAGCATGAGAAATTGAAATGGGATCATCTAAAACGTTGATAATGGATAATTAATATTGAATTTTTTCAGTCACACTTACAAAGTCATTGAGATGTCCTGTCGACTTTTCATTCCCTTAAAAGCTCCTTTTTTTAGAATTTGTAGATCATTTGATTCCAAGTTTCTCATTATGAATAAAATCAATTATCAATTAATAAATTATTAATTGATTAATTAAGTAAATATATGAGAAGTAAATGATGTGCATGTTTTTAAAAAGAAATAATGTGGCGAGAAGAGAGGAAAAAGGAAGGTACAAATGATGAGAGGAATACTGGAAGATGGGCTACCACGCAAAGAAATTATCAACTTACAATTGATGTAAATGACTCAATCCAGAAAATGTGCCTTCCTTGATGTCCTTGAGATGGCAATTTGTTATCATCCTCGAAATGAAATATAAAGTATTTTACAGAATATTCTTACTTAAAATTTCTTTAAAATCAAGTTTAAAGTTTCTGTTTTACTGTAACTTATTTTTTCTTTTCTTTCTATCTTCCTTCTACCTTCTCTCTCTCTCCCTCACTGATTCTTTCCCCTTAGTCTTTAATGCTCGGGGTTTTAAACAAGATACTTACAATTCTGCCAATTCTCTAAGACTTGAAAAAGTTCCGGGTACAAGATGTCCTTTTATTGGATTGAATGATATATCTCTGAGAGAACATTTTTATCGTCAGATATTTCATATATATATATATTTAATTTATTTTAATTCAGTTTTTTCTCTAGCACGATAACAAATTATTTAAAACAGCAAATCCCTGAAAGATAAACGTTATGCAATTATCGATTTTTCGATTAGCTATGTAATAGTTTATTACTGAGTTTTTTGCAATCTTATTTTCTGAATTATCCCATCTTTATCCCATCTGGCTCGTATTTATCTCGTAAGTTTTATTATATGCATGATGTTTCGCTCTCAATTTTATGAACAAGTGTGATATACATAGTTTCATGCTTACAAGCGTCTCAGTTTGCTAAGACCATCAAACTTTCCATAGAGACTCGAAGAGTTCAGCATGTTGCCTCCCAAATCTCTGTAATCAGCAAACAATGATAGTTACAGTCAATTCAAAAAACGTTGTCGTCGATCGGCTCAAGCCTACGCGACTGGACCGAAAGGAATATGGGTTAAAATCACTGAAGAGGTTAAATCTTCGTTCTGAATTAATCGTTCCCGCTAGTAATAAGATAATAATGGTGAGAAACAATCCATCAAATGCATGTCTTCGGGTTTAGGGAAAGAAAAACAAAGTAGTTATGATTCAGTTCACAATTCCGAAAATATGAAGGCATTAAAAAACGCTCCTTCAGCACTTCCCGCTAGCCTACGAAGGTTCGTGCTGTAAACCAGGCATAACTAGACAGATAAAGTTATGGAGTCAACTCGGCTTCAATGATTACTACCCATAGTTCCTTTCGGTCCAGTCGCGTAGACTTGAGTTGGTCGACGACAACATTTTTTGAATTGACTGTATAAAGACGTTGCACGTATAGAGTGAATTAGGAAAGGCATTTAACCCGTGAAATAAAAAATACTAGTCAACGTGTAATAGTCAAATAGACACAAAAGAAGACAATGGAATAAGGGTCTACTAATGTGTATTATTTATCAATTGACACGGTTTTCTTTGTTATTCACAAGGCTTTATTTTTGTTATAACCCTCATTATAAATGCGAGGTCAATATATAGTTATTAACCCGGTTAATAACTATATATAGACCGTTCGCATTTATAATGAGCAACATTTGATAGAAAACCTTCTCAATTGATAAATAAAATACTTAATTACCTCGAACGTCGGCAATAAGCCTATACATCCCTCGGGCCTGCGGCTCTCGGGATGTATATGGCTTATTGCCTCCGTTCGAGGTAATTAACTCTTACTTAGTCTAATATCTATTGCACGGGTTTAGTGACTTCACTCTAGTCAAATAGACACGAAAGAAGACAATGGAATTAGGGTCTACTAATGTGTATTAGTCTAATATCTATTGCACGGGTTTAGTGACTTCACTCTAGTCAAATAGACACGAAAGAAGACAATGGGATTAGGGTCTACTAATGTGTATTAGTCTAATATCTATTGCACGGGTTTAGTGACTTCACTCTAGTCAAATAGACACGAAAGAAGACAATGGGATTAGGGTCTACTAATGTGTATTGGTCTAATATCTATTGCACGGGTTTAGTGACTTCACTCTAGTCAAATAGACACGAAAGAAAACAATGGAATTAGGGTCTACTAATGTGTATTAGTCTAATATCTATTGCACGGGTTTGATAACTTCACTCTATTATATCGAAATGTTTATTTACTAATTGCAATAATATTATCATAGGAAAAGAATAAAAAGTAACAAGTAGGAATTAATTATTTTTTCGGCAACCAAAACAGGAGTAATTATTTTACTGTTTTGAAGGTAGAGACTGACATTTTCGACATTACTTGTTGGTATATATATCAAAACTGTTTACAATGAAAATTTAAAAATTATTTCTAATTAATTCCTATTTGTTACTTTGCTGTTTTTTCATATCACAACATATATTGGGACTGATTTCCAAGATGGCGTCTATTTCGTCCCCTAAAACAGCCCCAAAATGCACTGCAATGCAAACTCGACTCAGTTTTCCCCGCAAACTCGGAATGGCTAGTACTCAATATGTAAACACAGAAAAATATTTTGCGAGTACTCATTTTCTTCCGAGAGAAAGCCTATTCGCCACCCTGCAAACATATATCGGTCTGCTGGTAATACACGAAACATTAATCGAGGCTGCAAGGTATAGGTACTTACAAGCTCCATAGATCTTGCGGCAGACGAAATCGGTTTGAAATTTTATTGTTTTGCAACTCTCTAAAGAAAGAATAACATCTTTGTAGACTAAAAATTATAAAAATGATAATAATAATATATTATTATTATTATTATTATTATTATTATAATAATAAACAAAATGATTTGAAGAAATGCATGAAATAATTAAATCAGCAAACGGTTTTAAATTACTCCCCTTCTACTATTCATCTACTATCACTATTCCTACTACTCACTACTACTAATAATAGCAATGATATATAATAATCATATCATTGAATTAATAAATTTAATAATATTAGTAATGGCATATTAATTGAATTAATATTATTATGATAATGATGATGGTAATGACGATGATGATAATATTTGGCAAAATATATAAAATGCTATAATTGTTAATTTGGGGTATTATCTTACTTACAAACTCTGTAAATATTTCAGGGGCAAGAAATAATTATCTGGAATTTCTTTTATGTTTCCATCAGTGATTTTTCTATTAAAAAAAGGGGAAAAGAGAAAGAAAACTGAATTTCAACACTTTTTTGATTAAGAAATCAATACTAAATATCAAGAAAAGTAAAATGCTATTGATAGAATTTGTAGTCAAACAGAAGATTGAACAAGACTAGAAAGAATGGGCATTTGGCAAGTAATTTTTACTGATGTAGCGGCCATCTTGGATTATGGTATAGCAAGAGGGCAAACACGTAGAATATTTATAAAGCATAGAGTGGCGGTGTGTTACGTTTTCAAATAATTTGAAGTCTTGGTGTTTTGCATATTGTTCCAGCTACCAGCAAATTCATTGCTTTTTAGAAGTATTTCTCATAATTGAAAAGCGTAAAGTTATATAAGCTAGACATCTAGACAGCTGTGCTGTGTATAAATTTTCCAAAAGTTGCCCCCTCGGCATCCCATAATGTCTTGGTTAAAACAATAGAATAGGCGACTAAGAGATCACGTGATCAAATCCGCCATTGTGGCTGGAATCCTACAGGATTTTTGGTATGCGATAAGGTTAAAAAAGATGGCGGATTCGGGTAGTTTTTTGGTGATAAAAGGTAAGCGATAAATAACTACGATAAAATAAATAAATAACGATAAAAATCCCCTTTTCTTGCAAAAAATATATTGTTAGTAGATATCTAAAATATATTTTTGCTATTAACTCTACCAGAAGAGGGAAAAACTTGGTATTTTTTTGCGCTACGATGTGATGAGCTACGAAGTATTTAGTCTCGTTTCGCCGGCTACATGACCTCAAAACATAACATATTTTTTCTATTCCTGGCCGAAATGAAAAGCAAAAATCTACTTAAGGTATCTATTAAAAGTATATTTCTTGCAAGAAAAATGAATTTTTCAAGAATGAAGTTGAAAAGTACTTTAATTTTTTCGACAAAAAGTCGTTTTGAGGTCATAACGTCGGCAAAACCAAACTAAACACTTCGTAGGTCTTCACATCTAGCGCAAAAAACTTCATATTTTATCTCTTATTGGCGAGTTAATAGCAAAAATCTACTTTAGATATCTACTAAGAATATATTTCTTGCAAGAAAAGGGGATTTTTATCGTTATTGAGTGCGCTAACTTACTTTTTATCACCAAAAAAACTACCCGAAACCGCCATCTTTTTTTAACTTCTCGCATGCCTAAAATCCTGTAGAATGCCAGCCACAATGGCGGATTTGATCACGTGACCTCTTAGTGCAAGTCGCCTATTTCATGATGGCGGCCTTACAAAGGTCTTTTAAAAGCCAACGTCTATTGTTATTCCACGCAATATCCATTCATCCTAATAATGCTTTAAAAAACAATAGTAGCTTACATATACGTAGTGTTTCGTGGAAGCTTCTCTGGTAAAGCGTCCAGTCCTTTACACGTTACTTTAGTATACGGCCCAATCTGCTCACAACTACACTTCCCTACTCTGGGTCGTGGACAGGAAGCATCGTTTTGTAGCTTGGGTTGCCTGTCAGCGATCATTGGCTTCATTAAAAGAAGTAGCAGAATGACACAATGCTTAGTGTCGTAAGGCATTCTTTATCGACAATAACTAAACAAGTCTTGGAAATCGTTCAATGAAGTCGACCAGAAATCGAAATAATAAAATAAAAAACTGAAGGAGCTTAATGTTTTTAAGAAGCTCGGGTGGCGTGCGCTGTTAATGCGCCGCCTCTCACTAATGCGACCCGGGTTCGAGCTCTGCCGGTCTCGGTATCGCGGTGAGTAGAGTTGTTTGTTGGTTCTCTCCTGTGCTTAGAGGGTTTTCCTCCTTCCACAAAAATCAACTTCTAAATTCTAATTCGTTCTACCGGCTGCCATGTCAATTGGATCGCAAGGCCTGTTAGCATTAAGCCGTCCACCCAGGAGTGTTAAACGCAATAGACTTAGACTAAAATAGCATGCTATATATAGCTTAGTATATAGGTGATTATGCAGGGTGCGACAAGATTGGCAGGAGTTTTAAATTTCACATTCACTTTCTAACCATTAGCTGCGTTGGTCGACTTGCTATCTGATATACCAGTATTTTGAAGTTTGTTTGAGTGGTCATAGGATATAAAAAGTATTTATGAAAAAATCTTACGAAAGAGTGCCTATACTTAGTTGACTCGTTCCTTTGTCAGTATTTTACTGGCTGTGTAGCGGGGCCGAAAAGAATGAAAGCTTGGCCGTTATTTCAAGTCGATGGATGACTTTGAGCCAAGCTTCAATAACTGCAGAGTACAGTAACTTAGTAAATAGTGTCAAAATTTAACCAAGAATCTAGAGCCTTGCTCCACAGCTTGAGCTCAGCTTGTAAATCCGACTTTCAAACTCGCCGTTGAAACTTGCTTGATTAATAATTTACCTTACATTAGCAGTATTAGATACAACAATACATATGCTGAAATGTGCCAGAGATACATGACATTTCGTTCTTGTGGTCTTCGTTAAAAATTCTCTTGGTGATTGTTACAAGCTGATAGAATGGTGCCATGCAGCTTTTCTGCTTAATTCCAGTTCTGGTTTTGGTGCTTTAAGTCACATTTCTTTATAATCCAACCAGAAAACATGAATGTAATATTCGCCCCAAGGCATTTGCTCCTTGGAAGAAACGAAAAGTGGCATTACTGAAACGACATAAAGCTGAGGAAAAAAAGAAACAAACAAACAATAGGGGGCAAAAATAAAGCCTGTTTTCGAGTGAATATGTTAAAATCTTTCAAACATGACCACGTTTTGGTGCATTTCACTTTAGCTTTTACAAACCTTCTCATTATCAAGGTCAAATATTTTTTTCATTTCAAGGGCGTAGCCAGGATTTTCTGAGAAATTAAATTTAAAAAATCCGACCTTTCGATTTACGTTTTATCTCAACAAGAATCAAATACATATAAACCAGCATTATATTTTACGTTTTATTATTTTAAAAAAATTACCGCATTAAATCTAAAAGGCAGCGATTTTCAACAATGCTGGGGCCTCTGCCTGTGAGCAGTTTACTGACACGTATTCCACATGTTTTTGTTTCTCCTTATTTTCTCTCTCTGTATTGCTATAATTTCTGTCTATATGATACGACATTTCACCTGTACGTCCCCGCGCAAAAATAAGTACCCAACCCCCCACTCACAATGTAAAGAGCGCTGTAATATCACTAGATCCATAAAGAATACCGTAAAGACAGTCGTTCGTATTCTGTCTCAAAACAAATACGTGAAAATTTAATCTAACAAGCTGGAGAAGAATTAAAGAGGAGAATTGCTTGAAGTTTTTGTACAAAAAGGCGGGGATCATTAAGCGTGCTGTTCATTACTGTCTTTTTTTTAATGCTTTTGTATATCTATTTCTATTTACTTCTTGAAATTAAATAGTTTACAGAAAAATAAATGCATGAGAATAAATGCATCCTATAAAAAATAATTTGAAAATAATAAAATAAACAAAAAATAACCTGGATCAACGCGTCTGTGTGATTTTCATGAAAAGCGTGACTCAGCGTTACATAGCTAGTGTCGTGACAAGCTGTCATTTTGGCACCTTTGTCATCAACATAGCCATGTGTGTCGGCCCGAACGAGAAAGTCAAGGCGAAAGCTCCAAGAAACAAGAACATTTTCGCTTTAAAACTATCAGGAAACAAAACTAGAGGTAAAGTAAGTCAGCCTTACAGGAAAGACGATGTTCAGAAATGTTTAGTAAGTGATATTTTTGTTCTTTAAGTTTGAAATCTAACTGGTATCTGGGGTTGACTTCGACCCAGCTAACTGTTACTGCCTTATTCTTTGGATCTGTTTGTATCAGAAAATACGTTTGCTCAATGAATCTTCCTTCCTATATTCAAAAGAGGTCGAACTATAGGTTTTAAAAAAGTATTTCATTTACATGCACAAGTTAAAGTTCGTATTTTTTCTTCAAACTTAAATTATTCTCGTCAAGAACACAGCACAGATGTTAGTGCACAGGTAGCCCAAGCTCAGAGTTAGATTTCGAAGGCTTCAAAATAGGCTTACAGAAAAGCTCATTTTGTCGACAAATATGTCATAAATGTTATAGTTTGATAGTTGAGGAACACTTTGCTGCCAAGATTTGAGTCAGAAATTGTTTTTTGTGGGGTAGTTGTGCTGCCTGTTCGAAAATCTGCCTTCCCTGCATAGTGTCATAGTAGCGACCTTTAGATACGACGACGAGTGCGAGATCGAGTACGAGTTTTAAAATTGGTGGCTAACACTGAATCGTAGTCGATTTTCGATTTTTTACAAACTAAAGTTTCAATCTACGTACACGATCAAGACTCCAAAAGATAGTGCCTCTCTTTAAAAGTTAAAAACTCGTACTCGTACTCGTTCTCGTACTCGGCCTCCAAAACCGATCGAAAATCGAAAGTCTGTGTCCGATTCTCAAATAAATTACCTTTCATTTAAGCTTCTGTTGAATTTTTTCTTTTTGCGCTGCAGCGAGAAATCGAAAAGCAGTTTACAGTGATTCGCAGTCATTTCCTGCATCCACCCAGGAGGAGGGGATCGAGGGAGAAATATAACCCGGCGGTGTCACAGGGATTTGTGTTCCCCCGAGTTATGTGTTCCCCCGAACACTGGGCACTAGTGTTTTGTGTTCCCCCCTCCCCTCCCTATGAAACATCTTTTGACACGATTCTCTCCTTTTGATACGATTCTCTCTTTTTAACTTTTAAAGAGAGGCACTATCTTTTGGAGTCTTGATCGTGTACGTAGATTGAAACTTTAGTTTGTAAAAAATCGAAAATCGACTACGATTCAGTGTTAGCCACGTGCACATGACCAATTTTAAAACTCGTACTCGATCTCGCACTCGTCGTCGTATCTAAAGGTCGCTACTATGACACTATGCAGGGAAGGCAGATTTTCGAACAGGCAGCACAACTACCCCACAAAAAACAATTTCTGACTCAAATCTTGGCGGCAAAGTGTTCCTCAACTATCAAACTATAACATTTATGACATATTTGTCGACAAAATGAGCTTTTCTGTAAGCCTATTTTGAAGCCTTCGAAATCTAACTCTGAGCTTGGGCTACCTGTGCACTAACATCTGTGCTGTGTTCTTGACGAGAATAATTTGAGTTTGAAGAAAAAATACGAGGATTAAAAGTGAAGGTGAAGGATTAAAAGTGTTAACTTTTAAGCGGGTTTTAACATTGTATTTACCAAAAACACTGTACCGTGTCTTCTCACACTGTTTTGTAACGACCATCGCAAGCGATCACTGAAAATCCTTAATTTTGTTTATCCTTATCCATGCCTTCATAATGTACATATTTGTAAACACAGATATGTTGCGTGTTGGTTAAAGTAAAGGAGAACCATACTTGCGTATTGCTTATTTATTGAAGTAGCTTTCAAAGTCCCTCTCTTAGGTCTTCGAACCAGAAAAATACGATTAAAAAATTCCTTAGGGACTGGTCATAAAGTATAGGGGGGTGGGGGGGGGGCAAAATCAGGGGGTGGGTCACATAATTTTGAACTCCTTCAAAGGGGTGGGCTGTTGATAAAATTTGACAACTAAAAAGGGTGGGCCATTACAAAATAGAGTAGTATTATAATTGTCATCATCAGAATTTCTCAAGGAAATTTGCAGTTGCAGAGGATCTGGTTAGGAAGTATGTAGAACATCTGTAGTACCTTCAAATGAAAAAAAAAAAGGGCAAATGAAAAAAAAAAAAAGGAAGCATGCAGAGAAACTTAAAGCATACGAAGACTATGACTGGAAAGACATACAAGAAAGCGGAATGCTTAAGAAGCAGAGGGTTGCAGTCTTGGACCTCTTTTTAAAAAAGCACAACTTGCTCAAGCTCAAAATGTACAAACGTGAGAAAGTCCAAATAATAAATGCTTGGCTGTCTATGCAGCTTTTAAATACTACGACAAGTACAACAGAAGAAGAGCTAGAAGAAGATGGTACTTCACGCGAGGACACTGAAGATGATGATAATTCATTTGAGGACACTAATAAGGATACTGATGATTTGGATAGCGACGAAGAAACTGACATTGTTACTCATGAAATAGGAATTACTGATAGTAAGAAAAACGATGACAGAGAAAGAAGATGCCGAAACAGTCAATGTTAAGAGATCAAAGCACTACCCTATCAATCGCCGATACCCCTTTCAAGATCAGGTTTCACGTACAAAGAACGAAGGTCTCTCAATTGGAATTGTAGTTTTTGCGAGGCTGGCATGTTTGGGACTAGTTATACCCACGATCCTCCTCCTTAGGGATGTATAGAATGCTCTGCTGGTAAGCTACTTCAAAACGCTTGACAATAAGCGGAAACGTCTTGCTACTACACCTTTATCGTGGTAGTGCGATGTTTTACCTTTGTCATTCCCTAGAGTATCATTTCTTTGTTTAACGCTTACGCATGAGAAGACACATGAATTTGGAACACAAATTAAACAAAAATCAAGAGAATGACGCGTGGTTCGTAATAAGAAAACATTGCACCACAACAAGAGAAAATGAACTAAGAGAAGGAATCCCCGTGCCACATCATGTGCACACTTTGATGCTATTCTTAGAATCATTGATGCTATTTTTAACTCGTTACCATGCCCGCGCGATAATCATGCTTCCCTTATGCCTCGTTTTAGGACACGAAAAGCGCCATATTTCGCTACGTCCACGACAAAAACACAGGCTTTGTTTACTTTAAGACTGGAAGCCGCCTACCCTCAAGAAAATCAACCAATCAGGTTCTTCGCTCAAAATATCTCCAAGCTAAAATTAGCATCAAACTGTGCACATGATGGTTACAAGGCTATATAGGTAGGATTCCTTCTCTTAGTTCATATTCTCTTGACCACAATGAATAAGGTATTGGTATTGAGTTTTGGAAATTTGGTAAGTGGATTCTATCAAGATGAGATTGAAGAAACATATAGTAAGGAATGCAGTATGAGCAGTTAAGTGTTAGTATAGACCGACTTTGGTCAGTGGTATTGATCAATTTGGGATTCTTTCACAACTTGTTTCATCCAATCCTATTGATAACGATATGCACTATTTATGATAGTCGACATGTCGATGATGTTCGAAAAAAGAATGCGTTGCATCCCATGGCTTTTATTCCAAAATCGTGATGAAAATTTTATCGTTTTGAAAGCTATATGAAGAATACATCCTGTTTTATAGAGAGTAAATATATTTAGTCCAACACCGAGCAGAGCTATAGGCTATAGGCAAGAGAAAATGAACTAAGAGAAGGAATCCCCCCTATACAGCCTCGTAACTATCATGTGCACAGTTTGATGCTATTTTTAAACCATTTGTTTTTCTGCACACGCATTTACTGCGCGCGCTCTACGCTGTTTGCTTACGTTTTTGGGGTTTTTCCGTTATTTCGACTCTGCCCTGAATATGAATGTGCACGTCGAAAGCTTGGCAAATACGACAGGAATTTGAAGTAGTAATTTGTTCAAATTTCTGGAGTATCTTTACATTTATTTTCCAAAGCTTTCGACCTACATCGTCATCTTGAGGGCAGATTTGACCATTTGAACATAAGAAAAGCACAAGAAAACGTTAGTGAACAGCGTAGAGCGCGCGCGTACTATGCGCGTGCAGAAAATCAAATAAATGATATCATTGGATGATATTTTCAGAATAGATTCTAAAAATAGCATCAAAGTGTGCACATGATGGGGCACGGGGATTCCTTCTCTTAGTTCATATTTTCTTGCTATAGTAGGTCGGTGCTTTTTGCACAAAAATGTGACAGTTTTGTCGATACACATTCCTGAATGGTATCCAAAATCCTTGATAACATTCGTTGTTTGCAAAGTCAATGAACTATATTTGTCCAATAGTCATTGTATTCGTGTTGCACGTCAGGCTATATACCTATATCTATAAAAGCATAGCGCGCTACCTCAAATTGTTGATTTTAAATTGCAAGAAACTAAAGCATATAAATTCATTCATAATTCCTAAAGCGATTCGACAAATTTACTCTTTGGTTTAGATCTTCGCTTGTTTCCCGTGCAGCGAGTCATTGGGAATCGACGACAGTCTTTCAGGCCGACAATTTCAAAATTTAACTTTCTTAGCAACAGGGCACCACATCTCCTAAACATTGTTTTGCACTGCGATCGACAAGGACCAAACTTTGTCCCATTTTTTGAACAGCGAGGAGTATGCACCGAGCACAGAAACATTTCAAGATTTCTAAGGCATTTCTTGCTGGCCCAGTCTTTGATTTCCGACGCATGATCCTCTATTAATTTCTTTATATTCTCAAACGATTCTGAAGCATTTGAAAGAGAAGCCATTTCGTAGTGGTTCTTGCAAGGGTGGTCCGGTGAAAGCGGTTGACATTTCATTATACCTGCATAAGAATGAAAGTTCTATGTCAAAATTGCATCACTTTTATAATAAGCAAAAACAATGTGAAATAACTAGTGATCCCAAAACGTTGCATGTCATGTGTGCATCACTCAGGATCTAGAAATGAAAATTGAATGGCAGAAAAAAATTCGAGGAAAAACTCAAGAGCGTAGCCAGATGTAAACCCTTAAAATCAGGGTTTTTAAAACTATTCATTTGCTCAATCTTTCTAGGCTCGTCTTCTTTAGCTGATAATTTAAGACCTCCGTATATAACGTTTTTTTATTAACTACAGTCTTACGAAAAAATATATGACGAAATAATGATGAATTAGGTGAAGGAAAAAGATGTTTTACTAGAAATACCTGGCAATGGGGTCGATGGTATGTTAGGAGACAATCCTTTCCTTGCTTTCGATATCTTAAACAAACCTATAAGAACAATAGAATGTAACGTAATTATCGCGATAACAGTTTAAACAAAATAAACAAAAGTTAAGTAGGAGTACCTTTACTGTCAGTATCATTTGTCTTGCCATAGATACAGTTTTTTTCACCATCCACTGGAAAATTGGTACACTCTACGCCACGAGGCCACTCGAGGTCGTACAGCTTCATCACGGTTCTGCACTCTCGTTTAACTTGATGACAGAGTGATCGACAAGGAAGTATATTGAGTGTCAAAGCCCCAGTCATACTTCTGACACTAGAGAGAGTCTTGGTACATATAGGAGCATACAGGGAGCATATAAATAGTTGAAGCTTTGGAGAACAATTGATTTCCAGCAACGGCCAAAAACTGTACACCTCACGTCCAGCATCATTTTGGTACTTGTGGTTGAAGAAATTTGGGAACTGAGTGAAGTCATAACCTACTCCTTGACATATCTTTAAGCTTAAGCCCTCACAACCTGATGGAGGAGAGATTATGACAGGAAACGTCGGGGAAGAGGTGAAGCTTGATTTTGTGGAAGTAAGGTGGTCATCTTTCTCGTTCATGGAAAAGCGAGTCGCAGGTTTAACAGACGACTTAAAATCTTCCTCATTCCGTTGCACTATGGCTTCAGTAGAATTCTCTACTTGTTCATTTTGAATTACTTTAATATTTTTTCCAGTTCTAGGCTGAGTTGCCAAAGTGGGCTTTGCTTTTTCTTTAGGTGTTGAAATTGGCTTTGTTAAAGAAGAAGGACTAGATTCCACTGTTGTCGATTCTTGCTCAACAGAAATGGCACCCGGTGAAGTAAGACTGTTTGCTTTCGTTGAAAACCGTTCAAATATCGTGACTTGGGCTTTATTTGAGATGGTAGGAGAAGTTGGTAAAGCGTTTTCGTTTCCTGACAAAATAATAAAAAAGGTAATAATTAAGAAACAAAACGTCTGGTACATAAGCTGACAGGCCCTATAAGCCTTTTTAAAGAGAATGGAGGAAAGAGAATTACCCAGACCAGGGGGCATGAATCATGGTGGTGTACTAAGGCTGCGTTCATAATGTATGGCAGAGGTGGGGGAGGGCAGGTAAAATTGAGGGAGGATCGGGAAAATTTTGGTAGGAAAAACGGGGGGATGGGCAAATTGTTATCAGAAAAATGGGGGGATGCACAATTTGTGAAAGAAGCTACAAGCCTTGCTTAGGGGGATCGTATTTTTTTTGCATGACTTTAAGGAGGTTGTTAAGAATCATTCTGGAAATTTCAAATTTTCACCTGCCCCCCTCCCCCCGCCATACATTATGAACGCAGCCTAAAGGTAGTTGAGAACATTATTGCACATTAACGCCTTGAAACGGCGAATTTCCAACAGGATTACTTTCACTTCTTCTGTAGTTTTACTTTATAAACGAGAAATATATGCATGCACACCAGTAGAGACTTAATTGAATAAAATGAAGAAATATTTCTACCTTGACGAAGGCTTGTTAAATACTTTTGGCTAAGACAAGTGCCATCATTAACAGCAGGAAAATCTTCACACGTTATGCCTTCAGGCCATGTAAACCCATATACCTTCATGTAATAGCTGCAATCACTAGTTACTTGCTGACACAGCGAACGACAAGGTAGCATGTTACGTTCATCAGTTATTTTACTCGTACACATTGGTGTGTACAAAGAACACAAGAATAATTTGAATAGTGTCGAACATTTTAGTTCGATTAACGGCCAATATTTCGAAATCTTTCTCCCAGCGTCGTTCTGATGCGTTTGGTTAAAAAAGTTTGGAAACTGGACATATTTGTATCCAACACCGTCACAAGCCTTCAAATACAACGGCTCACAGTGATTCGGTAGTGATTTTGGTTCAACGATTGCTGGATTGGTTGTTGCTAAACCAGGTGATGATTCGGTTGCCAACGTGGAGATAGTTTGACTCTCCAATGATGGATGATTAGTTGGTGGGACTGAACTCCACTGGGTGACGTGGATGGCCGTCGTGGTTGATACCTCACTTTCATGGCCTATATGAAGAGAATTCCTATTAGAGGTATGCTTCTTCATGAAGAAAATCAAAATCATTCATGAACTAATGGATGGATGAGTAGATAAAGATACTATGTTAAGTATAGGTATGCTACTTAAAATAGCTTAAGAGTGTAGTTGGTAAAAAGCTGGAAATCGAACATGCACGTTTATTCACTTTTGACTTTTTGTGTCTACAATTATGAGTAGAACGGAAAAAGAAAAATGAAAGAAGACGTTTTAGGAATGAAGAGGTCGCCCACCTCTTACGCAAGAGATGGTTGAGCTCCCCACGAAAAACCGGGAATTGCAATCAAATAGCAACATTTGGTAATCCACCCCTCAAAAGTTACCTTAAATCACTTTTCAAATACTACGCCCCTTGCGTTTTGGCATCTGCTTTTACTCAGTTCCAAAACATGACTAAAAAGTCATTCAGTAACGTAATATTAGATATTTGACACGCATTCTTTCTAAGAAATGCTATCATATTCAGCCACTTACCATATGAAATACATATTGCGCTCTCACCAACATCTGGGAATTTTGAACAATCCAACTCAGCCGGCCAATCCTTTCTAATAATTTTACAATTCTTCTTGGTCAACATGCACATGGACCGACATGGAAAGAATGGTCCTCCCAATTCTTTACTACAATATGGAAAACTAGCAGCGCATAGAAACTGCTTCAGTTTAGCGTGGTTTTGACATAACGGCGTTAAATGAGACCATATGGATTTAACGTGATCCAACATTTCATTCTGTCCTTCTTTGGATGTCATTTTTGTCGTCTTGTAGCCAATGTCACTACACATGGAAGGTTTCAAAAGTTCGCAAGTACTATCTTGTTGTGGCTGTGTATCGGTTGTAGGCAAAGTTCCCGTAATCACTAAATTTGGCATTGTTGAGGTTGATGGTGTGATAATGATATTTGGTTGCCTTGGTGACGAACTGGATGAAAATAACTGAGAATCTGTCACTTGTTGATCTCTTACAGCTGCCACTGAAAAGGTGGTTGTTTGAAGGATGTCTACAGTACCAGATACAGCATTTGTATTTGTTTGTAGATGGCTTGAAGTTGGTTTCTGTGTTGTTTGTTCGTTTGCTTGTGTAGTTGGTTGCTGCATCGTTTCCTGTGTCATCCTTTCTGTAACTTGTTCGGTAGCTTCTGTAGTTGTTTGTAGATGGCTTGAAGTTGGTTTCTGTGTTGTTTGTTCGTTTGCTTGTGTAGTTGTTTGCTGCAGCGTTTCCTGTATCATCCTTTCTGTTACTTGTTCGGTAACTTCTGTATTTGTTCGTAGATGGCTTGAAGTTGGTTTCTGTGTTGTTTGTTCGTGTGATTGTGTAGTTAGTTGCTGCAGCGTTTCCTGTGTCGTCCTTTCTTTAACTTGTTCGGTAACTTCTGTCGTTTGTTCCTTTGTTCCTTCAGTTGTTAATGTGGTTTTTTGATGCGTCATGGTTTCACTCACTTGTTCTGTGTATCGTGGAGGTGATGGTGATGGTGTTGTTATCGTAGTGTTTGCTGCTTCTCGTGTTGTATGTTGATTGGCTGCTGTTGTCGTTCTTTGTAATGTTTGTGCAGTTGTTTGTTGTGTGGTTCGTAGCAGTTTTCCTTCTGTTGTTTCATGCACTCGTGTTGTTTGCTGCGTTGTTTCATCTTTTTCATTATCTGAAGGTTGCACCGTACTTTCATAAGTTTGTCCTGTTGTCACTAATATCTCATCCCCTGTTGCTTGTGTAGTACTTTGTGTTGAAATTTCTGCCATCTCTGTTATTTCTCCTATAGGTTCTGTAGCCTGCAGTGTCTTGCTTTTTTTTATTTCCATCGTTGCCGTTATTGGCCTCATCGACGACTGCTCCTTTGTTTGGTATGGTGTCGTTAGTATACTTTCCTCCGTCACATTTTTGTTTGGCAGTATAAGCCGTTTGGTTGTTAGCTGTAAATCTGGTCTTGTTGTTTTTGTCGTAGAATGGGTCGATGGAGATGTCATAATACCCGTTTTTCCTGTTTGGTGATGATAAGGCTTCTTTGTCGTAGGTTGGATTGGATTGTCCAGTCGCAGTTGATTGACGGTTTGAGCAATTACCCAAGAACTGTACGGACCCTTTCTTTTCTTCAGAAGAGCTGCGAGTTTGACTTTGTACAGTGTGTTTGGCCGTAGATAGGTCAATGTGAAGGATTTGTAATGGCCCTGTCCATGAAGAAATGGCAAAGTAAGTCATTCGTTATTACATTCAAAAACTACTGAGCACCGAGCTCACTCATGTTAGTGACAGTCCTGAGTAAACTAGTTTGGATAAGACTGAGGTTGAGACTTGAACTTTAGTTAGTGTGTAAGAAAGTAACAGCAAAAAGAAAAGGAAGACTTGATGATGTGTGTGAAGTTCTACTTACCGGTAGAAGCAGAGACGTTTTTCTTAGATATGGCGAGTAAACCGGAGCAAAAACAAGAGTATAGTGCACAACATCGGACGCACGTGCTCTATACGGTAGATCCCAGGTTACTAGCAACTTATATAAAGGCAATGGTACCACGACGATGTTCTGAGGAACTCCTATACTGGCAGAATCTTGAGTCCTGGTGCGAAAACTAACAGAAGGGCCTGGGTGGGTGCCTCCGTTATTGATATCGGGAGCTCGTACACGAATATTGTACAAAGTATCGGGCTCAAGGTTTGGAATCATTGCTGTGGTTGAACTCCTTGAGACATGGAATGTTTTGGAGTTCTGCCAGTTTTTTCCATACTCAATGACGTAACCATCCATTTCTTGATCTTGTCGTAGCTTTTCCCATGTGATGACCGCTGAATTCGGGCTTGTGTATATGACTGCGGGCTTGAAGATCGCCGGCTGAGAGTCTGTAATTGAAAATATTATCATAATTTTTGAGACAGTACTTTTTTGGAAAGCAATTCATTAAGCTTTTGACTCAACTATATAGATTCTTGATATTAAAATCTTCTAAATCAAACTTAGCTTCAACACAACTTTATTCGCTTGCATTGCTACTTATTTCCGTCATCCCAATGTGTGGCATTTTTTCGATCTCATTCCAGGAGCCCATTACCTGGAGCGTACAACTAGTACCTCCATCTCGAGTTATCGTATTCTTAGTCTGTTTTTTTTTTATTCGTATTGGAGGCAAATAACAAAGCATTCCTCATAATTTTCTCTTGTTTATGCCACCAACACGGCTTCGTTTTCTATTTTTTCGAGGAATTGGAAGGCCGTTCTAAATATAGATGGTCTAGAAAAACGATAACTACTAAGGAATTTAAAAAAGAAACGTGAGTAAGCTCCGGATACTGAGCACCTGCTCTCCCATTCTTATTCCCATTTAGTTTCCCATTCAGTTCTCTTCGGTCAAGGGCCATGTGGGATTAGTAAATACACAATGTCGGTATCATTTGATCGCATGACAGCGTGTTTTATCTTCCATTCATACTTTACCTTTCATCAGTTCATTATCACCACAAACGTATCATCATCAGGCATTAATTATGCAGCTAAAACTACATAAGTTCCTTTGGCAAAACCACTACTTAAAAAACGCAACGGATTTACATTTTTTGCTGGGGTACGAAATAGAAAATGATCTAAACCTAATAGAAAGATATAACTAGCTAAAAACTAGTGTGAGCTGCGTCGGTGTTTCTAATGAAACAGTAATGATGGAAAGGTAAATTATACACCGTGAAAAGATGAAAAAACTTACTGACGTTTCGGACGCTAGTCCTTCGTCGAAGTAAAAGAGACGAAGGACTAGCTTCAAAAACGTCAGTAAGTTTTTTCATCTTTTCACGGTGTATATTTTACCTTTTCATCGTTACTGTAAACCTAATAGGATTTAACACGAGAGGAACGCGCAGCCGATAGATCGAATTATTTATAAGTTGATTTTCGACGAGGGAAGAAATACATCAATTAAGGAGTTGAGAGGAAACTTCAAAGTGCATTATATGAGAGCCTACTCTTGTGTCCATCTTTCTTCTAGAAAAAGAGAGAAGCTCGCATGTTTTCATATACTTTCTATACACGAAATGCTAAATGAGCCAGGAGGTGCCTCTAGCGATATCATATGTACCACATTCAATGAGCGCCTTTTTTTTTTTTCTGGTGAAAATCTTGCAGCTTCCAAACATTCAACAGAATATTTGCGACACTTTTTCTATTACACTATAGTTAAACTAGAATATAAAACATTATTAGCCAATCTCCGACCATATTGGTTTTAAATGAGCCACAAAAAAATGGACTTGGAATGTTTTAATCGTTCGACTAATCTTCAAAATTCTCGTCCTGGGAGAGCTTGTATTCCATTATATCCTGCGGTAATTATAGCGATGACTATATGCTATTTATATAACGTACTATTTGATTAGAAAAGCGTGTAGAAAATGTATCTTGCGGCCCGTGGGTCGTAAGGGATGGACCATTAGATAATTGATAGGGGTGGGGGGGGGGGTTGCAGGAATTTTGGTTGCATGATATTTATTTTTTTGGCTCAACCCTTGCACGTTATTTTTTGCGTACAGTTAGATATTTTTCTTCTAGCAGATGAGGTTGCACGAATTTTTTTTTTGAGGTTTAAGTGCTTGCTCGATATTTTTTGGGGGATTTATGCCCCCCCCCCCCCCCCCCCCTGCCCCCATCAACTATCTAATGGTCCGTCCCTAAGAAAACTGGGAAGGGTATTTCAAGTATTCACCTCTGTACGAAAAGTTACGAAAAAACTTAAAACGACTACCAACCATAAAACGAATACCCGTGGCAACCTTAGAAGCTATCAATCAGCGCAATGGATCTAAATCCAGAAAATTAAAGGAAATAAAGTCAAGTGTTTCGAAGTACTATCGACCATAGTTATTGCTGGCCGTAAATCAGTGGTTTTATCAGAGGAAATTCATCCCCCCCCCCCCCCCCCCTCATCTTTCCCAATAAGATATATCTACGTTGTATAGGCCGTCAATGTTTATCCACTGGACTCAGGGAGGGTGGGTGGGGTCGGAGGATTCTTGTTAAAGAAAGAGCTAAGCTACTATAATTTTGACTGATAATCCTCCCTTATTCGTGTTTACTACTTTCTCATTTTGTTGTAATCGCCCCTTTTGGTGCCTGTTGATGTATAGTTGATTCCCTCTTCAGTTGTCTAAAAACCCTGCCATCTTCCCTAATCCTATCCCAAGGCAATAAACAAAGCCGGACTGGTCCCTAACGGAATTACTGAATACCCTATACATTATAAAAGAGGTCCGCTATACCGCAATACATCGAACTGTTCATAATACTTCCTGTGATTACACATTACAGGAATATAGCTTCTTTTAATCACCCAATGGCGATGATTGATTGTTTCTAAGACTAAACACAGAGCACAACACAAACATAATAATGAAAATAAATGCGGACAATACGGCTTATATCAACTTTGTAGCTGGTACAAAAAAGAGGCGAAAAGACTTATCTGGTCTTACCTCCCCAGTTATTGTTTGGTTGCAAGCATTACCAAGAGAGTTAAAAGATTGTGGTGACGTTGACAATGGATCCTAATTGGAAATATTTTGTTAAATGGCACTGATCAACGGTCGGCACCCAAAGGTCCCCCAAGAGGCCGCGTTGACCTAACGTGGATCGAAGAATCATAAGGCTGTATCTGTATTTTGGATTTCTTATTGTTTATATATATATATATATATATTTTTTTTTTTTCCGATACCTTTCTAGTATGGTAAATGCTGTTTGAATAAGAGAGATCAATTATACATAAGGTATTTTGAGGCAAATGGTGAATAAAGAAGACAAGAAAAGAGAACGAGAAAAACTCAACAGAACGTTTCGCTGTGGAAACAAAAAAATATCTTCGACAAATGTATATTCTTTGATCACCTAGAATTGATAAACACATTACAAAATAAGTCTATTATATTTCCATTGTTTATATAACAGTTTGTAAATGAATTGTGTAAATGGATTCCTTTGAAAATCAACATCCATGTTAACAATGTCCTTATGGCTACACTTCAGTGCTCGACTACCATCGTTAACCCAGAACAGACCTTTAGAAAACTTACTCTTATCAAGTATTGCAGGCACAAGAGTACGAGTATATTAGCCTGAACACTGACATTCGAGAACACGCATCGATAGTTCGACCAGTTGTCAAAAAAAGTTTCATTAAGACTCAAGGTTATGACCTTTAGGGCTCATCAATTAATTCTAATTCTAGAAGACAAATAATCTACTCTAACTCTTTCATAAAAGTAGATTTTATCAATTAAATTAGATATCTTAGAGCATTTGAGCAATATTTGTGTTATTTAATATTTGGTTTATGTCTGTGAAGCGTTTAATGTATTCCTGAATTAGGACAATACTTTTGAGTTTATGAGAAGAAGGTATTTTTTTATCAAAAGTTACATTTGATGTTCCAACAGCGATAACCTTATAAACAGAAATCTAGACCGCTGTTGTGAAGACATCCAACACTGTGGGTTAAGTGGCAGTCTTTAATGTCCTTAATGACGATTATCAACAAACCTTACCTTCAAGCTGCCATTAAATACATTCATTCCTCTATAAAAGTACAAAACTTGAACCGACCACATCTGTGGCGTACCCGTGCTACATAGCTGACAGAAACATTTCCATATTTCGTCAAAGTATTTACTCTGGACAATGCAACAAACTTACAAAGCAGTTGGCTACTAAATCTCTCGGTGTTGTCATTAAAGACTATCTAGAATATTGTGAATCAAATATATTATCATTTAAGTATAATAATCGTACCTGACAGTTCTTTTGCACTGTATAGTGCGAAACAGATGGTCTCAAGAAGAAGACACAGCATCATTTTGGAGCAAGACATAACATTACATGTGCTTCTTCAGAAATGCCTCTTCAGTCGGTATACTCTGGATGTTCTCCAGTGCATTAGCGCTTGTTGAACTTCTCAGTGAATCACAACATTTATGATATTTATAGATCGTTAATTCATCCAGAGGGGGGATGCCTGAATAGTAAGGATGGCAGCTTCCCTTGCAGAGTTCAGAGGCACGCGTGAATAACCGTTGGTCCTAAGAAGTACAAGGTCAAAAAATATATTGAATGTCGTCAAAATATTGAATTTCGACATCATTTGTTGTCGGTTAATTTCGTTTTGTTGATTTTTGTAGCAACAGCGGGCAACATTTCCGTTTAACAAGAATGGTATGGGGGAGGGGAAGGTAAGGAGCACCTTACATAGCATTTATATCTGATATGTTTATTTCATGCAAAATAATACTTTTCCATTCTTCTCAAGATATATCCTCAACAACAGCTCATTTGAATCAATGGGGGGGAAATCCGTGGTTTTAATTTTTTTTTAAAGATTTTTTTGAAGGAGAGCAAAAAAAGAATTTTGATATGGAAGCCATTTTCACGAGTGACATTGGCGGGTTAACAATATTGAAAAACACTGAATTTGATCCTAATTTTCAAGATCTACAAATAACTTGATAGGCGCGTGTTACCTCACTTGCAAAGCCAAATTTATAATACAGGTTATTTATATGTAAAAAATCGACTATGACTTTTGCAGCAAGAAAAAAAAAACTTTGACCCCTACTAGCACCGTCAAATTTGAAAACGTATTTCATAAAGCCTCAAATCTGGAGCAATGTATATTGAATGTCCCAAAAGTATAGACCAGCAAAAGGCTCCTCTAAATTATGCCTGATTTTTTAAGGTCATGTCTAACTGCTGATCGACAAGAAATAGGCAGCATAGCTCGATGTATTTATCTTGGCTATTTCTAGTGTTCTATTTGGGCGTTAACTTGAACCAAGATAACCTGCCGTAGTCATGACGTTAGAACAGTGTTTACTGAATTGAGCATTATATATTAGGATTCTGCAGCATTTACGTAGTGCCAAGTGTTGTATAGGCCCTTAATGTTTACTGGAGATTACCGAGATTGAAATAGCCAAACATTCTGGTGCAGCTAGAAATATTTATCTTGAATCTCCCTTTTGTTTTATTCAGATATTTTTTGTTAGTGTATTTTGGAAGATTTCTCAGCCGCCTCTGACATGCCTAGTACTCAGACTTTTAGTCCTTTCCTTTCCTGACCTAGCCGGCTAAACAATTCCTCAATCCGCCTTAGTAATATATATCGTTTAATTCCAAAGCATATAAGGGATATATCAAACAGAGTAATTTGTACACAGTCTATGCAGAGGGTCGTTTTGCCTAATTCCAGCAAGATTGACGGTTAAGTAGAGATTAAGACTTATGTTTCCTGTACCTAGTACGATATTTCATCAAGTTTTATCTAGACCTGCTAGTCCTGGTCGCCCTGCTTGACTTGGAACCGTCTGCACGAAATCAATTCGTTAAAGGTCAGTTAAATATATACTTATCTCGAGAACGTATTGCGATGAAAATGTATCAATTGTCTGTCTCCATCCACCCCCTTCCCCACGCCAACACCCCCCTCCCCACCCCCGCGCGTTTGAATAAATATTATGGTTAGAGAGAGAATGGAAATTCCTTTGATTTCAGTATAGATATTGATCAGTGTTTTCCCTAAGGCTACACTCACTCTACTCTTTTGCATAAGACCCTGACCCAACTGAATAAAATAAAATATGATATGTGGCTATATCTAGATGATAATAGATTTGCTGCTTTATCAAACTCAATCTTCTAAATCTACCGTCGACTAAAATAGCTAGAAATAAACCTCCATTTTTAATTAACACTTTTTCCAATCCCTCCTACTGACAACACACAAATATACTGTCTGAGAAGTCATGCACTGTTTTGCATTTACATTCAAGTTCGGATAATGTTTAGATAGGTAGACACGTACACATCTCTTCACTACTTCAGTACGTGATTGGGGAAAGGTCTGGGATTAGATTTAATATTTCAAATACTCGTCAATAGACCTTTTTACCGATATGGCGGCCATTTTGAATTCTATCGTTTTGAACAAGACATTATGGGATGCCGAGGGGGCAACTATTGGAAAAATTATAGATTACACAGCTGTCAGGATGTCTAGTCTATATATTTTACACTTTTCAATTATGAAAAGCACTTCTA
This sequence comes from Actinia tenebrosa, assembly GCF_029948245.1. NCBI lineage: Eukaryota > Metazoa > Cnidaria > Anthozoa > Actiniaria > Actiniidae > Actinia > Actinia tenebrosa. Next base: position 7,720,728 of record NW_028292569.1, on the reverse strand, counting down.
AAAAGCAAATGAATTTGCTGGTAGCTGGAACAATATGCGAAACACCACAAGACTTCAAATTATTTGAAAACGTAACACATCGCCACTCTATATGCTTTATAAATATTCTACGAGTTTGACCTCTTGCTATCCCATCATCCAAGATGGCCGCCGTATCATTAAAAAGATCTATTCACGAAGGTTGCCAGCCAGCTAATAACATGCACTAACATGACGTTTTGCCCACGTGACCAGTCTTCATGGCCTTCAGACCTTGGAAGTCGGAACTTGTACTTCCTGGGCAATCGGAAATGATGCGTATAAAGGTAAGTTGTAGTGCTAAAGAATCCTAGTTATAATAAGGTTTGAACAAATAGTCATCGTGAAGTAGTGAAACACTCTTGGTTGAGTTGGCATTTATGGACGAAAACGACACCATCATGGAAAATTGTCCCCTAAGACAGCCTTACAATGTACTGCAACGTCAACTCGACCCAATTTCTTCTCAACTTGGGAATGTAGCAAAATAGGTCATTTTTGGCCATTTCCGTTAAAAGGCAAAACGTATAGAGGCTTTGTACCATCACGTGATGGCAGCCATGACGGGAACAATTGACTGATCTGGTCTAATCTGATTTACTTGAGAAAGAAATCTGTTTCCCAGGGGAGAACGACTCTGTTGTTATGCCTCCTGTTATGGCTGCCATCACGTGATAGTGCAAAGCCTCTTTGGATTACTTCATTATGATATATTTTATACTCTAGCTTTGCTCCATCACGTGAGGGCAGCCATGACAGTGTAAAGCCTTTATCTAGTGCCTATTTTTAAATATCTGAAACCAGAAATCAACCACATACAAACTCCGTCCAAGATACCCAAAAACATGTCTCTTAATAAAAAAAATTTTCACATTTCTTCATCCAAACCATTTCATGTATATTTTCAGGATTTTGAGTTATTTTTGGCTGAAGAGCAAAGACTAATTTAAATTTCGTTCCAAGCCATACATGCATACCCACGACTAAATCCTTAGTGGCTATCCGTCACATCACGTCGGAGCTGGTTCGATTCCAGTAAAGGATCAAATGTGGGGTTCTATGTACCTAAAGCCTGAAACATTACACTCATATACAACTACTTTTACTAATGTACTGAATTCATGGTTTTGATTTGATTCGATTTTGCGTGTTTTTTCAAAACAGTTTCAAAATTATACTTGATCATTATACTTGATTCCAGCACAAAGCTATAATATAACTTAATTTTCGATCGCCAATAACCAAGGTACAGAGAGTGGTATAACTTGGTTCAGTATTATAGTACTAGAAAGATATGGCAGTGCGCCGTGTGGAATGGGCTCGGATATCAAATAAGAACATGCGTAATAAGTAAATTACGAGCCTTAGATGAAACGACTGAAGAAGAGTGCCATACAAGCCTTTCACAACTTCAAGTCGCGTAAAAAGTGAGCCAGCTCAACTAGAAACTGTGGACAGCTGTTTCGGCCTGTATGTGGGTTTGCCAGCTCACTAGATACACTGTGCTGACGAGGCCCAATACAGGCCGAAACAGCTGTCCACAGTTTCTAGTTGAGCTGGCTCATTTTTTACGCGACTTGAAGTTGTGAAAGGCTTGTATGGCACTCTTCTTCAGTCGTTTCATCTAAGGCTCGTAATTTACTTATTACGCATGTTCTTATTCAGTATTATAGCTTCATTTTCGTTATCCAATAACTAAGGTAAAGAGAGTGGTATAACTTGGTTATTATAGCTTCATTTTCGTTATCCAATAACTAAGGTAAAGAGAGTGGTATAACTTGGTTATTATAACTTCATTTTCGTTCACCAATAACCAAGGTACAGGGAGTGGTATAACTTGGTTATTTTAGCTTCATTTTCGTTTACCAATAACCAAGGTAAAGAGAGTGGTATAACTTGGTTATTATGGCTTCATTTTCGTTCACCAATAACCAAGGTACAGAGAGTGGTATAACTTAGTTATTATAGCTTCATTTTCGTTCACCAATACCCAAGGTACAGAGAGTGGTATAACTTGGTTATTTTAGCTTCATTTTCGTTCACCAATACCCAAGGTATAGAGAGTGGTATAACTTGGTTATTATAGCTTCATTTTCGTTATCCAATAACCAAGGTACATAGAGTGGTATGCAGCATATAAAAAAGGACGATCGTGGTTATTTTAGCTTCATTTTTGACTTCCAAATAACCACGGTAAAAAAAAAGACGATCGTGGTTATTTTAGCGTAATTTTTGACTTCCAAATAACCACGGTAAAAAAAAAGACGATCGTGGTTATTTTTAAATAAATAATTTTTTTATTTTTAATACTGATAATAATAACACTGATAATATTAATAGTAATAATAAATCAATAATTAATAATAACAATAATCTCTAATCAATAATTAATAGTTTTTAAATATTTATACATTTTTTCAAGATTGTAAAAAACGAATAGAATTTGTCCATTATTTAAATATGAATATGTTAATATATAATACTTACAAAGAAGAAGGAATTATAAGATGAAAAACTGACTAATAAGGAAAATTGAAATATATATTAAATATATAACTATGTATCTTTATCTAAAAATCTACGTTAATAAGCTAAAAATCTAAATTTATAAAATGGCGCTTTCAGCAACCTGAATGTCTAAGTCTATGTTGTTTATATCATTATAAGTTCTTTTTATAGTCCTTGAGCCTCGTAGACATACAAGTGCAGATCTTAACAGAGAGAAACAAGTCTTGGCCCTAATCCATGCCATTGTTTTGTGGTACTCCTCACCTTTCTTTCGGGCTATCAGTTCAGCAAGCCTGCTGTGATATGTTTTGCATTCTTTACTCATACCTCCTGTTGTACAAAAGACAAGGGGAGTAAATGTTCCATGTTCGATTTCGTTTACTCTTTCGGTGTATTTCCGCTTCTTGTCATTTTCATGTAGCTTGTAGATTTTGGGTAGATCTAGATCTTTGTACGTATCTGCATTTGGGTGACAAACCCTTACGTCAAAAAAGGCAGAACGTTGCTTCTCCCAGAAACCTCTTGCATGGATGTCAAGTCTTGCGTCTGCAGCTTTGTTTGCTCCTTTGCTTAGTTTCTCATCTGAGATTGATTGTAACAAGGGCTCAATCTCTACGTCGTTGCATACTGTGCTAAGAAGCTCAGCCTCCAGATTGCGTAAATCGTTGTGACGTTGAATTACGAATCCACCACGTTTACATATCATTGCGTGATCGACCGAGAAATCTTCACCACATACACACTTTGATGGAATGTCTCTGAAAGACCAATTATAACGGAGACGTAAAGCGTCTCTAAATTCTCTCTTGTTCAAGTCGAATCCCATTTCCTTAAGAGGAATTACAGTTAACCAGGTTGATGCTCCTTTCTCTGCGGCTAAGTCCAAGGATCTGGCTGTAATCTTTGGTAGACTTTCCTTCAGGCTTTCAAACGCATCTTTGGATGCTTTTCCTTTCTCAGTGTGACATTTCTGCTTTGCTGTTTTCACTTCAATTTCATCTGGCAATCGTGGTTATTTTAGCGTAATTTTTGACTTCCAAATAACCACGGTAAAAAAAAAAAGACGATCGTGGTTATTTTAGCGTAATTTTTGACTTCCAAATAACCACGGTAAAAAAAAAAAAGACGATCGTGGTTATTTTTAACTTCATTTTTGGCTTCCAAATAACCACGGTAAAAAAAAGACGATCGTGGTTATTTTAGCTTCATTTTTGGCTTCCAAATAACCACGGTATAAAATAGGACGATCGTGGTTATTTTTAACTTCATTTTTGGCTTCGAAATAACCACGGTAAGATAAAAGACGACCGTGGTTATTTTAGCGTCATTTTTGGCTTCCAAATAACCACGGTACAGAGAGTGGTATAACTTGGTTATTATAGCTTCATTTTCGTTCCCCAATAACCAAGGTACAGACAGTGGTATTACTTGGTTATTATAGCTTCATTTTCGTTCACCAATAACCAAGGTACAGAGAGTGGTATAACTTGGTTATTATAGCTTCATTTTCGTTCACCAATAACCAAGGTACAGAGAGTGGTATAACTTGGTTATTATGGCTTCATTTCCCAATAACCAAGGTACAAAGACTTGTTAAAACTTGGTTATTTTAGCTTCATTTTTGGCTTCAAAATAACCACGGCATGAAACAGGACGATCGTGTTTATTTCAGCTTCATTTTTGGCTTCGAAATAACCAAGCTACAGAGAGTGGTATAACTTGGTTATTTTAGCTTCATTTTCGTTCACCAATAACTAAGGTAAAGAGAGTGGTATAACTTGGTTATTATGGTTTCATTTTCGTTCACCAATAACCAAGGTACAGGGAGTGGTATAACTTGGTTATTATAACTTCATTTTCGTTTACCAATAACTAAGGTAAAGAGAGTGGTATAACTTGGTTATTATAGCTTCATTTTCATTCCCCAATACAGTGTAACCAAGTTACAGAGAGTGGTATAACTTGGTTATTTTAGCTTCATTTTCGTTATCCAATAACCAAGGTACAGAGAGTGGTAAAACAGGCTTGGTTATTATAGCTTCATTTTCGTTCCCCAATAACCAACGTATAGAGAGTGGTATAACTTGGTTATTATAACTTCATTTTCGTTTACCAATAACTAAGGTAAAGAGAGTGGTATAACTTGGTTATTATAGCTTCATTTTCGTTATCCAATAACCAAGGTAAAGAGAGTGGTATAACTTGGTTGTTATAGCTTCATTTTCGTTCCCCAATACAGTGTAACCAAGGTACAGAGAGTGGTATAACTTGGTTATTATAACTTCATTTTCGTTTACCAATAACTAAGGTAAAGAGAGTGGTATAACTTGGTTATTATAGCTTCATTTTCGTTCCCCAATACAGTGTAACCAAGGTACAGAGAGTGGTATAACTTGGTTATTATAGCTTCATTTTCGTTCCCCAATAAACAAGGTACAGAGAGTGGTATAACTTGGGTATTATAGCTTCATTTTCGTTCCCCAATAACCAAGGTACAGAGAGTGGTATAACTTGGTTATCGTTCCCCAATAACCAAGGTACAGAGAGTGGTATAACTTGGTTATTATAGCTTCATTTTCGCTCCCCAATAAACAAGGTACAGAGAGTGGTATAACTTGGTTATTTTAGCTTCATTTTTGGCTTCGAAGTCACGGTGTCGAAGTAACCACGGTAAAAAAAAAAGACGACCGTGGTTATTTTAGCTTCATTTTTGACTTCCAAATAACCACGGTAAAAAAAAGACGATCGTGGTTATTTTAGCTTCATTTTTGACTTCCAAATAACCACGATAAAAAAAAAGACGATCGTGGTTATTTTAGCTTCATTTTTGACTTCCAAATAACCACGGTACAGAGAGTGGTATAACTTGGTTATTATAGCTTCATTTTCGTTCCCCAATAACCAAGGTACAGAGAGAGGTATAACTTGGTTATTTTAGCTTCATTTTCGTTCACCAATAACCAAGGTACAGAGAGAGGTATAACTTGGTTATTATAGCTTCATTTTCGTTCACCAATAACCAAGTTACAGAGAGTGGTATAACTTGGTTATTATGGCTTCATTTCCCAATAACCAAGGTACAAAGACTTGTTAAAACTTGGTTATTTTAGCTTCATTTTTGGCATCGAAATAACCACGGTATGAAAAACGACGATCGTCGTTATTTTACCTTCATTTTTGGCTTCAAAATAACCACGGCATGAAACAGGACGATCGTGTTTATTTCAGCTTCATTTTTGGCTTCGAAATAACCACGGTAAGAAAAAAGACGATCGTGTTTATTTTACCTTCATTTTTGGCTTCCAAATAACCACGGTATAAAAAAGGACGATCGTGGTTATTTTAGCTTCATTTTTAGCTTCCAAATAACCAAGCTACAGAGAGTGGTATAACTTGGTTAATTTAGCTTCATTTTCGTTCACCAATAACCAAGGTGTAGATAGTGGGATAGTAATGACGAAGCTGCGCTCACTCGTGAGAGATCTTTTTTGAACACTCGAAGATAAACTTCGTATCTCCGCGCGCCCATGTAATATCCTCTATTATTCACCCACTTTCCATATCATATCGCTCCAAACTCCCTTGCGGACTCGCTTGTTTGCGATATGATGTGCTCTTAACATGTGACAATGTCTACGTGGTTTTTCTTATAAGTGCTGGATAGCCATTAATTTAATAATTCAAAATACTCTATTTAATGTTTCTAAAACTCCTATAGCATGTGCTAGGTGATATAATTTGCATCTCGAATTCATAGCTCCCCCTCAGCGAACCAGTTATATCACCGTTTGCAGAAATTGAAAATATTGTCCCACAAACAACTGCACACCCAGTACTATAAGGATTACGATGCAATTGCCTTGTATTTTCAAAGGACAGTTCACTATCATCTTCGTCATTACTATGTTCAAATTCATTGGCATACGAGGGAATTCCACATTAAATTTCAAGGGAAAATCGGTTTTTCGCACGGCGAATCGGTTTTCGAGTGAAATTCTTTAGGATTCCCGAGTCAAACAATAATTTTTAATTGAATCCCATAGCAAAAAATATATAATTATATGACTTTTCTGATTTACAGGTCAATAAAGCCAACGCGGGCTTGCTGTATTTTCATGCAATTCACCTTTTCAAATGTTCTCTTGATTTTTATCTAATTTTCGGAAACATACCATATATATAGTTTTTGTATGTAGTTGTCTTCTCTTGTTTCTTTCTAAGTAGTTTTTACGCTTATTTGGTGTTTTGATGGGAAAGATAACCAAACATATATAACGATTTTATGAACAAATTTAACGTGGGTTCCCTGACTTTTCATGCGATTCCACGTGAAATACCCTCTTGTATACGTTATCTTTAGCCAATTAGTGCGAGTATTTCAGCTATGGAATTCTAAATAATACCCGAGGGGCGGTAAAAGAACAAATACAAAGGTTATATAACTATTCCTAAGTCATTCTCAGCCAGCTATATTGGATTGAAATACCATTAACGACAGGAAATTAAACTGCGCGACGTATATATTAATTTCAAAACCCAACTCATTTTCTCCACCAACTCAGCTGGGAATCGCACCCAGTCCTCTTGGCTTACAAGCCGAGCGTGCTCTGTTACACTTCTGAGTTTGGGGTGGATTTTAGAGACAGGAAGGCCAAAACAAAATGCCAATCGAAACAAAAAAGTTTTTTTCTTTTAAACATTTGCAACTTTCAAAAACTCTGGCACATAACGAAAATATAAATAAATACTAAGTATTATAGCCAAACATCTTTTTAAAACCATTAGCGTCTTCAGAACTGGCCTCTTACATCATCTTGGAGCGCATCTAGAAGCATCTTTGAACGCCCATTTGGATTGGATCTTGAGTCTGGCATTAGCACCTTCAACTGATAGTACGAGGAAACCACAGGATCTTGGAAGTCGTTGAAAACCAAAAAAAGGTGGACGCGTTTCTTGAAAAACAGAAAGAAAACGTTTAAAGCATTTTTGTTGAAAAACCAAAGTTAGTTGACAAGCTAATTGAAAAACCAAAAAATTCTCGACGCCTTCGTTGAAAAAACATGTACAAAAACGTTGCGGCAGTTGTTGAAACACCAAAAATGTTCGTGACGCATGTTGAAGAACCAAAAAAAGCACGAATTCTTTGCTGACGCATCTGTCGAGAAACCAAAAACGTTGATACCAAAAACGTTGATTGAAGAACCAAAAAAGCTTGACTTGTTTGTTGAAAAACCAAAAGTCGACGCTGATTCATTGAAAAACCAAAACTTGGCTACGCCTAACTTATTGCACGCTATAAAATATAAAAATAAAAATGCCAAAAGGGGTGTGTGCAAATTATTTCACATTTTTTATTTTTATACTCTAAAAACGTCCTTAAAGTTGGGCATGCATGGCTTTACTGAAAATGGTGTCGCTGAAAACGTAACTTCAATAAGGCATCTTCGAAATTGTTGCAATCCAAAAGACTCAGACTTTTATACCATTAGGAGGGCAAGTCGCAATCAATAACGAGTGATTTAGATTTTATTTACTGAAGACATAAAAAATGTGCCAGAGAAAAACAAAGTCAAATTGAGCAAATAAAAATAGCCAATTAATAATCCTTTTAAAAACTTTATCAATGAAAATGACTAGTGTGTAATTATTGTTGCGCTGCCAGCTACGAAAAACCAGAGACTAGAGAGTAGCCGAAAAATCTCTCTGGAAACGTAGTCCTCCACCTTATGCAAGCGCACGACCTTCGAGGGTTAAAGTTGTAATAAATGGAACTGCGTGTGCGTGTATATTAACAGGGAGTGATCTGAAAAAAGAAGAGGAAAAAATATATTAGTGCATTGCATGCTGAAATATCTCTTAAAATCAGTAACAAATGGACACAATTTAGTGTAACGGTTTAGTAAGTTCCTCTTCCTCACCTGAAACAAACAATCAAAAAGAAAAAGAAAATTAAAGGTCTTCAATTAAGTCATTGCTATAACAATGCAAAAATTAAATTTGAATTGTATAACGATCAATGTCTATAAATTTAAATTTTCAAATGTTAAAGAAGAATATTTGAACAATCCTGAGATAAACCTCATATTATTCCATCTGATACGAGAGAGAAAAAAAAAGAATTTTAGCATTTGAAATTTTGAGAGATTATTTGTCAAACAAAGGTTAACAATGAAAAGCATAAATAAAAATGTATACTTTTGAATCACAACTGTCTGAAAACTGTTTATTTGTAACTTTTCTAAACACATAGCGTTTAGAGTAAAAGATAAAATCTAGATACAAAAGCATAAAGTAAGCTCTATACCTTTATATCTTATCATTTATTTAGTAGATAGTAAAACAAGAGAAACATCCAAGGTCCCGCCCATCGTCAGCAGTATGATAATTATATATAATAATATAGAGTATATATGTGTGTATGAAAAAGGGAGGATATTCTAGGATTCTCAAGGAAGTTTACTGAATACTTCAGAGAGAGCTGGAATATCCATAACCACACCCTCCAATCTATTATTACGTCATGCTACCGAATGAGATTAAACTAAGAAGAGAGGGGATATTCCAGGATTCTCAAGGAAGTAATGAATACTTCAGAGAGAGCTGGAATATCCATAACCACACCCTCCAATCTATTATTACATCATGCTACCGAATGAGATTAAACTAAGAAAAGAGGGGATATTCTAGGATTCTCAAGGAAGAAATGAATACTTCAGAGAGAGCTGGAATATCCAAGACCCACACCCTCCAAACTATTATTACATCATGCTACCGAATAAGATTAGACTAAGATAAGAGGGAATATTCCAGGATTCTCAAGGAAGTTTACTAAATACTTCAGAGAGAGCTGGAATATCCAAGATCCATACACCTACGAATGTATTGCTATTGTCATTTACCTATTAAGTAATCGAATGAAAAGCTGAGAATCTACAAAACGAATCCTTAAACTTGATGTCGAAAACAATATATTCGAAAGATAGAAGTATCGGAAAGATGGGAGAGTAATGAAAGAGTATGATGACTACCATGTGCTATCGAAGTAAAAACAAGCTCAAAAAGAGCTCAAAAAGCATTAAACTAATAAATATTAATGTAGTTAAAACTATCATATAATCTGTGGAAGAAACAAGAAACATACAAAAAACAAACACGCATGAACATCAATCATGAAACTTCCCGAGTATATTTCACTATCCTAAAAAAGCTACCACTGGCATGCCCGGTGCATGATAAAACAAAAATCTATCGCAGACTCGTCTTCTCATCTAGAGGCAGCCGAGTTTGGCTGTTCTTGGTAGACTTGAGCCACGACTGAAAAGCAAGACTACACTGGAGCAGCAAGTCAGGATTTTTGATCACAACCATGCATCAACCGAAGGGAGAAGTGAGGGCATTACTCCGGCGGGTGATCCTGACTGTACCTAGTCTTACGAGAGCACGCAATTGGCCAGTCTAAGCTAAGAATAGAAGGCATCTAACCTTAGACGCTGTGTGAGGGGAGTGAGTGATCTGAACTGGCCAGCGTTACTCAAGTAAGCCTGAACTCCAGTAAACTAAAGTTCACACCTTTTGTGTAGATCCTGTGTCTTCATCGACGTTATGTGTTGTCCAACTTGGTGACTAAAGTTCATTTGAAAAACTAGCTTAGTATTGGCCAATTGACCCTGGTCGAGATGACCAGTCAAAAACACTAATATCCGCCATACCCCACCTAGTTTTAAGATAGTGGTAGCTTCTTGTCAAACAAATAATCCCTGGGTCCAGCCTTGGATCTGGAACCCTCTTACTGCTAGCCTAATAACTTTCTAGATCGAAAAAAAAGCATTGCAGAGCATATTTTGACTTGCAACAAACGAGCCAAATTTTTATATTCATAACGGAATATTTTTCACATATGTTTGCAAGTCAAAGACCTAACTAAACCTGACGAGTTCACTGTTTTTGAACGAGTTCCTTTTTGATTTAGGAACTGCCTCTCCCCACCTCTTTCCAACTAACTGCAATGCAACAATAGGAAGATCGAGAACAACGTCCAGCCACGCACAACCAAATAAATAAAAGGAAACTTAATTTTCTTTGAACTTGTTCAAGATCTTCCATGTACAATCAACTCGAGTCTTACGATACATATCAGTAGTCTTCTTCTTGCTTCTAAGTACTTTATCGCCACTTCCTATAATGATTAATGATCTGTGGGAAAACACACAAACATATATCAGTATTTAAATAGAAAAAAAAAATTCTTGGCATAACTGTAAGAAAGAATAATTAGATAAACACGGGCGTTGAAAAGTTTTAAGAGCTTTATCAGACGACTTTCGTCAGCATGAAAAGCGCGCCAAAAGCGAAATGTTAGAAATTTGTTGAAATTTTTGAAAATTTTTAGAAAACTTAAAATAACAACTGAGAATCATAAGTTTATTTACTCAAAATGAATAATTTTACATTCAAAGAACAACGAAAAGGCTATTATTCAAACGAGAATCCAAGTTGGAGGGTAAAACTTGCAAAGCGCGCGAAAACAACTGAAGTTAAAACGTTTAAAGTTTATTTAATCTTTTTTGATACTTTTTTCGTTCGAAAAAGTTACAATACATAATTAAAACTACAAAAAAAATATCAGAAAAAGTTAAGAAAATTGTACAAAGCAAGAGAATTTGGTCTTTCACAGTAACTCGTGGTTGCTTTGAACACTCCATTGGACACCGTGAATGAAAATTTTCTTCCTGGTGCAAAAATCGTAAAACATTTTGTCGTAAACATTTAAAAAACAATTAAAGGACTAGTGATTGTTAAGTTCTTTGTTCAAAGTAAAGAAAGTTCTAAAACAATTTGCATTTTCCCACTTCACGGAGACCAACTCGGCCGGTCATGAACTCGTGTCTTTTGGCCGAAGAGAAAAAAGGGTTTTACATCAGAAAAAATGCTATTTTATCTTTTAACTAGCAAGGCCCTGTCTAAAGCTACACATTTGAATGGGCAAAAGCGAAAAATTCAAGACAAATTTGTAGTCTTAAAGTAATTTTTGAAGGAATAGAATGGTACATACCTGACTTTCTCGCTTCACGTCAACTTGATTATGAAACCCCACAAACCAGAAAACTCACTAATGAATTCCCACGTTCCTCACATGAATCAACTGTCAGTCAAACAATACCAGCCAATAAGATTAGACTACTTTCAAAATAATATGCATTGTGATTGGCTATTATCTGCACGTGATAATGCGACACATTTTATCTAATGAAATCTGTCTAATATTCGCGCTTTTTCAACTGTCATTCACGAAGTCTTGTCCAATGGAATTTTATAATCGAAACGCCCTCTGTTTTTATTGGTTAATATTATTTGCACATGAAATAAATTGCCAATAAAGAGCTCTCATCCAATTGGAAGCAATCTTTGTTTTTCACGCCCTTACATCTGTCAATCAAAACATTTTATCCAATGAGATAGTGAAGCATTTATCTTAAGCCGTACGAAAGCACAGGTAGCCCAAGCTTGGTTTCTGTGGTGTACTGTTATAAGGAAATGTATGGGGATTCATCAAAAATTTAAATAAAACCATTGAAACTGAAATAAAGCCTCGACATTTTACCCGATCATTGAGAAATAGCACTTCTTTCGCTCTGCGTGGTTATTTTTTTAGTTTAGCCCGTTTTAAGGAATTAATTTTTATTTTAATCAATTAAAGGGTTTAATTTCCGGGTTTTTCATTTAAAGGCACACTCATGCCTAACTACAAGAAACATTATCACGTAAAAACAATCGAAAACTAACTACTAAGAATTACTAGTAATTCGAAATATTTTTTAAGGTTTTAATCATTTTTAAAGTCCCCCCCAGATGGTTAAAAATAAGTGTTGTTGGATATATATTCAAATAATGACACTAATTTTGCGTAAAAAATCCTGTTTGTTATCTTATTTGGCCTTTATAAATAAAAGAATATAAGAAAGATATTATTTAAAATATTGAATTTATTTCTTCGATTTCCCCCCGAAAGGGAGAGCACTTTTCCCATTTTACGTTGACTCGTACCCAGTGGCTGGGCGGTTGCACAGTAGTCCTCTTGGTACCCAGGCCTTTAGCGTACCACAAAAATAAAATAAAAACAAGATGGCGTCGTCCAGTAATGAAGTTGATTGTACAGGGTTATCAAGGGATGTATGGCTTGTTAAGGTAATGTCTTTTAATTGAGGTAAACTTCAAGATTATACTTTTCATTTGCTTTAGTATACAACCCTTTGATTTTTGATTTTTGAAGGTGCCAAAACACCTCTCCACGTCATGGATGGAAAACACAGACAAATCAGGCATTGTAGGCAGTCTGAGAATAAGCAAGTACGTTATCCATTATGACACGTGCGTTAATGTGAACCCCGTGGGTTCAAATATTCTTGAAAAATCCTTGACTTTTATTTTTACCTTTTTTGTAGAAACACACAAAAGAATGAGGTAAGTTTGAAATGCTTTAGTGGCAGATTATGAAGGTCAGGATCCCCCTTTCATTCAAAGATGAATGACAAGAGTGCGATTTCTGTTTGGATCTTAGGGTGAGGAGGGGGTAAGGATCGCAACCAAAAAGGCACATCCCACTGCGCCCCCCCCCCCCCCCCAAACCCCACCCCCCTCTCTGCTAAAAATAAACAGTCCCTTATTGTATTTTTTATTTATCACACAGATTACATTTAACCTATCCGAGTCATTAGCTAGTGGAAGTGATGGGAATGAAAAGCCCAAAATTCCCAGTGATTATAAATTATTAATGTCCAAAGTTGACCAGTCATTGGTAGTATTTTCACAAGGACCGACAGGTAATAAAGTGAATTAGTAAGAACTGGGATGAAAAATAATAGGCCACTTTCGATATCTTAAAATTCAAACTCAATCGAAAGGCCTTAGTCATATTATGGTACTTCATGTATGGTATGAAATGTGGATCACCATTAACATTTATTGGTAGGATTCAATAAAACATTGTACCAAATAAAACTCAGTCAGTTTGAGCATCGGACCTTTATGTAGGAGATTGTGGTTTGTGTCCTGGCCAGACCAACCCTCAGGGCCTTGAAATAACTGAGGAGAAAGCGCTGCCTTTTAATTGTCTCAGATGAAAACTTTAAAAGGCAAACCCGTCTCTCCAAACGTCATCATATACATAGGAAGGGTGCTATATTAATCATAATCATTATTATGATGGCTAAAATTTTAATATCTCAAACATGGCCTATTATGTACTAGAAAAACTGAACGGTATTCTTTGTCAATTATAGGAAGTGCTGATGAACCAGATGAGTCAGAACCAGGTAAATATATTTGGAATTTAGTAAACTATTCTTCAAGAAAACATCCTTTCAGATATAATATTGTATTACACATATCTTTATGCATATATCAAAGCTCATGCTTTATGAGACAAAGCGTAGCACATGCTCATGTATTTCCCCATTTGTATCCACAATAATGGCTATCCTATTTTTTTCATGCCAATGCCTGGGTGCCTTATAACAGTACAGCAAACAGGCTTATTTTCTATTTCTACTTTGAATTTTATTTTATTGGCTTATTACAGCAGATAAGGTTTCATTAGAAGGAAAAGTGGTTCAGAGAGCAGATTTTAGACCTGTTCATTCCAATGCTGAATACCTATCTCTCAAAAGGTAATAAAATCATATATAACTACCCAACAATGCATACAATACACAGTGAATAAATTTCACTCATTCTTGTCCGAGCTTCAACCACTGGAACTTAATAATCACAAGAATATTCAAACAGTCAAGATCCTGAAGAAGACGGACCAAGATCTGCCAAAATGTTGAGAAAAACATAACCAGATCGCAGCAAAACAAACCAGAGAAGACAAACATGAATACCACCTTTTTGAAACTATCTTTAGGTCTTAACTGCAAGGATCATAGTTGTAAGATGCATGACTTGTAGGATACAGGTCTTGTTTTTGTATTTGCAAGACAAGACTACACTTTGTGCCACCTGTTTGTGTCACGTTTTAATAGTACAAATGACATGTTGGTTTTTAACTACTTTTGCAGGCAATCCATTCTAACTGCCAGTAAACCAATGAGGCAGGCCAAACAGCTTAAGACAGTAGTTACCAGCTCATATAAACCAGTTTCTGACCATAAAATGAACGTAAGTAGGACATATATAAAAGTGGGATGTGAATAATCCAAACTTGAGCCAGGAGATTAAATTTTGAACCCTCAATTGTACATTTGCATTGTTTTCTGAAGTGCATCTATGTGTATGATGGTGTCCAGCCAGGGGCAAATAGCAAACTTTTCTTGACTTATTGGTATTTTATCATTCTATAGATTGATTATGATAAGAAAAAGAAGGAAGAAGGAAAGAGGGCCAGGATAGCTGAAGATGAAGTAAAAGCCAAACTTTTCCATGCCTTTGGGCAACATCAATACTACAACCTGAAGGATTTGGTCAATATAACAAATCAACCTATTGTAAGCAAAATTATACTGAAAAAAGCTACTAAATGTTACACTTTAATATGAAACAATACAATAATCTTTATTTAATGAGGGGAAATAGAGTGAAGGCATTTAACCTGTGAAATAAAAGTTACTAGTCAACGTAGTAGTCAAATAGACTCAAAAGACAACAATGGAAGTAGGGTCTACTAAAGTGCATTAGTATGATGACTATTTCACAGGTTTAAGGACTTTACTCTATACAAACTGATCAGAAGTTATCTAACATACATGTATTACTAAAAAAGCTTTTTTTAACAAATATTATTTTATACTACAATTCTCTATGCTTAAACTGATTATATCATCATGTTACATTATCCCAGCCATGCATGTTTGTTGTTTTTGAACAATAATCCCCTTCACAGTTCCCTGGAGAGACATGAATAGTTGTCCAGAAAGGTGTTGATGGAGGTCTCTGTTATTGCAAGGTCACTGCAGTCCTTGCTGAGATTCACAGGCACAGTTACCTCTCAAGAGGGCAAAGGGGAACTTTGAAGGGGCAATAACCTTTAACATTAGCCTCCATTTTAAAAACACCCAACATGGTTGCCATGACTTTGTTTTTTGACTCTTAGGAATAAATGTCATCCACCAATACAAACGTATTATTTGTGTTTCAGATTTATCTTAAAAGCATTTTGAAGGAAATAGCTCACTACAACACCAAGAATCCTCATAAAAATATGTGGGAGCTTAAGCCAGAGTATAGACACTATGAAAAAGAGTCTGATGATGAAAAGGGACCCTGAAGTGATAACTGAAATAATTATAAAAGAATATAACAAAAAAATGTTATTATATAAAATATCAGATTTATTGAACTTATTTTATGTACACTCTGTGGTAAGGTAAGGTATCTTTATTTCAACACTTTCTACCAAAATGCCATGAATAAAATTTACAAAAGTGTAAATATGAATATTTATATCTTTAAAAACATGGTGCACTCCAAACACAGATAACTTACTATATTTAATATTTGGGTTTGTTCTGATCATCATTATTATCTTTTTTGATTTCTATATCCTGCCACTTTCTTTATTATTGCTTGTCCTTTTTCTTTTTGATATTTAATAAATTGATTGCTTTTATCTAAAATCTGTCATGTTTATAAAATGATTTATCCAATGATAATGGACATTGGTTGTATTCTGGAAAATTCCATTACTTTTGTTATGATGCAATCTCTTTTTGTACTCCAGTCTCCACCTCTACATTCCCTACCTCTCCCATGGAATCCCTATGCCCTTTGGACCTTGCTTCTGCCTCTGCCCGTACCTCTATCTCAACTACTCTACTTCACATGATTGGACTTCTGTACCTAAATTGCCTGGGCACATATCTAAAGGTCTTCCACCATATTCACCGCTGCTTGATCAAGCGAGTAATTGAAAAACTTAATACCGGATATAGTTTACGAGTTTAAAATGTCTTTGAATCGATTCAGCGAGATCGGTTATAGACCCCTTGAAGTCCGTCGGAATGCAGCTCAATTTGGAGGACATAACAATAGGTTTCCAATTCTCAGAAGATTGAAAATCTTTCATTTTGTCCTACAAATTGAGCTGCTTTGACGTCACATGCAAGGGGTCTAGATTGATTGAATATTGTCCATTAATTGGGTAGAGGATTGAAACATTAAAGCGAGGCTGTTCAGTTTATAAATACCGATCAACAAACCGAAAGTAGGTCTAGTACTCTACTAGTTATCACCACTAAAAATCAAAATGCTAGTAGTAGTCTATAATGAAACTTTTGGACCAGAAAGACAATCGTTTTCTGTTGCGGTCAATTGATCATACACAGCTGAGACAAAGCTTGCTGAGAAATAGATATAATGGCATTTACACAGTATTGGACCGGCAAACTGGATAACGATTTTGAAGTTTTGCTGATTTGTTTAAAATTAACCGATCACTAGGTTGCAATATTCGATTTTTGGCTCATTCATCTTTAATACAGCAAATGTTAAAACCATTCGTTACTTTGTGACTGCGTGAATGCTACAATCCTATATTAAAGTCAAGCTTGACTGACATCAGCTCCGCAGTGCGGTTTTGTAGATGTAGGATGTACAAGGGATGGGAGGACGAGGATCAAGAAGAAGTAATGAAAGGCGTCAAATGATTTAATTTCAAGGGCGTGAGCTTTTCCCCTCCTCTTTCTCTTTCTTCCCCTCCCCCAGTCCCTAGACACGCACTCCCTGGGTTTCCGAGAGAGTTCACGGGAGGGGAGGTATGACCTGAGAAAAGAGATCCTGGCTATAAGTTTCGCGAGTTTAACTCGAGCATTTCCGTAAAATACTAAGATTAAATGCGGTTACCGTTTTCAGCGAATGTAGAGTTCAAATAGATTACACTGCTTCAGATTGGTTATATCTCCAAAAGTATCGATCCCACCCCAGAAATATCTTTTCCTCTTAGAAATACTACTGAAAAAAATTCAATTGAATTTCCCTTACTAACATCCTTTCCCTTGATTGTAGGAATCTTAACGTCTAACTCACAGATATAGAAATTTGATACCTAAGGAAATAAATGTACAGGAAAGCTATAGTATCGGGGTTAAGCTGTCGAGACCGCTTCTTTCGTTCTCTGCAAGTAAAATCCCACTTCGACCCCCTCTCGTGTTTTACTTTGTTACTTCCTCGAGGAAGTTAAGTTGATTGAACAAGACAATCTCCAGCCAATCACTGTTCAGTATTATCGTGACATCATCGCAGTTGAGGTCGACTTGTCAGATACAAAAAAAATCTTCTTTAGTTTGACAACTCCAGGTAGGAATCAAAGGTTTCTTTGCCCTGTTTTATCAAAATTTTCATCATGAGCTGGCAAGCATATGTAGATACAAACCTTCTTGGTTCAGGTAGAGTTCATAAAGCTGCGATTCATGGTCATGATGGTTCTTGCTGGGCAACAAGCAGCGGATTTTCGGTGAGTGAAACAGGCGCCCTGTCACCTTCCTCTGTACGTGAACTTTTCCTCACTGCATAAGACCTAAACTATTTCGTTTTTTTTTTTTCGATAGTAATTATTTTCTTTCAAATTCAGCTGTAATTACACATTTGATCGTTAGACATCTTATGTGATATAAGATAATTAACCATTAAGTTGTTATTTGAATATTTCTGCCTTTCGAAACGAAAATACAAGTAAAGCATCCGTTTGCACAAGAGTGAATTGAATTGAGAAATCTAAAAAAAAAGTTCAAAAGACACCGAAAATTTCCTTGGTGGAACTTCAACCTAAAATGATATATTTTACGTGAAATAAAGACCCTAAGTTAAGTCAAAAATTTAACCATAATCAATTAGAGCTTACCGATTTAAGACTAGAAGAATTTTTGGTGCTTGCTTGTCAAGACCTGTTCTGGCATGAATATTTCCGCCACAAGATTTTGTTATCTGAAATCTTTACCCAGCGATCAAGAGTAAATAAATATTTCCTTAGGTAATTTATCGACTAGAGGGAAAGCATTTAACCCGTAAAATAAAAGATGTCAGTTGGCGTGTAGTCAAATAGACAGAAAAGAAAACAATACAATATATGGCTTACCAATGTGTACTAGTCTAAATGTATTTCACGAGTGTAGTGACTTCACTCTTCCAAAGCTAATGAAGGCATATAACCTCAATTCTCAAGTTATTTGATTAACTCGAAGCATTAGAAGAGCCCCTTTGTATAGGAATGCACTTGACTTGGTCATCTAGTTGAGTTTCATAAAATTTTTTGAGTTTCATAAAAATTTTGTTCTCATTCAGTTCCTGATCGAGATCAAACAATCCGCTCATAAAATACATATACAATATTGTCTTTATATAGGATTTGTCAATAAGGTTGGGTGGGTGTCTATTGAAGTGTAAATAAATTATGACCTTTGTTTGGATTGTAATTTAGAGATCGGTAGGTTAAATGTAATTGTTCATGTTTTACCTGTCTAACAGGTTTCCCAAGCCGAAGCCTTAGAGCTGATCAAGAGCCTAAAAGATGGCATCGTTTCTGGTAAGGAGATCGGTGGAACTAGGTACATGATGCTGAGAAATGACAGGGAACAACAAATCGCTTACTTGAAATTGAAAGACAAAGGTGGATTCTGTGTGTGCCTTACCAAGCAAGCTCTGCTGATCGGTGGCTACGATGAAGCGGCTGGCGGAGCCGGAAATTGCAATAATGTCGTGGAAGGACTCGCTAATTATCTAAAAGATTCTGGATACTAGAAGCAAAAATGTTTTTTGGTCTCGTTAGGTTTTAGGTTTTATCGATAAAAGAAAGAATTGCCGTTCCCATTTGGTAAAAAATGAAAACATAATCTGTCAATGCCAGCTTCTTTTTGTATGATCAAACAAGCCATTTATAGAATCATCAAGCTGTTGCAATCGTTGTTTTAGAAATAAATTTAAGATATATTTTTTGCACAATGCCTATTTTCTTTAGTTTCTTTAATTTTGAAAGGGGTGGCCGAGGAACTAGCATATTTTCATCATGGGGGAAAATTGCAAGGGGTATCCAATATGCCGAACCCAATGAAAAAAAAAAGAAGAAAAAGATAAGAAAAGTACCTTCTGTTTACAGAGGCTCGAACCTTAAAAACTTAAGTTTTTTTCAGGATATTATCTCCTGTTTTTTCTGTTTCTAAAATAAAGCATTGAGTTCAAATACACCTAGTCGGCAAACACATTTCTGCTGCAAAAGATATGAAATATCCAGTTGACATTAAAATAAACTGCTCAAAAGATGACGTAGGGACTTCACTTTTATTTTCTTCCCTGTGGGGCGGGGCTTTCATTACCTTTCACTGAGGGAAAAAGTGAGGTCCCCGGGTATGCCTCAGGGGAAGGTGCGGGGGATGTCAAATGACTGGTGCATTACTGTAAGAAGAAATCAAACTGCAACCCTGCCCCCTGGTTCTGCCTCGGAATTACAATAAGTATTTCCCTAAATAACACATTTTCCTAGCTACTAACCTTAGCACATTTCCTTTTCAATCAGTAGACTCCTACGAAATCTGTGGTTTCAAAATTTATTAAAGATTTATCACAGTACTTAACCCTAACAATAAGACTGTTGTCTATTTACATTGGTTATTTAGCACTAATATTTTACATTACTTATGAGTACCAGTACAAAAGACACCCACAGGGCCCCTTTTTCTTTGCCATTCATTCCCCCATTCTGTACCCAAGGTAAGTACACTTAGCAACTAAATATAAATTGAAAAACATCACAATTATTTTGTATATACATAAACTACCTGAGAAAGTTGGAATGGCAGAGAAGAGCTGTATTTTAGCTAGATTTGAAATACTTGATAAACTAACAAAACACTGACCAAAAATACTAACAAAACAAAAATATGATAACAACAAATGTCAGTAAAAGGGTCATTTTTAACAGCCATTTATCTTGCAGCCTTGTGACTGAATAAAAAAAATTGATAAGGAATCTCATCAATGTTCTGTGAATGTCCTACCAACCAGAAAGTATCTGAATACTTGGTATCAACTGGATGAAAAAATTTAATTGATAGAATACAGATACAAGTCATTTCTGGGAGATATCTTGTACATAACCAGGTGTTAACTTTACAACAAAAAAAGCATAAAAAATTTAATTAAAAGAAAAGTCGATACGTTGTTATAAATTATCACAAATATTGAAAGAGTGGTTTCCTAAAAAATTTTCACTACAAAGGCAATGCTGTTTATTTTTTCACTACTTATGTGTGTAATGGTTTTAATGTCGATACTAAGTTCAAGTTATTCATACACTATTTATTACCCTGAGTAGCGGCCCTCGGAGAGGAGTGGGGATTGGGAAAGAGGAGTGCAAAAAAACTCGGGGCCACTACGCAGGCTAACTATTTATCTAAGACGCTACCTTTAATTATTTCATGTTGATAGCTGTGTAGTTCCAGAAAATATCAATACCTTGGTATACAACTGTTACGTGAGAATGGTGGTTGGAAATCTGAAATCTTTGAATGAAATGAATTGTGAGCTGTGAATTTAAATACGAAGGAAAGAGATAATTGTTTTGTCTATTTAATTAGCAGTAGTATCTAAATGTGTTCCACACCCTTTGAGGGATGACCTGCACTAGCAAATTGGTCTCAGATTTTAGATCTCCAACCAACAATGGTTTGTGTTATTACTACTGTACTTGTGGGTTGGAGACTGCCTTTCATTCCTACCCCACTCCAAATGACCCTTGCAAATTCTAATCATTTCTCAGTTACAAGGTATAAATATTTTCTGGACGTCATTGACATATAATTATTATTTGACAATATGACTTTAATCAGGATAATAATGGAGCAATGTAAGTGCTTCCCTGATTGGTCAGAATCTAGCAGTTCAGACCACCATCTTAAAGTAGTGTTTCTCAACACATGTTGGGCCAGTTGTATTTTTTCTGACCACATAATAAAAGTTTCATCTTGGGGGGGGGGGGGGGGGGGGGGGGTTACTCTTGCCTTCTGTACCCTGACCCTGTTCCAGAGTAAAATCGCTGAAATTCATACCCTGTTCCAGAGCAAGATCGCTGAAAACCATACCCTGTTCCAGAGAGGAGAGAGCGTGATTTCATATACCCTGTCCCAGAGCGAGCGCAATTTCATATACCCTGTTCCAGAGTAGAATCGCTAAAAACCATATCCTGTTTGGCGGCACATACCCACATAGTGAATATAGAGGAGTACCCCCCCCCCCCCCCCTACCCTGGGAGTTTCATGGACCAAGCATTTTCAGTCAGGTGAGACCAATATCTTTCTTGGTTTCTTATTAAGATTAGTGAAATGCTGTCATCAGACTCTGTACATTTAAATGCTGACAAGAACTCCTTTATCCAAATGTCTCAAAACATTAACCACTCATAATAACAATACATGGAGTTGTACAGTAGGATATGATTCCATAGGTGTGCAATATATGATACAGACCTGTATAAGATGACTAATTAGTTGATTATAATTTGTCATATTTCATAAATTTATGTTGAAGATCATTAAACTTCAACCAAGTGATTTGATGGTGCAGAAGGCTGTATGAGTGGGGTAGTCTCATCAGCATCAATATCAGAACCACTTCCTTGACCTCTTTCCACATCAGTCTGGCTGGTGTTCCTAGATTTCTTACTTTCTACTGGACGCTTACAAACAGGGCATGTCTTTTTACCTTCTGTAAGCCATGGATCAACACATTTGCAGTGATAGACTAAAAAAATAAACACCACACATCAATTACTGGCTGCATATACATGTAATTCCTTGGATTAAATGTAATTTTCATTACGTCATTGCCACCATATTCATTTCTCATAACCTCCATAATTGTTAATACCACCAATGTGGCTACCATGGCTTTGTCTTGTGGCTCTCTTCAAGATGATTGCAAACCATTGTCTTCAACACCTTAAACTGGTAATCTTGATGGTGAAGGGGCTGTTTATTTGTGATTGGGGAGTAGGGTGGCAGTGGATTTTCTTGGTTACCTATACTAGAAATCTGAGCCTCCATCTCTATTGTTGCATAAAAAATAGTCCCTGACTCATTTTCCATTCAGTTAACTGTAAAAATGCTGTGTGCCTCAGATTTTTTGTGCTGTCCCCCTCCCCCTCCCTGATGCAAAATGAACTGCATCTCAGTTGTCAGTGCAAATATTTGGATTAAGCTCCCACAGCCCCTGACTCATAGTGCTTACCATGATCACATGGAAGTATCCTGAGCTTGTCACCATCTTTGTATTCATCTAGACAGATGGCACAAACATCATAGTATTCATCACCTATAAAAGTATTGAATGATATTCCATACTCAAAATCCCTTGAGATATGAATAATAACAGCTGCCAATGTTGGTTGATCTACCAAGAGAAGCTATATGACCCTATATAAGGTGGACGTAAAAGATCAACTGAAGACGCTGGTGACAACCATCTTCAGTACCCGTGCTAAACAGGGCCCACTGTAATTGGCTATGGCGTTGTGGTGTCCCTGCCAAATCATAGCCAAGATGGTAACATTAAGTAATTGTACAAAGCCTGGATAGCAATTAATCAATGGTAACATTGATTAAGTAATTGTACAAAGCCTGGATAGCGTTATCTGGCGGATAAATCCTTATCCAGTGGCCTAAGTGGATGCTGTTATGCAATAAATGTATCCACTGGATAAGATTTATCTGTCGGATAGCACTATTCAGGCTTCGTACAACCAGGCTCAGATCTACTTAAGCTGGCCATTTGGAACTGGCATTGTAATGTACAGTGAGTGTAGAGTTCTTATAACTCATACTGACCTTTCTTAAATCTCTTGGTGGGTATCTTCTTTAAGTTAGCAGGAGTAATTCTGTTCCTCCGTTTCTCTAAATAACTACGATAATACCGACTAACCTGTAAAGGAAATTACATGTTTAAGCTAAAAAATATATATAATAAAGCTGTGTTCTGTGTGATGAATGAAATAAACATTAACTAAGAAGAAAAATATCATATGTACTTGGCACAACTTTAACCCATGTCCTCAGTATTCTAGTCTGGGCCAGTTGTACAAACCGTGGATAGTGCTATCCGATGGATAAATCTTATTCAGTGGATAAATTTTTTGGTTAACATCATCAACATACCACTGGATAGGAATTTATCCATTGGATAGTGCTACCCACCCTTCATGCAACCAGTTAAATGAATTCTTTTTGGTTAAACTTTGATAAATAGCAATGAACCTTATCATAGGATGAATAAACGTAGCAGCAAGAGTGAGTGTTCGCCTTTCACCAATACAATGCAGGTTTGATTCCTGGACCCTGATAATGTCATATGTGAGTAAATTTGCTCTTATTTCTTTTCTTACGGTTTTTCTCCCTCTGAAAAAAATCAACTTCTAAATTCCAATTGGAATTGGTGGAGAAAGAGCAATAATGGAGAAATGCCACTGCTAAACCCCATTATCTATTATTTATTTACATGTAAACATGTTACCAAACTCTAGAGGTTTTAGTGACAAATTTTGACAATCATAGTCAATTATGCTTACGGAAATTGTAAGTGAAAAGCAATTTGAATTTTAAAAAAAACAACTAAGTTTAAACAATTGAAATTATTTCAACTGATAGTAGAAAACGAATTAGATGAAAGGAGATATAGACCTCATGTTCTATCAACAGCACAAGTACTGTAAACCTGCTAGAAACAATCAAGCAACATTTAATAAGATCAAAACATTTACCATGGTTGATAATGTTGTAATTCAAAAGGACTAAGAATTTAATGGTTTCAAAAATTTGATATCAAAAAGGAACTGAATAAAACAAAAGAAAAACTAAGATTTGGAAATGAATAAAACAAACAGGAAAAACAACTTACAAATTGCATCCCAAAACGTATTCTTGGCATTAAGGAAAGTAATGAGAACACTGATTACACTCAGGGGGGGAGTCAAGCTATTTTTTTTCTGGAGGATTCCAAGATAAATCCTTCGTTCTGAAAAGTATATGCTGTGCGTTGCACATTAAATTAAATAAGAAGTATTGTTGTCTCCTGGGTTCTGTGATGGGACATAGACAAAGTGAACTAAAAAGTATGAAGGTTTGCTTGCCAGAGCTATCAAAATAACAGGTGTTTCTATTGATCAATATGTTAATCGACTGGCTTGTAGTATAAAAAGCTGATAGATACAAGCTTCTATGGCATTAAACAATGTGATACCAACTAAAAATGACATTTTTTGAGGATTTTTATTAAAGGTTGGTACTGAGAATCTAATTACTGAGATTTGAAAGTAAATAGAATAAGTTCTAGATCATTGCAAACACTATCGACTACAGCCCAAAAAAGATCAAAATAATATTCTTATTTCTTAACATAACAATACATGTATGTAACAATCAAGACAAAAAATTCCAAATTTTGGTATCAATTTTTTTTCAAACTACAGTAAGATAAAATATAATTGAGACAGTTACAGGTACGTTGGCTTTAATGATCGGTCAACTGATCAGACTAGATCTAACCAGCATATAATGAAAATTCAAGATATATTTTGCTTAATCATCATCATAGAATGACAGTATTATAATACTTAAAAATGGTTTGACTAGATGTTTTGAACATGACAATTATTTTTCATGACTGTATACTGTAATACTGTACCAAACACTATACACATTTTTTTTCAAATTTCATGTATTAAATAACATCCTTTATTTCACGAGGAGATGTTCACGAGGGTAGCACTTAATAGCCAGTGGCTAACATACCTGTGGCCCTCATTCCCTGATCGAATAGGAATTTAGGAGTTGATTTTTGCGGAGGGAGGAAAGCTGGAGTACCCAATAAACCCTTGCAGCACAGGAGAGAACCAACAAACGACTCTACTCACATACAACACCGAACCCAATGGGATTCGAACTCAGGTCACATTGATGAGAGGCGAGCGCTCACACCGCTATGCCACCCGTACAGTACTTCCCATATTAAATATATCATACTCACCATAAACATGGCCATGAGAATAAAACAGATACCAATAATAATAACAAATGGAATAAGGTAGAACTCCAGGTTTGGGAAGAATGAAGGAGGGTGAATTGTTACTAATGTTCTAAAAAATAAATGATAAAATCATTAATAGAAATAGTTTGCATGCAAAACACAACGAAACGTTTTCAGAAGTGCTTTTTTTTTCACTGAAAAAATTATTACACATTTAGGTTGGATATCTGTGTGATAAAGCTGTGAATAAAAACCATATCAGTGAAGTGATATGATATCACTTCACGGTGAATTGGAAACTGCAAGTTTTGTTATTTTATTGACCTTATAAATGTGTAATGTAGACAAATTATTACATGTTAAGAGTCTGATATCTTTTTATTGACTCATTTTCCAGCACATTAGTTTATATATATAATGTATTTTGAGGTATAGAAATATTAAAATCATTATTAAAAACTATTATTATTATCATATCATATTGCTCGTGGACTCACTTGTTTGCAGTTATATGATATAAAAACTCCTGGACAAAAATGAAATCAAGCTTTTAACATGTGATAACCTATAAAATTTCCTATGATTTTCATTTATCGGTTAAATAAAAATATAGTCTGCAATAAATCTTTTCAAACAGTCGCGCTTCTATTACTTCATCACATTAATTTCTTGGGCATTTGTCATGATTGACTTTATGATGACATAGCTTACCCTGTAGTATAATTGTACTTCAAAAAAAGATTGCCAGCAGTCTGCAATAACAAACATTTTCTACTATTTACAAAGTGCAAAGGAAAAAGTGATGGATCTTTTTAGCTCGGTCTTAAGTCAATTCAAGGTTGAAGAAAAATCTGGGTCAAGTTGACTTTGCAGTACATTGAGGGACTTTTCAGGGAACATATTTCCAAGATAGCATTTATTTAGTCCCCTAAATGAAACCCCCTAAACTGCAGTTTCACAATATACTAAAAGAAAGTGCCATCTCAAACCAGCTTTTCCCTCAACCTTGGAATGGCTAATAATGGTTTAGAAAAAAACTAATTCAGTGACCCCAATTTTTTAGGAACGAACATGTTTGGGTATGTTTATGCCAAATTAAAAAAATACTGATTCCAACTTTATTTGTCCTTTATGTATTTTAATTAGATCTTATTAACTGAGTGGGAGGTCTGTACAGGATAATCTTGACCGAGGTCTGTACCCGACCGAGGTCAAGATTATCCTGTACAGACCGACCAAGCTCAGTTGATAAGAGTTTTATTATATGACCACTTTTCATTAAAAAGGACAATGTTTTCGCTGTAAGATTAATATGTGATCGGACCGGTTAATACCAGAGAATCTAGACCAGTCCACAATGCGATCTATCCAATCAGATTGCTCAATTTGCTAGTGTCCAGGCTCTAAGATTCACGGTCATATAATAAAGAAATTTATTAATCTATATTGCACATATATCAATATCACAATTTTTCAAATGGATTTTTAAAAATAAATTAGAAATAACTTTATACATAAATTGAGTTAGAGACAAAGATCTTACCTTTCCAACAAAAATTGACATAATCTCATCAACTTTTTTTCCATCTGTGCATATGGATAAACACTTTTTGAGTAATCACATTAAGAATTAGAAAAGCTTTGGTATCGGGGGAGGGGGAATCTTTTTTAAAAAAAATTCCTCTGTGGGGGTGGGGGGTGGGGAAGGGGAATGGATAATTTCTGGAACTAAACTCAATACTGCAAGAAAGTATTGCAGAAGCATTTTTGGGAACATGAAGAATCACAGACATTCAAAGGATAATTTGTATCTGTACAACCTATCTAAATAAATGTTTGTATTAAAATTATCATTAAGTACATACATTTCCCAGCGGCCATTCTTACAACTGTATCAGATGTTGTGCTGTGAATGATAGCAAATTCATATCCTGCATTGTTTGCCATTAATGCCTATAATTCAAACAGTGACATTATTTTAAATACTTTAATTTTACAGTAAAATGTTCTTACCTTTAACATAATATTACATCACTATTCCATAACCATGCCCAAAATTTTCACTTTCTATTACACATTGACACCTCTAAAACAATTCACACAATACTAATTGTGAGATTCTTACTTTGTATCCAAAGCTGCAGCCTCCTTCTTTGATTAATACAAAATAAATGTAGTCCATCTTTTCATGTTTGTTTCTGTTTTCAATGGTTGAACAGGCATTTGCCGGCAATGCAGGTACTATCAGACCCTACAAAAGAGAATAGAATAGTCATTTGCTGCATTATATCTGTAACTGGGAAAAAAATAAAGGAAAAATACTAATACAGATTGTGTGGATTTGGTTGCAACATGCTAACTACCATTCAAGTTACACATTATTCCTCATGCATGTTGTATGTAACTGATAAAATTAAGGAAATATAGAAATATCTCCCTCTGTGGGTTTGGCATTAAAACGATCACCATGTTGCAATACATTTCAAGTACAAGTAAATCTTTTGACTTGCTATTGGGCTACCTGTGATTTCATATTACCTTGGTAGTATACTGTGCAATAGAACCAAAGTCTGCCAAACCATAAGGAAAGCATTCATTACCTTCACCTTTATCCTGGATAGGGATAAGAAAGATTTAGGCTAAAATAATTGGAACAATTACAGTCAATGAACATCACGCATGAACAACCATCTTTGATGAGTCAATTAAAAATTTGAATGCTTGTCTGGAATATGCAAAATGAATATTTGAATCTAGAATTAATTATTTGAAATCTTTGATTGAAGATTAGAATATTAATTCCATTTCTGTGTTCATTGAATATTTGAGCATGTTTCTAATTTTTATAAGTAATTTAATATTGATTATTTAACGAATGAATAGCAAGTATTGAAAACTTGAAAGTAAGATTACAATCTAAGAATTGTAAGATACATATAATCATTTGAATTTACGAATATTCATTTCAATCTTCGAATAATCACACAGAAAGTGTTCTCACATTGACTCTAAGTTGTCATCCAATAGATGTACACTTCAAGAGAGTACTCAAGTGTGATGATATCTCAGCTGGTATTGGACTGATTCTCTTTAAATTTGGTGTGTAAACGTCATTTTCCTTGTCTATCAAAACAGTTCCCTTCACAGTTCCCTTCACAGTTCCCTGCACCATCTTGAAAGGTAGCCATGCCATGCATCAAGCAAGACGAACGGTGAGCTTGCAATGATAGAGACATGTGAAGATTTGTCCAAGGTGTTAAAAAAAGGTCTCTATCATTGCAAGCTCACAGCTCGTCTTGCTTTGATGCATGGCATGGCTACCTTTCAAGATGGTGCAGTTAACTGTTAAAGGGACTAATGGGAACCAAAAACATGATAAAGCGAACATTCATTTTTATTACGTCATCACTTGAGTACTCTATTAGCTAGTAATATGGGTAATTTTATTCAGATTCTCTATGACCTACCAGACAAACTCTTTGATTTCTATCATCATAATATTTTGATGCCCAGGTTCTGTAGAGAGAGTGAAGCAGAATTACATAACCAAATGATAACTTCATGGCTGGATATCTTCAACACAGCTTCTTTTTCGATCTATTAGAAAATATAAAATAGATACAATCATTTATAAATATGACTTGCTCTCATAATTCACAAAGATGGAGCTATACTCAAAAGCTATGACTTCAATAATAATTTTATTGACAATAATAATTAACTAATAATTCATTATAATATGAGACGTGATAAGAATATTGCTATAAGCTATGACTATGCTAAAGCTATGACTTCATAGTGTTAGGAATCCCTGATAAATGCTCTGTCAAACAAAGCAAGGTGCACAATAATAGTTACCCTATAAGTATATTTAATAATATAAAAATATTTTGTTAACGAAGTGCATGTACCAATAAACTTGGCTTATTGATCTGAAAGTATCTGTATAAATGTAAATGGTGCCAAAGTACAATTTTTTAACTAAGACGTCTTTATTGCATGTTTGTCCCGTGATACACGCAGTTATATTCAAAATAACTAAGCAAACCAAGTGACAACTTTTGAGGTTTGCAAGCCTTCAATTTAAGCATTATACACGAAAAAGGTACTTAGGAAACATTGAAAATGAAATAAAAATACCTACAATAATCACGTATAATAACATTTCCATGTCAACTACCTAGGGAAGTAAACACTGGAAACATCGAATGATATTAAAGATCTCTCTCCTTCGTTCAATATTATTGTAATATTTTCTACTGTCTCAAAAGTCTCATTAGCATTTAAAGCAAAGCATAAATCAAAATTGGATTTCTTTAGGTATAGCAGCTCCTGCTTCGAAAATTATTATTGTATGAATAATTAGCTTAAGATATGCTCGAACGGTCCTTTCGCAGCCACTGTTTTGTCTTGCAGATATAGTAAGCTAAGAAAAATTTGGAATCATTTATACATACTTTCCTACATCTGCATTAAGCTATTAATTATCTTTATTGAAGTAAAAATAGGGCTTAAAGCCCCTTCTGCTTGGTTACGTATAAATAACACGCAACGACAAGAAGAAAACACCTTGCAGACAGATCTAGTCGATCAGGCAAGTTACGAAAACCCACGACAAGGAGAAATATCAAAAGAAACAGTCAGAAACTATTCCACAAACCTTAAAAATCCTTTACGATATCCCTACGTACTTTACGTCATTACATTTAGGCTTGAAATAAAATTCCAAGCGGATTCAAGACACTCTTTTTCTTTTTGAGTTCGTCTTCGCATTCAATATGGCGACTTTCGGATGTTTGTGGTTATGTCGACAGTGCACTCTCTATATTCGGGCATCGAAAGTATGACGTCTGTAGTGATTAGCATACATACGGTCTATTTATAGTCAACATATTCCTTATTACGTAATTTTGATCTTACCAAAATTCAAAGTTTTCAAGATAATCATGTTTAATGCAATCCAAATTTCCTAGAGAATATTACGAGGCTTATTTTTCATTTATACGACTGCGAATTATTGGTTCTGGCTTGGAATGACTTACTCCAGTTTCACTTTCGTGATAGTTGGAGACGTGCTATAAGGCAGGTGTAAATGATTGAGCTGGGTGTATAAAATTATCAACGTCAGGGACCAACGGCCCAATCAATATTTTGCTCCAGAAGTTTTCATTATTATAAGAACTAGGGTCTATGATATCAGAGTTAATCTATTAACTCTGATGATATGAAGATCGAATTGTTCGAAATGAATCCTCTTGATTTGATAAGATCGAGTCGGGTGCTACATTATTGCCTTATACTGCATATATAGGCAATGCGTCATTCCTTTAGGAATACGCCCATTTATTTGCTTCCCAGAAACTTTTATTGCTTAATACTCATAATAAAACACAATAAATTGTGAAAATGGAAAGGATGTGAAGGTAGCTCAATTTTCCCTTTGCCAATTGCCCCTATACTACTGTATGCAATGTTGTTCATCTGGTTGGGCGTAATGTTTCCCTATTTCAGACCATTTCAGACCATGATATTTTGCCGAGAATAATTAAGATTGTTTGTTTGAGTTGTATCCTTATATTCACGTGTCTTTTTATGCGCAACCATTAACAAAGTACATGCTACTCTAGAGAAAGACATGTGGGCTGTAAGGGGAAACATTAAGTTCAAGTTTGAGGTCCATCGCACAATCAGTGATACAATAGATTAACCGTACCATTTACGTGCTGTTAATCATGACAGTATGAATGGGAAACCTTTTTCTCCACACCTCTTGAATATTCGTGCAATGTCGATGGATGTTAACAAGGCATACGACCAAATTGAAAAATAAATCAAAACGAAGAATTTACGAAATTTTTTGACATTCTTTTATTAACCTTTTTTATCATACACTGTGATCCAAAACTCAATCAAATGATTTTCGTCCCTCTTGAAAGGCCACGACAAAATATAGACCACATACAATAATTTCTTAAAGAGATCAAGCTTTGAACTGAGTTTATGCAATCAAATGATGCAATGTTACGAACGCTATGCCCTTTCTGACCAAACTATTTCAAGAGGAGGCATGCAAATACAAAAGCTGTAAGATAAGGAAAAATATAAGGAAAGACAAAGAACGTGGACTTTGGAAATTATTGCGACTGAAACATTATCGCAATATTCATAGACTTAGAGAGAATCAAATGCTTTGGGTTTGTAGAACATCTTAACTGTAAGTTACCATCCTTTTTAAAGATAGATGGCAAATAGATACTTTATATACTAGCGAATTCAAGTAAAATTCAAATGCTAATAATAAATATACGAATAATGTCAAGTGGATCAGGTTTGGTATAAGTGGTGAAAGTAAGGTAATTAGACAACGTGGAAGTCATAAGCTTCCTCTACAGACTTTCAAAACAACGAGAACGTCTTTCATCCAATCATAAATCTCCCCTCACTCATACGAAACCTGCTTAGTTCAGTTGAGTGATTAGCCAAGTATTTAAATGCAGGATTTAGTGGTACATGGCCTGTAGGACATCGTGGTAAAAAGACGTAATATTCTTGCGCTTTAGTTTAAGCGCGGCTGTAACAAGTTCAGATTCTGGTGTCCATTGCTCTGTGACCAGCGTTACCTTCTGAGGAATTTCAAACTTCTGTAGCTTTGCTGTAAATAAATAGGAGAAAGCAAAATTTTAATTTTCAGTCTGTCAACAAACAAAGAGTTTTTCCAACCCAGAATCACCTTCCAAGGTTGATCTAATAAATATATTAGGTTTTGCAGAGGGAGGAAAACCAGAGAACCTGGAGAAAAAATACAGAGATCAAAAAGGGGATAAAACAAACGTTGCTCACATGTACAAACTCCGAAATTGAGATGGCAAATAATTTTTGCTGAAGCAAGCATTTCATCTCTCTTTCTTTTCTTTCCTTTCCCTCCCATTCGTTTCCCTTTCATCCCTTTTTCTAGAATTACTTAAAAACTACCCCAATCAACAATCCTCTCAAATTATTTTTTCAAACCAATTTATTTTTTATTTTCTGATGTACAACTATGGCTATCGTTGTTATTTCAAACTCACCCGCTGTGCCAACTATCTGCAAATCCTGAAGCACAGCTTTAGTTAAAGCCTCATTACTGCAAAGTACATTCCAGTCTTCTGATGATACGTTTAGAGATGTTGCTAACTGCTTTAACTGTTTAGGTCTTGGTACCACCAGACAGATAGCATACGTCTCAGAGCTTTCAGCATACACACACACATTCTCGACATACTGGGATTGAGCAAGAGCTGCCTCTACCTTGCCTAGTGACACATACTCTCCGGCTTGCAACTTGACAAGATCCTTCTTGCGATCTGTACACAAAACATTTATATCACTTTTAGATCACTAGGCAATGGGCTAGTAAGTCTATAAATCCAGTAGCCCCTTAGAGTAATCTGCTAGCCTAGGTATTTAGTAATCCAAAACCTCACTAATTTTTACTGTACTGTACTGAATACCAATACTAATGCAGAACACTACTCACAGTGTGAGTAGAACTATGTGTACATCAAGCTTACCTATAATTTGCAAGCAGCCATCACTATGGAACTCTCCAATATCCCCAGTATGAAACCAGCGCTGCCCATTTCTGTCTATTTCGAAGTCCTCACTTGTTTTTTGGGGGTTCTTGTAGTATCCTAACGTGACATTGGGTCCTCCTATGACTATTTCTCCTCTGGGGTATGGCTTGTCTCGAATAGTATATCCACCTTTACAAACATGAGTGGCAGACATTCTTGTTAAAAAATTGAAATAATATTTTCTGACATGATTCTTTGGTTTAAAATTCTCATTCCTATTGGTTCATTCCAGCCATGCACTTATTACTATTATAATTGACATTTTGAGGTTCAAAAAACTGGCTGGAGTGTTGACATTGCAGTGCACTGGGGGACTGTTTTAAACTTATATTTTACAACCACCACTCCCCATGCGGGGCTCTTCTGTGAGGTTCCCTCCACACGCACTACCACTACATTCTATATTTACAACATACAACACTCAACTCACATGTTGCTTTTTACGGAGGGAGGAAACCAGAGATCTCGGAGAAAACCCTCGTGGCAAGGGAGAGAACAACACAACAAACAAACTCAACTCACATATGATCCAGTCTGAGCCTGGGCTTGAACCCAGACCACAGTGGTGAGAGGTGAGCGGTAAACCACTACGCCACCCATTTTAGTGGACATATTTCAAAGATGTTGTTGGCTTTGTATCCTAAAACGATGCACTGCCATGATAACTTGACCCATTTCCCCCCTCAACCTCAAAATGGGTGATACATCTACCCATCCTATAAAACTTTGCAAAATATCTCACATTAAAACTTTCAACCAACCAGTAACAAGTTGTTTGCTCACCTTCTTCCCAGCTAATAAGCTTGATTTCAGAACTGGCGATTGGTGGTCCAACTCTACCTGTTGTCATGTCCCATGCTGGAAAAATTATAATGTTTAGGTCAAGAATACAGTCATCCTAAACCCCTCCTCATAAAGGTGTGGCAGGGACCGCAGAGGTGGTTTGGCAGGGGGGCTACAGCCTCCCTTAGCTCCCCCCCCCCTCCCCCCCGACTTTTTAGGGTGCTCCACGACTCCGGTATTGATGTCTTCTGGAGGTAAACAATTTATTTTTGATGAGGAAACAATAGACCTTTTCTGAACTGGCTTCAGTGAGCACAAAACGTTGGTTCCTAGTCGAGGTTAAACTTGATAAAATACAGCAAAATTAATGTATGAACACATCAAGTCCAACCTCTTATTTAAACCATTGTTTTAATGGTCACTCAAACATGTTTAGGAAAAGTCTATAGGCCATTTGCATGATGACGTCATTTTACTACCACTACTAAAATGTTTTGTAAATTTTCTTTTTTATTACACAATTCTTCGTTTGCACGTTATGTCATCGTGGCCATGTTGGTACCATTTAACAAAAGATTTCTCATTAGCATCCATTGTTAACGGTACCAAAATGGCCGTCAGTTTTTTGTCTTTTAACTCTCTTGGGAATGCTTGCAACCCATCAATTGCTGCTAAATAACTGAACAAAAGAAAGTGTTCAAGGGATTCTGGTAGTTGTAGTAAATGACATCATAATGCAAGTGTCCTATTAGGACTAACATCTTTCATAAAGAACAATTTCTTACTATGACAAATAGTAGCACCCCCACAGGTCTCTGTTAATCCATAACCCTGACCAACAGGACAGCAGAAGCAGACATTCATGAAGTACTGTGTGTCTTGAGACAATGGGGCACCTCCACTCAGCATCTGTCGCACACGCCCTCCAAGAAGGTTGCAAATTTTTCCAAATATAAATCTACAATCAACAAAACCCAAGCATTTTAGTGTCAGACTACACATGACAACCAACTGATTTTACATAATAGCTAAATATTTGGATGATATCATCTAGTTCCTGGAGAAACAGCACTCAAAAGAATCTAAAGCCATGGTTAGTAGTTCATAAGGATGCTGATGGCATGGTATAGGTAGATTTTTGGTAAGGTATCAGTAAACGTCCTGTTATATGTGATAATTTTTCTTGCATCTTGCGATGGAATGCTGACCAAAGCAGAGTATTGCGAGTTGCAGAGTGAGATGTCAAACATGCTCAATTCTGTTTGCAGCTTCCAACTCAACACTTTTTAGGTCTGCAATAAAATCCGATATGGAAGAGCTGCTCTGTTATTTGTAACAGTAACTGCATTGCAGGTTGCGCGATAGATAGCACATGCTGCAACTCCAAATGCTTCACAACAATGCAAAAAGTAAATGCTCATTTGACTCTTTCTGCAACTTGCAATGTTACATTGTTCAATCTTGATGAAAAGATCTTAGTGTATTTGGTAAGTTGTCAGTGGGTTGATGATGGTTATCGATAAGGTGTATCGTTAATATTAAAGCCTACTGTACCTGTTTAATAGGGGTGCATCATATCCTCTTTTAATTTGTGCAAGTTTGTAATTATAAGCAAAAGTAAAGAACAGTTGCAGCAGTCTAGGACCCTCTTTGACTTTTTCCATGACATTCTGTCTTATTCTGTCCATAATAACTGGCACAGCTGCCATCAGTGTTGGTCTTAGTACTGTCAGGTCACCTTTGCTGCCCTTTTTGATCTTGGATGACTGTAAATGAGAAGAAAAAATACAGTATCTGTATAGCTTTGGCAAATTTAACAATGATCACATATAAGCACTTTAATAGTTCATGTAATGCAACCCAACAAATCAGTGTCAGAACGCTGTCTGGCAACAACATAACATTAGCCTAACGACATATTGCTGACACCCTACCAACAGCCTACTAATAGTTTATTGATACTGATTTTTGGGTCACACTATTTACTGTTACCATCAACAGTACTAAAACTTCAATGATATGATGAATTACCTGATCTGAGAGAGTGAGAGGGGTGGAGTAACCAATACAGGCACCATGAGCTAAAATAGCATTTTCTATAAGAAAAAAGATTATTTGTTTAAAAATGTATTAATGTATAAATGTATAAAAAAGTGGATAAACCAAGATTTTAATTATTTTATTATAAATAAGAACAAAAAAGATTGCCTACCAGCGACCAATTCAAGAACATGTGCCAAAGGTAAGTATCCAACATAGACATCTTTTTCACTAACAACAAATTGAATCAGCATAAATTTCTGTTTCAGCTCAAGGAAAAAGTGACATTTTAGCGCATGTTACTATTATAGCTTGACCTAAAGTGACTTACGTAATAGGTGGCTCAACCCTGGAGCCCATTGCAGCTGTTGCAGCAAGTAGATTTGCATGTGTAATAATAACGCCTGAAATAATGAACAAATAATAATATAAATGGTTTAAGGTCAAGACGCGTCATGGGGGCATCATGGCTGGGGGCGTCATGACAAGGGGGCGTCATGACAGGTTACCATATTTATAAATAACCTGATGGCATACAAAACAAGGCAACAGGGATTGGGTGATTAGCAAATGATTATAAAACATAGCACTGCACCATGGGTGCATCATTCCCAAACATTCTGATTACAAATCATGGAACAGCTACAGGTACATGTACCATCCAAAATGTTAATGGATGATAGCAGACATTCTTGTTTCTGTATCTTATTTTACTATGACTTTCCATATTTATAAGAAACTACCCAGGTCATAAATGTTGTGAGATGGATCAAAAAAGGTCAAAGAGATAGATTTGAAAAAATGTACTTTATTACAATAATTATGAGATGTGTAATAAAAAACCTAACTGGATGGACTCAAACTGATGTGTATTGAAATGGCCAGAAAAAAGGATCTAAAACCTTAAAAGATGGATTGAGACTGCTGTATAATGAAACTGTCAGAGAGATTGCATCAGAATCATAATACAGTAGATATATTGAAACTAATGTGTAACAAAATGGCCCTGGAGAGAGAATGGATCAAAAACCATAATGAATGGATTGAAACGAAACCATTGAAACTTGTGTGTATTGAAGAGAGCAGAGTGATGGATCAAAAAACCATACTGTATTCTCTACCTTTAGGTAATCCTGTTGAACCACTGGTATACATGATAACTGCTGTGTCTTCTGGTCGTGGAGAGACTTTACTTTGTATAACTGTTATTGAAAAAAGGACATGATATAAATGATAAAAATATATTCCTATCAAATTAAGATTTTCTTTAAGACTTAGTAATCTCCTTTAGGTCAACTATAGCTCAAACCATCAAACATACAATACCATCATAGCGCATACACGTTTAATTTATTTAACAATTATTCGCCAATTTTAAAGGCGAAGTGATTATCGGGGAATATTTACCGAGATGCGAGTCTTCGAGCTAATTGGGTAAATATTCCCCAATAATCACTGAGCCTGAGGCAAATAATTGTTTTAGTATAAATACACAGGTGATTCTTTCAAAGAAAGAAAAAAAGAAGATAAAAGGCATTTTTTTCTGGTAATAGCAACAAAGCACCTGACTGCCATTTTGGATTTTCGCTCGAGGTGATTATCATGTATTAGTGTGAGTTTCTTGACCAATCAGCGCGCAAGATTCTCTATAATCACCTGCATATTTTTACTAAATAAATATATTGTATAATTGCATAAAGAGCATAGAGTGCATAGCATATATCTATGAAAAAGTTAAATAACAAAACTGTAAAAAATAGTGCAAAGTTTTGTAGGTCTACAGTCTATGAAGGTCTAATAAACTTTCTATTTCTTACAAATTTGTGCAATTTCTTAAAACGTTTTTCACAGATATATGCATTATGGGGCATCCAGGGAGCAAATCCAGCTTTGTTACAGTGATGATGTTGATCCATATTAACAACTCTAAGAGGACACATTGATCACTTTTACCCATAAAAGAAAGACAACACACCAAACTCTATACATCTTTCGTCATCTTTATTTTGTTTTGCCCCCTTGCAAAATGGCCACTGTATCGTCGAAGTAGTCCATTGAAAAAATTATTAGTCTACAATTCCTATGTACCCATAATTACTCCAACTTATGATTTATTTGCTTGAAAGAAGTCCATGGCCAATTAATTCTAGAGCAGAATTTTTGAACAAAATGAAAATAGTAGCAAAATCTATAGCCATGCACATTTACAATGCTGTTCTCTCATTATTAGGCAAGACAAATGCATAGAATATGACTTACTATTTTCAGTTCTGGATCCCAATTCCTCTACATCTGTCATGGAAATCATCTTAATATTTTTGGGGAAATCAAGTGTTGCATTCTTGCTAAGTTCACCAATGTAAACTATATAATCCAGGTTAGTTAATTTATGAGCCACAGCAGCTAGCTTTGGTAAGAGTTCTGCATCTGCTATGACGAATTTTACTTCTGTTTCATTGATGCCATGTGCTACAGCTTCATCTCCTAGAGTAGCATAAATTGTTACAACTGCAAATAAAAGTAATTATCAATAAATGAGCATTTCCATTAATTTACGGTATTATTATGTTAAGCTGAAAATATGTTTGTATTTAAAATGGCATTTTTCATGTAAACATGAATTGGGTCAGACAAGCCAGACATCATCTTGTCAAACTAATTACCAAGCCACTATCTGGTCAACCAGATACCCTCAGGGATTAAGATAATGATGAGTCAGTCACCAGCCATCATGACGAACCAAAATAGTTTTACCTCATTTCTCACTTGTTCAATTTTGCTGGTCAAAATAAGTGGCAAGAGAAAGAATTGACCAGATACTGTAAGTTCCAATTCAGGTTGGATATTGTCTGATCAAGGGCACTAGGACACCGAATGTGGTTGGATTTCTATAGGTTTTTTACCCTTTCAATTATTTGAATTAAATTAACGTTATATACTTGTTTACTTATCTTGTGTCTGTGTTCCTTCGTTGTCTTCGTTCGCTGTTGTAGTGCAGATGTTTTCATTCCAAAGGTCAAACGGTTTGAATAGCCTACGAGCGTTACTTCTTTAACGGCCGTTCCGTACTTGACTCTGTTTGAACTATACCAACAACAACGCGACCGCGCGATGCTCCTTATGTCAGTAATATTCAACCGTCCAGTTAATATGGTTAATCAAATTCACCTTAAGTTCTATATAGAGCACCGGGGTAGGCTACTAGCCTGCTTGCCATTGTTCTCTCGTCTGCTCGCTTAATCCAATTATTTTGAAAGGTGGGGTGGCAGTGTGTTTACACAGCGATGACAGATGCAGCACCAACGCTACTGTACGAACCACTGCCGAGCCTAGACTGGGGTAACACGATCTCCCTCGGCCCACACTCGGACCCGAACGCTAGTAATTCGAACCCTAAGACGTGACTACCAGATTACGGCCTCTATAACTTAACGCACTACAGGATACTAGAGATTTAAGTAGCATAGATCAACGATAGCACGCTATTACCACACACTTTTTACTCAAAGAAACTTCCCCCTTTTGCATCATCAACTACAATAAAGGAATTTCTTACGATATTTCGTAATAGCAATCTAATCTTTATTTGTTTACTTACTTGTACATGTCCAGTCAACGTGAGCGTCACCTAAAATGACCTACTGGTCGATATTAATATTTTTGAACTGTAACTGTCTGATCGTTGAGGTATAGAAAAGTTACATTTCATTTCGTAAACAGTACCCTGGGTTTAAGATATGCTTCCCTCTAATTGGACTCTAATATTCTAAGGAGAGTTAGTAACTTTCTTTGCAATTGAAGCGAAAATGTTACTGATACCGAAAATATTACTAATGTCCAGGGAGATCGTGTTACCCCAGTCTAGGCTCGGCAGTGGTTCGTACAGTAGCGTTGGTGCTGCATCTGTCATCGCTGTGTAAACACACTGCCACCCCACCTTTCAAAATAATTGGATTAAGCGAGCAGACGAGAGAACAATGGCAAGCAGGCTAGTAGCCTACCCCGGTGCTCTATATAGAACTTAAGGTGAATTTGATTAACCATATTAACTGGACGGTTGAATATTACTGACATAAGGAGCATCGCGCGGTCGCGTTGTTGTTGGTATAGTTCAAACAGAGTCAAGTACGGAACGGCCGTTAAAGAAGTAACGCTCGTAGGCTATTCAAACCGTTTGACCTTTGGAATGAAAACATCTGCACTACAACAGCGAACGAAGACAACAAAGGAACACGGACACAAGATAAGTAAACAAGTATATAACGTTAATTTAATTCAAATAATCGAAAGGGTAAAAAACCTATAGAAATCCAACCACATTCGGTGTCCTAGTGCCCTTGGTCTGATGACTGGCTATTATTCTAAGACCGCCAATAGCCATAACTGAAGGTGGTTACGTACAAATCAACCTTTACTTTACCTGGAAATGAATTTGCAAAGCAGCATTGCAAAGCCATCATCCATTCTGCTCTTGTTTCTGCAAAAATGACAATGTTCTGTTTTCTTTGCTGTCCAAGAGCAGTGAGTCCATTTCCAAGATTTCTCGCTCGTGAATCAACTTGTGCAAATGTAAACCAATTATATTCTCCTCTAATCTGTTTTTTAAATACACGTCCATTTATCTGTTTTTCATCTATTTCTCTTAAAATTTCCCTTGTTCCAAGACATTTTCTAAATGCGTAGAGTTGGACTGCTCGTCTGTGGAAAAAAAATACGACTAACCTTTAGTTGATATTTCGAGAAAAGGAGAGCCAATTCACTGCAAATTATATGTCATTGTGACAGCTATCAAACCCTGAAACAAACACTCTGGGCTGACCAAAGTCAAGGCATGGCTAACTCAGATCAAATTGGCATTCAGTAGGGTGTAATAGGTTTTGCAGACGGAGGAAAACAAGAGAACGCAGAGAAAAACTATCAAATAAAGGAGACCTAGCAACTCTGCCCTCCATGTCATGCCAAGTCCTGGAATAAATCATAAGACCCCAATAGAGAAAAGCAGAGTGCACTAACACAGCAGCAACAGTAAACAATAACACTTATAGTTATCAGTATAAACAAAAGAAACTCAAATTGTGATAAAATCTTCAAAACAAACATTACATGTACAATTACTTTATTCACTTTTAATTTACATTCTTGAAATCTCTTGGGATCAAAATTCAGGAATACAACAAACTACATATAGCTGTCAGTCCAAGTCAGTTACTACTTTGAACTTGATCTTCAGCACTACTTTCGGCATATTAAGTAAAAACCACTTGAATGTGAAAATATAAGACCCCACACTTATGCAACTGTTAATGGGCTTATGACCTTGAATGACATTATAGAGTTCTTCAAGGAAATCATGTGATGTCTAACTAAAAGCCCCCAACAGATTCTGTGTTTATGAGATATCTGTACTCTATAGTCCTGTTAGTTCCTATTTATAGGTTACTGCTGTTACTAGCAGGAAATATACCAAATATAAAAGATGATATCCATTAAGGATACAGGAAGTCAAAACATAGAAAGTGCATGGTTTTGAAACTTCTATATAGGAACTCGTGAT
This sequence comes from Actinia tenebrosa, assembly GCF_029948245.1. Classification (NCBI taxonomy): domain Eukaryota; kingdom Metazoa; phylum Cnidaria; class Anthozoa; order Actiniaria; family Actiniidae; genus Actinia; species Actinia tenebrosa. The sequence goes on along the minus strand of NW_028292569.1, from coordinate 7,679,211 downwards.
GTCACCTGTCAACGGACCAAGATTATGTATTGAACAAAAACTTCCCAATGAATTAGGAAAAATCTATGCCTGGTCAAGTACTTGAATGAAATTTCATGATATTTTTAGTGATTGAATTTGAACTGGCATGTTTGTACACTCTTTAATAATAATAATAATTACAGTCGACATAAAAGCATGCATAATTCATACGTTCGTTCATCCATTATCAATTAATTACTAGCAGCCTTCCTTTGAACAGAAGTGAAAACAGGTAAAATTTTTGTCTCAATTTTTACTCAATATGGATACTTGAAAATAAAGTAAACCCTGTAAAATGAATTGAGAAAATATTCATAAGGTTTTTATGTTAGTGTTGACAGATTTGTAGACTTTTTATGGCAGTTATAAGTAAAGTTCATGCCTGTCGTACTACTACTTGCCCGGCCAGATCAAAATAAACATAGTAAAACCCAGACTAAAACTTATGAATTTAGGAGTTATATTACAATAGTGGAGGAGTATTTGTCTGATCGTCTGTTGTTCGGTTATGAAGATTGAAAATAAACTAAAGAGAATTGAAACATTATACAAATATAAATTGAGAGATGAGTTTAGCCGTTTGTGAAAGGATTGCAAGAGAATTAAACGGACAGAAACGAGAGAAAGAGGGATTAACACACAGGAATTTATGTTGTGAAATGGTGTTAAATCGACATGAATAGAGGGGTAAAGTCCATTGATGGAATCAAATACGATCCGATCCTCTCGACCTTAGGTTGTTTGGGAAGTGCATCACATGAATGTTAAACAGGATATAAGTTAACGAGACCTTGGCTACTATACGTAGGTACGCCTTAATTCAATCCCGAATTGAAGAGATAAATTAATAACACAGACAAAAAATTAACACATAAATCTAAATTTAAAATGTAGTGTCCAAATTGTCATAAAATCTTTTGGAATTTTCTATAAATCTTGGATTTCAGTGGCAATAAAAAGGTTGCGTATTCGGTAGAGTACTATGGTGGCTTATAGCTTGACTGTTTACGTTATAGGGCAAGCTAGTGCAGGTTGAAGTGAGTCAGTGATGAGAAATACGATCATCATTTAACTTACGGGAAACAACGCAGTGGAAATCTTGTTTTTGAAATTTTGATTCTCCTTATTTTCATATTGTTATAGTTTACTTTCTTGGATGTCGCGTGCAAATCAGCATGAATTAACGGTTCAATCGTTTTACAGAGCCTAAACTTGAATCCACGTGAAATATGTGTACAAAACAGAAAGCATTTTTACTCATTCATTCAAGACCATTTTCGCCTCGTTTAATTTTCTAACCTGAAAAGTTGATCCATTGTAGTTATTCCCTTGTAAAGAGTGGTAACCAGTGCATCAAAATGCTCCACATCGCGATACGGTGCGCCGGGAACAAGACTCGTGGGTTTTCCTTGAATCTTTTGCCTTCGTACCTGGTGTTGCCTTCCTGTCAAATAGTACCATGGTAAAAAACTTACAACTCCCCAAAACCAACCGGCAATGTTCAAACTGAACAAGAACACGTTCTCCACGAGGGATCGCTCCATAGTTTTAGGTGGAAATCTTTATGGTAGAGTAACGATGAACGGCCGATTACGAGTCTTTTTATGGAGAAACGAGTACAAAGTCCACGCCAAATAACTCGTCACATTCATGTCAATCCACAAGGCACTGCGGTCGCACGTAGGAGCCTGTTTCGCTTTCAATGAAAAACAAAAGCGACCGCGAAATTTCTCAGTCGCATTTGTTTTCCATTTTAAAACCTCAGTCTTTGAGTCTCCAAATTTCCTTATGTATTTCCCAGCCTCATTCAAGCGTTTATTAATCCCAAAAATCCTAGAAATGAAAAATAAGGAAAATAGATTTCGTAAAGATTCGAGGATTGACTGACGTCACCTAATAATGACGTCATTTATGATGTACTTACTCATTTGAAATTTCGTAAGTATTTGTGAAAATGTTACTGTTTTTAATAGGCTATAGGCCAAGGAAGCATGTATTTAGTATGGAAAGCACTGATTTAGCTTATCAAGGCTATTTACTTTCGGTACAGGCTAATAAGACAGTAAAAGTTCCAAGGCCATCCCGAGGATTTGGCCAGATCAAGGGCCGTGACATGTCCAGTCCGGGCTTGATCCTGTGTCCAATTCAAGTGGAAATTGGCTTTGAATGAAAATGATGATTTGAATGGACTCAAAATTATAAATAGAAATTTAAACGGCTTATGACAAAGCTGCCATATAAGTAAGACTAATTCAGTTCCTTGCCTTTTCCTGTAAGATTGCACGAAACACGGACAAAAATTATTATAAACTGGGGAGGTGGCTGATAAAGGAAAGCTAGGATCCTGACTTCGCCATCCAATACACTGTTCTCCATAACTAACAACTTGTTGGATAAATTGGTATTAGAAGGTTGACCTCAGAAGCCTAGAGTCACTTTAGACCCAGTAGATATAGAGCCAATCGGCAACTGAGTGGGAGTGCTCTTCCAAGTTCAAAGGTAGGTGAAAAGTGTCAAGGTTATCATGGAACTCAGGAACTGATTCGTAAGGTCGACAAATCTTGCTAATCGCCTCTCTTATTCAAAGGAGCCGCGGAAATTCTATTTTCAAACCAAAAATGATTTTCTGTTGTAAGAGTTCCCAAACTTTTAGCACTGAGAGCCTCAATTAGAAATTTTTCAGAAAGGGTGGGGGCATTCCCCCGGACCCCCAGATTAGATCCCCCTCCCCCTCAATTACTAGTTCCTGATCCATCGTTGATTCTTACATATTTATGAGCACCTGAGGGGAGGAAGGGGGGGGGGGGGGTGGGGTCAAAGGGGCCTAAGTAGCAACAGCCCATAATTCTATAATTCTGTTCGTATCCAGAAGCATGGTGGTGATGGTGTCAGGATGGGGAGTAAAGGGATTGCGTGTCTATAAAGAAAATTAATTGGGCCAGGTAGAGAGAGAGGATGATCGACAATTAAATCCTCTTCACTGCTCAGACAACCATGTGACAGCTTATGAGTTTATAAAGGGATTAGGCTGTTACGAAATGCTTTGGACGGTATATTTGTATAGACAGAACTGTCAATGTTTTTTGGAATGCTGCCTTCATTGATCATTGTCTAATATGACGTCACTGAATAAAATCGAGTCATTATTTTACCGAGTGATCGATGCAGTGAGGATTTCGTAACACGGTATTAGTCAATACAAAGTTGTTTTTGAATGCAAGATGCATTGACTTCTCAATGATGATATTGATACATATTTCAGTAGCTGGTCAAGAATTTGATACTATCTTAGTCTGAAGGACTAGTCTGAAGCTTTACTGGTAAATTCATCATTGTATTAGGAAATCTGACAATAAGCTTTTGACCTCTCTCATCAGTGACTTTCCAAGTTCTACCGGGAAATGCCAACGCTAACTCATTGTCTGGTCGACAAACTGAGACTTGCATAAGAACATTTCTGGTGCCTACCCAGAAGTAGAAGGCGATAATACAGATTTATTAATTTCAATATTTTTGCATTGCTGAAACCTCTATCTAGCTGGTTGAAACGTGCAGGAATTAATAACAAGGTTCAGTGTTTACATGCCAATCAACTTTGTACAAACACTCCACTTATAGATAGTGATTTCTGACTGTGGCTGACCCGCCCTATCAGGCATCGGGCTGAGTAGAATTAATTCAGCAATGCAATCATTTTCATGGAAGATTCCAGGGGAGGGGAGAGAAGGAATTGTTTTCTTACCTGAAAAGGCAAAAGAGGCTTTTAAACTTTTGCACTACTACTTCACAATAAGTTGAATAAAATTAAATAGCAAATGCTGATATTAAACCAAGATTCTCGCGCTATCGTCATGCACTTCGCATATAGCAGCGTGTCAAATTCCAGTGCAAAATTACATAGTTCAAAAGATTTATATTATATTACTGGTCGGTGAATAGAATTTCAAACAATTCAGGGAAATTCCAGACTAAAGTGGTTTGTCTTAACCCTGCTGGTACACAGTAGAGTCAAGGTTAAGGAACACTAGATCTGCCATTAGGGTATTAGTGTTTTGCTGACCTCAAGTCCAAACTGAACGACACTCTACAACCAATCACTACCCTAGGAATAAAAGATAGATAACATTCATAAAACTTCCGTAAAGATAGTGGGAATTATAAAACGACAAACACGCCAATCATTACTGAAAACATCGATCGATTTGAGATACCGTTGGAAATATATATGTTGGAAAACCGAGCCTCCTCCCTAGCTTCCCCTTCTCTAAAGCTCGCGCCGCTACAGGCTAGACTAAGCAGTGGAGTGGACGCCAGTCCTCCAACCTTTTGAACATTTCCATCAATGTTTATACTAATTAATAATGATATAAAATACGTTGAATATATCATGGAAACATGTTCGAAGCTAGAGAGCTAGCGTTTATAATTACTGGGTTGGAGGGGCTATGTGGGTTTCATAAGGGGGTCGGCCGTTTTCTCAGGTAATTCATGACGGGGAGGGGAGGGGAGTGTGCTATCGATAATATTTTTATATAGATATTTATTGTCTACTGAAAGTTTGTAGTTTTGGTGGCTCACTGAAAAATTCGTAATGCTCGAGTTGGAACAAATATCATTTCATGTCCCATGTCCCCACCCAATCATGCAATTATGAACGCTAGCTCCCTCAGTTAGGTTATGTGCGTTTTCATGGCTTCCACGTAGAAGTTTTATTTCTAAACTTCCATGGTATGAAAATATATTGGAACTTTGCCACTTCCAACATATTTCCGGCATTTAGAGGACGGACATGTGCACGATTTTTGCCGATGCGTCCTTGGAACCGATTCGGGATTTTGGGACAAGGGCGTACAAATGCATGTCTATTTCTATATTGTCACTTGTTCAGTCCGCACGCCAAGAAAGTTAGCACTCCAGCTGGCAGTTCAAATTGTCAGGTGCCATTTACATCATAGCAGATGAGAAAATTTAAAGCTCCCAGTATTTGGATTCGCCTGAAGGAGCCTTTAATCATTTTCTGTTTACTGGTCGGCCTTAACCAGAGTGAAAATTGGGCTGGGCGTAGTCTAACCCCTCCCCACCCCTACACACCCGCCTATACCCGTACGTACGTCGAAAGTGCTCATATTCACGACAGTAAGTTCCAGTTTCGATTAACATTTATTCAATAGAGTTTTCCTATAATTCTTTTGCTTTCTGAAAGAAAGTTTAGTTTCACATTTATATCTTTTTCGATATTTTGTCATTACATAAGAGTTTCAGTAATCATCACGACGTCATACAGTACGATTTGAATTATTTCCCTTACTGATATTCATATAGACTCGTATCTTGACTTGCATTATGCATAAATACATTCAATTATTTTAGGATTTTATTTAAGGTACATTTACTTGATAAAATTGCTTGTAAGAATCGTAGACACATAATTTTCGAAGGTAAAACGGTTTTAAAATTGGTAAATGCATTCAATTATTTTAGCATTCTATTTAAGATACATTTAGTAGATTAAATTGGTTGTAAGTAGTAAGAAGAGACGAATGAAGTCTGAGTGCCAATTTTCGAAGGTCCAATGGTTTTAAAATTGGTTTTAACACCAATCGATAGATCTTCGAGCGCAGATCAAAAGCTTCAAGGGCCTAGACCTTTGCAAAGTAAAGGTTGAGAAGTTCAAAGATCCAATGCCCCACCCCGTCGATGCAAACAGTTCAATGCACATGCTCGCCGCATTATTTGAAGCTTAAGAGGTTGCGAGCTGCTATAGGGTCGACTTCTTTCCTTAACGGGCCCCGTAACTTCTGAACTAGCCTAGAATATTATCAACCATACCCAATGACCTGGACAAGATATTACTACTTCCGCCAGGTAGTCTAGCCCCCTTTCATATACACCTTATCATGTAACGTGGATACAGCCATCCATTCTTAAACGTAATACAGTACTCGTCTTTATGTAGCTTCCCCATAGTTGCAATTGAATACAATTCATTATCATACCAACACTGTAATTTGTTAGAGCGCGGACATAATCACAGTAAACCAAAATCAGAATGCTTGCGCATTGGTGGTCTCAAAACCAATTTCTCACAATATACATACGATGCTTGTTTTTTAAATTGCATGTTTTTAGACGTGTACCTTTTGACCGCGAACTACTCATTCGATTTCGACGGTACAATCAATACAATGTCCTATCGCTCTTACAAAATGAAAATTTTTTCCCCTAATAGTCTGTGATTAGCAGCCACAGGCCGCGGACTGATTCTCTTCATTCTGTTCAGTAGATTGTTGTAAAGTGACTTTGATGATGTCGTCTTCGTATTGTCCCCATTCTGTAACCATGTCTTTCTCAGCAGGAAGTTCAGCGCCTATTTTCTTGTAAAGCTGTAAATATGCACAGAAGCACAAAAGAAGTATAGATGATGATCAGATGAGTGGGAGGAGAAGATGTTTAGACAATGTTTGGTAAAAATTTCATAGGATGTGATGCACCTTCCGATAGCCTGAAATAAAGTCGTGTATTTTTGACTCAAAATGGAAATATATCCTTTTGGTTTACTTATTTGAACAGCTGCGCACTTGAAGACGCATGGATAAGGAAACAACGTAAACAAAGAATCTTAATCTCAAGAGAATGACGAGTGGTCTGAAATGGGAAAACATTGCTCCTATGGTTAAGAGGTCTATAGATGGGGACTTTCTTTTGATGGATCAGCCTTGTATTCGGGAAGAGCGCAATGACAGATATATAAAATAGCATTGATATTGCGTTTCATACCGTACTGATCCATTAACCCTTATTACACGACTTTAAAAAGAAACAAATGTTTTCCGAGTGCAAAGTCGTTTGCATGATGGCATCATTTGACTTCCACTACCAGGATGCTTCAAAAAGTTTCTTTCTTATTCGAATTTGCATTTTCTCATGAGAATACTGAGTAAGACGAACGGTCAATTGAGTAAAAAAGAAAGTGTGCAAGGGATTGTGGTAGTTGTAGTAGATGACACCATAATGCAAGTATCCTATTCGATGCAATGAGGATTGACTGCTGCAGTGCCATAACCGTACTTACAGTAATATCAATACTGAATGCTATGCTTGTCTTGGTCAGTCTTCAAGGTGTATGCGTGCGCAAGGCAAGAGCCACTCCCACAAACTCAACCTCAAGCGCAAGTCTAATCGGGTCCACATAGTGGCGGGAACACATCAAGAGAATATGACATTGTAATTTATTTATACTGATGCATTAGCATAATCGTATTGTTTTATACTCAATAAGGTTATTTAACTTTGCTGTTGCATGAATCGTAAAAATAACAATTGGATCCTAACTTGATTTTCCTCCATAAACATCACACGGAATTTACTTTGCTAGAAAGAAACTATTCGCTTCCAGAGTTCAAAGAAAAAAAACTGATTAACAGCCAACGCCTTAATTTGGAACAGGCCGGTAGCAATGGCTTTGACAGCAAAGCGATGAGTTATTCCAATATTCAAAGAGACAAGCATGTGTGTCACTTCAACACCCTCTTTGTTATCAATACTAAATAGAAACAATAAAAACACTGGTATCAACCTTGCCTATAAAATAAAGTTTATGTTGATTTGATTGGTTGATCTTTAGCACTGATAAGAAATGATTTTTAAACGAATTTACATTTTTCCTCGCCAAGCATTGCAAATACTTCTGTCTGCATTGGAACATGAGTGATAGTATTACAAACTCTCATGATAAACACAACCGAATAACTACCATCATTTACATACAGGTAATAATCTATGCTGGGCATCATGTCCAGAATTAGTTATTCAAATATTAACAGAGTGCCTTCCACGAAAACCAAAATAACACTAGCCTTCTCTGCAGATGTCATTACTTTTGGTCCTGTGAGGATCTGGGATCAAAACTAATGACAGCTGCAGAGGAGACTAAAATCACACAGCCCTGCATGCAATTTCTATTTTTTATATTTCATAGGAGATGGTGGCTTGGTCTTTGCTTGTGGCACAGGGTTGGTAGAATGTTTGGGGAAGTAGTAGGGGTGATAGTCAGACTAAATCCATTAACAGAAGCACCCCCCTGTTTGTTGAGGGGGTTCCTGAGGGGTGTCCTTAAGTTTAACTTCTATCAGATCCTCTTTGTTTGTCTTGTCTGTAGTGCTTTCCATTCCAGGCAATGCAGCTGCCACTCTTCTGAAGAGCTACATATGAAAACAAAAAGTAAAATGGAGCCTACCATCAGAGATGCCAGAATACCTAATATCATTGTGATTATAATAGTACATTAGGCATTAGCAATTAAGTGGTTAAGTTATCAACTGATCATCAGTTCCTGAGACAAACACGAGTTGTACTGACTTATCAATGAATACTTCAGGGTTAAGGAATTAGCAAAAGTTGGTAGTGACAATATTTAATCATTCATATTTGCGAAATATTTTCAAGATCTTCCAATTTGTCAACGTAAGAAAAGAAATGGCAGAATGAAAGAAAACAAAATATGACAGCCTCCAAGATACTACATGCTTGCTGTTTGAACCCAAACAACTAGAGAACAATAAATGGCCACTCAGCATGAGTCTTTCAAGTAGCTCAGTGGTTCGAAAGAACATCCAATTAATATTTGGAAGGTCATTGGAATTGAAACCAAATTGAAAAAAAAAAATTTCTGAGTTCCTTTCAGCTAGTGACAAATGACAAATTAATTCCATATGATAATTCATAAATTTCAAACTCTGGTACAAGTAAATGGTATGTAGATAGAGGTCATCAATGAAAACTAGGCAATACACCGAGGAATAAATCATTCATTATAATACAGCTTGTGGGATTGATGATTGATTATGAGTGTTTTATTTCTATTCTATACATTTCAATACAAGAAATTTAAAAATTTTTGGGGGAAGGGTAGGATATAATGAAGATCTAAATTAAGCATGTGGCTAAAAAAGATTTGGTTTTCAGACACTTCTCAAAGGCGAGTGAAAAGATGGTTGTAAAAATGTTTAAAAAAAAGATTTTTGAACAGATGCCAGTTGATAACTAAACCACATAAATTATTTTAAAGCTTATGCATTAGGGTTAGAAAACAAAGGTTAGAGTTGGGCATTTATGAGATGTAGCAAACATACAATTATTAGCTTTTCCTCAATACTACAACAAAAAGATTAGCTTTACGTCTTTTAATAATGGTTAGCAAAGATAATATTGAGCAATGGAATATAACAATGAAAGGTAAATGCAAAAGCAGTATAATGAATTTGATGAAGATCCACATTCTCTAATGAGTATCTTGATCAAACCCAGTTATACTAATGTCTTCCATTAAACCTTTTAATAGTTCTATGCAATACTGCATAATATTATAAAGAATATATAAATAAAACCCACTATGAAATGTTTAACATTGTGAAAATATTAGTAAAAATACAAACTATTTTGATAAAAAATATATATATTGGTAACAGGAGGCACAGCCAAAAACCTATTGAATTTTAGTATATAAATTTCATGGGTAGCAAAGCCACTCAGAATGTAATTTTTTTGTATTTTACCACACAGGGCACAGTTATATGAAGGGTTAATGAAGCTATTTTAGGGATAAATCATTATCCAGTGGATAAGTCAATGCTGTTATCCAATAAATTTATCCATTGAATAAGATTTATCTGTCGCATTCTCTACACTTTATACAACAGTGCCCAGAGGCTTTTCCTTGCTTACAAATTTACACCAGTCTTTTGGGAGAATAGCAAAGAGGAGGCAAGGTTTTTCAGTGTCGTTCTTGTTCAAAAAAACCCTTGAAACATCTATTGATAGTTCAATAATTAGAAAAGAAAGAGAAGCAAAGATATAAAATAATTCTTTCATTTTTTCCCTTCACATATTCTTGGGGTGTAACCACATGACTTAAAATCCCTTGAGATATGAATAGCAATGAAACAACCACCATGTTGGTGATCCAACATGAAAAACTGATGAGGAATACTCTGTTATCGTCAACCAACACAATGAGTGTTTAAGAGAAATAAAGTAGATGTAGATGAAGGCTACGACTTAACACACACCCCAGGAATACAGGCTTAACAGTCATACCAAAATGCCTCATGATAGAAATAGGTAAGGGTTATCATGGGTTTTAGGAATTTACTGATGGTTAGTGCAAAATTCAAAATTTAGTCTACAGTATATTTGTCAAAATTTTATATTTTTCATGTTAATAATTTACAGTAGACTTTAAAATTTAGATTTTATAACTTTTTGAAAATAAAATGTATATCAAAACAATAAAATTAATTTTTAATAATGATTTCAGGAAAAAAATATTTTTAATAATTTGCTGCATTAAATTTGATTTAATTCATAATTCAATTTAATCTTCCTATTGCTTTAGTATTATTAAACATATTTTTCACAATGTTTTACATTTATCGTTATGGTATTAGTAGGCCCATTTAATAGCAAAAACAAAAATTATAAAATTATTCAACAAAAATAATCCCACATTTTATTTATTTATTTTCCCATTATTCCTTTAGAATTTTATGACAAAGATTATTATAATGAAAATGAAACAAAAGTTGGCATCTCTGATAAAATCAAAATAATGTGCAGATCATTCAGAGGTTGAGCGGCAAGTCTGTTTCTTCTGGTTTGTGAAATGTGTATATATTGTATTGTACTGTAGTTCATTTCAGAGGAGAATTGTGCATGTGCAATAGTGTCTATTGTGTTTGGGTCAAACTCCAAGAGGTCAGCAGAGCATCAGAGAGCCATTACTTGGTGCAGCACAAACTTGTTTATACTTGCTAGTTTTTGTTTGTATCAAGGGGCAAAGGTCATTTTATATAGTGCTTATTTACTGTATTACCACTGTTTTCATTGCTACATTCTGATTGATACAGCAGTTGCAACAGGGAAATTGGGCAATAGATTACCGTCAGTCAAATAAATCCTTAGAGTAGTTTCTCATGTACCTTCTCATGGTTCCCTCGTACCTTTGTGTGCTCTAGCTATTAATTTGATTGACCGCAGTGGTTTACAGTCATCATGCCCCCTTCCCATCGAGCCCCATCCATTATGCTCCTTCTCCATCTAGGGAGGAGGGGGCCAGATTGGGAGGGGCATGATGACCAGTTACCAACCCAGAGTATTGCCCAAATTCAATGTCAGGGCTGTTGTCTCAATCAGCACACAAGTGAATCGCACATTTTCTTTGTCAAAGTGATAAACAAAAAGGGATAGGAGAAAGATTTAGCAGTGTTTTCACATAGCAACATGGTTCTTCTTCCATTGAATAAACTGGAATGTAGAAATGTTAATATTGCAGAGGAAGGAATGAGATGTGCCAGGAGAGGGATTTAAGCTGAGTAATTCCACAGTTGGCTCTCCTTTCAGTAAATTGGAGTGGAATTCTTAAAATGTCAATTTTTGCCTAGGGAGGATGAAGGAAAACCAGAAATTGAGTTCCATTCAAATCCCTATGGCTCATTAGTCACTGCAACTTGTGCTTTCTTAAGTATTCATGCATTACAGTACATTCATAATTAATTTTAATTCCATTTTATGGATATTTAAAAAGATTGCAGATTTTTTTTTTGGCTAATTCAATTGAAAAGTCACAAAACACATGCAGAGTATGCTAGTGAGTAAACTAGAGTGATGGAAAGTAAAGAATCTAATAAAAAACCAATGAAATGCCTGATATATTGCAACTATCAACATGCTAGAATTGGCAAGGTAAGAAGACGTTTTAAATGCTCTTTAGTGCTGGTGCATTTCGCACAGTCATGGCAAACAGCATAGCAAGGGAACAGTCGTAAATGTTGTTTCCATGGAACCAATCACAGAATGAGATATTAATTACTTCTCATCCAATGAGAGAATGCCTTGACATTATAATGGCTTAATAGATGCTGTACCACATGTTTTTCACAACTACTGTATATAAAAATGATCCACTCCATTACATTCACTTTCAAGCATTATTAGTTAATCACACATTTAACCAGAAAGTTACAGCTTGCAAATAGAACTTCATTCAATCATTCTATAGACTGGTTTCTCAAGGTTATGTGCATATCCAATTTTAAGGAACTTGACCAGCCACGATACTAGAACACGAGTATTAGCATGCATTTTTTTTTGATAAGGACTCATAAGATCGATTATTCTCCTCTTTAAATATAAAACTGTCTTCTGAATTTTACTGAATTTTCCTTATTCTAGTTTTGTGGCACGTCAAGTTGGATACGCACGCAACCTTGAGAAAACGGTTTATTGATGGTTGTGGTGTGGTGCAGTCTGTTAATAGTAAATTATTATTAGTTGGTGCATAGGAACAATGATTAGAACATCTATAACTGTTACTCCAGTGCCAAAATTATTGCAGTCAATATTACATGAACTGCGTAGTTGTGAGCTACATGTTAAAATTTTGTTTATTACTAGCTGCTGTCAATCAAAAATAATCAGTACTTTATATTTTTGACTGGCGGCATTTGAAAACCAAATTGGCAACTGGTAACTAATGTCAGATGTTTGCAAATAATTGCAACAAATTTTTAAATAAAAAGATTATTATTATTATTACTGTCAAGATTGCATAATATTGGAAATTGCTGCAGACAATTAAAATAGCTGTAATATATCCCCCCCCCCCCCCCCCCCCCCCAAATCAGGTTTGATATACACATCATAACATTAGCATGAGATTATGCTGTACACATATCATGACTTCTATCCCAAGGACTTACCTTGAGGCATATAGAATATGATCAGGTCCATAATTATAAATCAATAACTAATAAATAAATAGAAAAACAATATCTGATTGTTTCTTACCTGCTTGACATTGTAACCTGCTTTAGCACTAGTTTCTATAAACATCACATTTAATTCTTTTGCTTTTCGTTCCCCTTCCTCTGTCGTTACTTGTCTACCAAGAGAAAAGAAAAATATATACATGTATATAATAAGAATACTGTAGCAATATCTAGTAAAAAACGAATAGTCAAATTAATGATCAAGTCTGTGAAAGCTGAACAAGAGTCCAAAATTTGACAATAACCTTTTGAGATGAGAGCATAGTTTAACTGTATGATTGCAAGGCTTGAGAATGATATAATATATAAGAAATAAGAAAAAGATATAACAAATAAATACAATCATCATCATCATTATAAGATTAAATTGCTTAATTGTGAGGGTTTATTTTGTACTTCATGTAGATGCCATTCTCCTACATAAAAATTGTCATTAAAATTATAATAAGAATAAAAACTTCTGACTTGATCATTTACCTTTTATCTGAAAGATCTGTTTTGTTCCCAACTAGCATAATGATTACATCATTCCCTCTTTCTGTTCTCACGTCATCTATCCATTTAGATGTTTGTTGAAAAGAATTGTAATCTATAATAAAGCAAAAGAAAGTATTTTAATATACATGCATATTTACAAAAAGTAAATGAATACAGCAATGGATAATCTCCAGAAATACAGCTGCAAGTCTCTGAATATTTCTATAAGTCTCCTAAAACAGAGGCTGTGACTCTTTTTTTTCTGCAGTCTTTGTAAGTATTTGAAAACCATTGAATTTGAAGCTATTGTTTAATCGAGATCCAATAACAATATTGCCACAGCAATTCAATGCCATATGACAAAAGGGACTTTTTACAGTAGATACTTAAAGGCTCTTGGGTGTTCTACTGTAACCTCCTCCCTCCTCCATTCTCATAATGAAGATTTTGCTTTGGTTTAAATTCATACCACTCCCCACTTCCATCACACACACCCCTCTTATGGAGCAGTTTTCTTATGGTAGGACATGCCATAACATTGTATTAGTTTTCCATTGTTTTCCAGTTATTCATCCAATAAAGACATATTGTTACTGCTATGGTAAGAAAATCTACAGCTAAAGTAGTCAAATTTGCTATCATTTTCAGTCATTTGAAAACTGAGCTCTCTATAAAGCAATGTGATACATTTTTCCACTAATAAAAAATATGACCATACTCACTGGTGATGTCATAGACTACTACAGCTACGCTAGAATCACGGATATAGCTTGGTATTAGACTACGGAATCGTTCTTGCCCTGCAGTATCCCATAACTGTAATCTGACCTAAAAACGGCACCATACTTATCATTATGTGAACTATATACAAGACTAACTGGAATGCAAGATTTTCCATTTCAGATTTTCCATTAAATATAGGATACAATCATGAATGGATACATGGGCAACGTAGGGAATTGCCAAAATTCAACAAATCTCTAAAACCTAGAAGAGTAAAGTTAAATGATTGAAATACTTACTGTTCTGTCTTCAAGGTACATTGTTTTGGACAAAAAGTCTATTCCAATTGTCGCCTGAAAAAAAGGAAAAGGAATGTGATGAATGGTGATAACTTTCTCATTGCATCTAAAATATAATATAATACGAAAATACAGAAAATGAATTTTAAAGTCATGAATGAAGATAATACATGTATTTATTATCACCTATCCTAAGATCAAGATTAATTTGACACTTCAGAAAGATCAAGATCAACCAATATATGTGGATAGATATACACACTACATTCCTTTACATTCAAGACACTATCACTTGCAAATATGTCAAAAAGCACAAAAAAAAGCGTGTAGGAATAGATATTATAGTTAAATATACCAATAACTGCGAAAGTATAAGACAGAGCACTTCAGAAATACAAAATATTCCCAGATTTTATGAAAAATATGAAATAAAGTAAATTTGAGACCTTGTCCCTTACTCGATCAAGATACACGTATGTCGAAATCTTACAAATCATAGAATATTTCAATAAATTATAGGTAGCAATTGATATTTATAAAGAATAACAAACTCATTTCTTAGACCAGCAGCTTTATAAATAATCAATGATTAAAAGTGTAGACAAGATCGATCACTGGAGAATCTTTAGAAATACGAAATGTTATAATATTACTCGTAACTTGTGACATCTTATAAATGATAAGTATTTTTAGATATTTGCAGACTAAAGATTTCTTAAGTATTAATCTAATGGACTGATCTACTCTTTAAAAAAATAAGGTCTAGTAAAAGCCAAATCTTGAAAGGAAGAGAAGTACATATTTTGAAAACAATCCAAGCTTAATTTCACAGCCCAGAAAAATAATTCTCAGTATCTGTGGAAGTAAGCTTGCATTTTAGCAATTCAAAGACATGGAATCTCTTACCTGATAAGTGTTATCGAAGCTGTCATACATAAACCTAGTTATAAGAGAGGTTTTTCCAACTATAAAGAAAGAAAGATCAAAAATCAAACACCAAAAACACAAGAGAAACACCGGGTGATGTTCGTTGATCAACACCAAAACTCTCCACCATTTTCGTACATACCACTTTGCTCGCCTAAAAAGACAAGCTTAAACTTTCGCAGTGGATTTCCAAAGTCCGAAGACATTGTTAAATATAGGAGTGTTAAACAGGGCCGTGTTCATACAATAAAGGCGGTATTTTTGGGCATAAAGTAAGAATCTCCTTTGGAAACCGGGAACAACCAAGCCACGTCAAAATGGGATACGCTGACTACGCGTGCGCAGTATTGATCTCTTAAAGTGACGTCACATATATAGGGTTGGTTTGAATGAGAAGGATTTCCTGTGCATAGTTCAGGCCAAAACATTGAAATATGAATTTTGAATGCAGTTTTTCTTGGTGAACATCATTTGCGCGTTTTAAAGCAGATATTTTCCTCGTATATCAGTTGTTAAAGGGGAATGTGATGACATCATTTTGGGAGGGCCTCAGTAACCCAGACTAGGGTGCACACGATAGCTGGTATGGGCCCTACACCCATTGAATGATACATCTGGTTAAACCTTTTATTATTGACAAAGTTAGCCCTCAAAATTTTAACTGTTTGTACTACATTTTTATATTATTATATAATTTTCTATAATGTTATCTAGTTTTATACAGGCTTGTTGTTTGTAAAAAAATTTAAAGTCTTTGCTAATACTAAACTTGTGCTCAGAAGTGCACAATCAAACATAATTGCCTAACTCCAACGACATAAGCATCCCAGTTATTTTATGAGGTCGGGATAAGGGCTGGGGTGGGGATTAAAAAACAAATGTACTAAATTTACATTTATGAAGGTGGAGTTTGAAGACCCCTGGAAGCCCTTCCTACAGCTTGTACAAGAATTATGTAACTATGGCAGAGACACTGATGCAGCACAGTAGTAACGTCCATGTTCGTCATATTTCCCCCTCTCAGAGATATGGATTTCTTTCAAGTGATATTGTCCAAAATTGATGTCTTCAAAAACCTTTGGAAAAAAGGAAAAAGAATTACGTAATTTACTAGTATGGAGGTTTTGCAACATCACATGCCCACGCCCATGATACAGCTTGGGCTGCCTGTGGTTAGATGGCAGAACTATAAAATCCCTTTACTCTTGGGAACTGAATTATGTCTCATGTAAAATATTTGTTGTGTTTTGTGCCACACAACATGGCTGCTGTCAAGTGGTGGTGCAAAACCTCTATTTTCTAGACACCTGGTCTGCTCTGTCTGTCTCTAAATACCAATGACAGGCTCCCTGTGGCTTTATTAATCAAGTTAAAACAGGAATCCCAGCCACTATTGCATGTTTATAGGCTTTCTTGTCTAGCATGTTGTCTATCATAGTTATACAAACTTCTAGTATAAAAAGTAAATTTATATGAATTATGGAATCTTTACCTGTAGGATTTCCCTTGCGTCAAATGCATACTTCCTTCGCATTTTGTTAAACTCATAATTCTTACGTCCATTATTCCGCCTAGCAATCTCTTCCAAGTCTGAGTGCATTGAACTGTTCATTACTGTTGCATGTAGTTTTACTTTGTCATATTCATGCTGCATGATGCCATGATCAACAAACCTTTGGACTATAGAATCTGCAAGGTGCTGAAGTCTAAAAAAAAGGGATATTCTTAATTGTCTAGTAATCTTTTATAACTGTTTCTCTAATTCATTTTATGAAATACAAATGAATTTATCTTTTAGTAGGAAGGTCTTTACAACTAGTTAATGTAAAGACTAAATGTGGATTAATACTAATAAAGCTGCATAAAGATCATGCAGGGACCAGTCCTACAAGGTGTCCACTATTTATTTACCTTTGTTTACCATCCAATTCATTCACTCTAGCATAAAGGACGGAGACTGATGATGGGTCATCATTCATTATCTCAAGGCCTTCAAGCTTTATGGATATAGGTTTGCCATGCAGGCATTCTCTGCAGGAATAAAATGATCACATTTTAAAAATCAATAAATTAAACATAATAACTAGCTAAAAACTAGTGTGAGCTGCGTCGGTGTTTCTAATGAAACAGTAATGATAAAAGGGTAAATCTTACACCGTGAAAAGATGAAAAAACTTACTGACATTTCGGACGCTAGTCCTTCATCTAGTGTCCAAAACGTCAGTAAGTATTTTTATCTTTTCAAGGTATAAAATTTACTGTTATCATTAATGAATTAAACATCTCAGTGGTGAAGAAATTAAAGAAGAATAAAGGACGGGTCTCTTGTTTTATTCAATATTAATTTAAAAGGAAGGACTACTTAGATAGATATATATGTTTATTAAGAAAGAACACCTTGCAGCTAAAAAGCTGAATTGACTGTAATATGTTTTACTCTGTGTAGACTAAAGTCATGTGGCCTTCATAAATTTTAACATGATAAATTCTTGGCAGTAGAAGGTTAGTAAGGCTAGCCTAAGTATCAGGCTCTCTCCGTCTCAGAAAGCCCAAGCCCCCCCCCAAACGCCCCAGAAGGCCTTATACTCAGGCTATAGTAAGGCTTGTGTCCTGGACTATTTAATGAAGTTATTAATTTGATTTTATACTAGCATATATACTATGCTTCTAATCACCTTATGAGGTCTTTATAACAACTGGACAAAAACTGTGCTGCATTATCCTGAAACAAAAAAAAACATTTTCAGCTTGTATTAAAAAGTGCTTGAATACGCGTTGCCATAGAACTAGGTGGTAAGCCGTGGTTAAGTTAATTGCCATGGTTACCTCAAGGGAAAAGCATGGTAAGGCAGCAATATGAGTTGTTTTTTTTTTTAAATGGCTTAGAAAAGTACACTTGGCAGAAGGAGATCAAGGATGTTTTTTAGGGGGAGGTACACCATTTATGATCAGGATGTTCACAAACTCAAGCACCAAGTATAATACAGTACGTAGGCACAGGAAATCTGTAATAATGATTAATAGAATAGGTAATAGAACTTTGATAAGATAAGTAAAAAACCCTGTTAGTCAACATACATACAACTTTACATACAACTTTATTTGTTTCAGCAGGTCTAAAAACTGGAAGCTATATAGCTGATGTGGACCTGCTAAAGCATGTTGAGTAGTTCTCCATAACAAGATGGTTAGTAAATCTGAGTGGGGTGCGCACTCCTCCCAGTTTTTCCTTAAATCTGACCCTGCTTGACCCTCATGAAATTATTATCTGACCATTTTATTCAACAATATTATTCTATGATAGGTTTATTAATATGAATAATTAGAGCGCAGTGTTTTAGAGCAAATAGTGGCCAGGAAAAAATTTACCAAAAAGTAACCTGGAATATAAACAACCAGAATAAAGCACCTGGTAAAACATTTTGACTCCTCGAATCACCTCTCTAAATCATATTGAAAAATTTTATTACCACTTCTTCTTGATTCAGTAACACCAACATGCCAATTGTCAGGTGTAACTTGCATGGCTTCTGAAAAATGCTTGGATGGATACCTTGAGTCTAAAAGAATATAAAAAATTGTAGTAAACTGCATTGTTCTTGGGTCTCTGTCATTGGTCAATGCTGGTCAAATGCTGCGCTTGGCTATGTTTTTTAGTTTAATTTTTATTACAGCCTAATAATTCATTAATAGCTAATTACCTTTGTATGTAAATTGCACATTTCAAACCATGTGATGTTTACATGATGTTCTCTGAAGAAATGTTTCTTTCAATTTATGTTTTCATATCCACATGAATATAAACGAATAAATTTCAGAAAGATAAAGGAACAATTTTCTAGAGAACATCATGTAAACATCACATGGTTTGCAATGTGGTATTTACATACAAAGGTAATTAGGTTTATTATAACACTTTATCATTATTTACTAGTTTGGAAATGGAACGTATAATTTACCTGAGAAAACTTCTGTAGGACACTCTCCTTAAACTCTTCAGCTTTTGTAGCAAGCTCATCAAAGTAAAGAGGAAATGACAAGAAATGAGTAAATGAACACTTCTGTCTAGAAGACTCTGCTATCACTTCCACTTGTCTTCTTGCTGACAAGACTCCAGATCTGCTGGGTCCAGTAATGACTAGAACCATTTGACAAAGACCCGAGAGAGAATAGATTAGAATAATATGTATGCATAGACAGATGGATGGATGTATGTATAGACATATGGACAGATGGATGGATGGATGGATGGACAGATGGATGGATGGATGGATGGATGGATGGACGGATGGATGGATGGACAGATGGATGGACGGATGGATGGAGGGATGGATGGATGGACAAATAGATGAATGGATGGACAGACAGATGGATGGATTGACAGATGGACAGATAGATGGATGAATGAATAAATGAAATTTATGGATAAATGAATGAATGAAATTTATACAAAATGAAACATGTCCACAGTCTTAGTCACATTTTCATTGCATAACTGTACATACGACTCTTCCCTTTAAATAAATCAACCAACAAATACCTATGTCTCCAGCTTGTCCCTGGCTAGGAATAAATAACCTAGTATCAGTTTCCATTTCAATTTTCTTCTTAGTTTCTGCTTTTCTACCAATAACAAACTTAAACAAAGCACTTGGTGTGTCCATCACTGTCCTAAAACCACTCTTGGTCTCTTCAACCACATCACTAGCATCACATGTCTCATCTTCATAATTCATTTCGTCTGAAATAAAGGAGTAAAATAAGTAAACAACAAATAATTATTTGTGTTGTTCAAGATCAATGACAAATTTCTGATGGTTTTGCATACTAAGTCCTCTTGTTTTCTATATTATGACCTCAACAGTTGGACAAAATATTCACATCATGGTAAATAAGAAGACAAATCACAAAACAATATCGGAACATTTTAAAACGAATGCTTTTTTGTAATTTTTTTCCTAGCTTGCACTGGAGTCCACATGCAAGTCATTTGTAATTTGTTGGTGTAATTTGCTGGTATGTCTTCGGCCAATCAGAAAGTGTAAAAAAAATGGTAATGTTACTAGTATGTATGAGTTATTTACCTATTCCCAGTTACACAACTAGCCCAAATACAAACATTGACATGACAATCGAATATGAAATATGGTCTTGCACATGTAAATTCTGTACCTATCAGATCACGTTTCATATTAATAATTTGGGTTCCCTGTGGTAAACTCTCGGTCGATAATTAAGACAAAAAAAACGTATAAATTTTAAACTCTAAATACGAATAGCTTATTTCATCCTGTATTATAGGCTACGAAATCTCTAAAACTGTACCTTGTTCGTAGTAAGGCGTCGAATTTTCATTGGTTTCACTGCTGTTTTGTTCAAAGGGAAGCTTTCTGTAGCAACGTCCCTTAATCCAAACGACTGGGGGTCGAAGGACGTCCATCTAAGGAAAATATCAATTCCTATAAGATCCTCTCTCCATCAAAGAAGGAAATGAAGCTTAAATTACTAAGGAAGGATACATAAAGTCGTCAACCTTTCAACCGCGGCTCCCCTACTAACGGGAAAAACACCGACGAATCGACGATTACCCTCGGCAAATCCTTCGGTGACTACTCGGACACTCGGCCATCGATTACAAAAGCGCAAGTTACGGAAGTAAATTTTTGAATCGTATAATAGTGATTCAAGTGATATATGACTTATCCAAAGTTTCAGTTCAATTTGATGTAATCCGAATGAGCTAGAACGTTTTAAAGAAGCTGTTAATTTTGAATGTGGACAAAAAGGAATTTTTTCACTTTTTCTAAGACTATATTGCTTAATAATATGCATTTAAAAATCTTATCTGAATACGATGGGGTTCGAACCTTCCAACAGAAAATTAAAAACACAACTAAAAAAACAAAAACAAAAAAAGAAACACAAAAAATCGATTCTAATTTGCCATACCCCCGAGACATCCGCAGAGCTGAGGCGTCGTATGGACTTCGGACCTGACGGCGATTAAATCCTTCTGCCCTTGGGTGTACGAATTATGCAAGAAAATGTTCTAGCCGAAGCATCAGGGGAGAGACCAGCCGGCCCCCAGACCATATCGGCTAATCCCTTGCATCTCTGCCACGCACGGAATCGGTTGAAAATATAATGTTAAAAAGTCTAGTCTATCTAGTGCATTGTTTTGACGGCCATTGTTATGCTGATTGACCTGGACGGCTTGGTCCAGCGGAAAAAACTTAGGCTCTGAGTCAAGTCCGGTTGAGCGAAGTTGGTTCCTGGATGGGTGACCTGAAGCTTGTGCCTACTACAAACGTCTTTGCAAATTTTTTATAACTTTTGATTACTTTCGAGTTCTCTAGGCCATTTTGGTTGAAAAATAGTCGTAAACTAAAAACTGCCGGGCATTTAATCCGTGATCGGCAGTCTGCTCAGCACAAAACGAATTCGAACGACTCTCTTAGTGGTACTTAGAAAAATTGCTCATGATTTCAAAGTCGACACACATTTCAAGCTTGTCTATAGAACTCAGTCCCAATCGCGGGCAAACACCACATGCAGCAACTCCGTATCTAAACTGAGGCAGCGACTCTCTTTTCTTATTTGCAGCAATTCAACCTGTTTTTTATTTGCAGACACACTTCTAAAATGTAGCAACTCATTTTTTATTTGTATCAACTAAAACTAATTTAAAAATCGATTTAAAGCAAGTTTGCAATTGTAGACAAACTTTCGACCGTTCTTCTCAACTGAGTCAATGACGTGTTGACTTTCCTCGGCGCAGAATACGAAAGACTCTCTTAATGGCACTTTGAAATTTTTCTCATGATTACTGACTGACGGGCACTGATTAAATGCCAGTTCTTAATCCTCGCCGATTTTTCAGGAAAACGAATTATTATTGATTTAAAGTATATTCTACTTTCGTAGAGAAACTTCGAGCAAATCAAGTTGATCGAACTTACTGGCGTAAAGAGCGTAGCCTCAGAAATGATCAGTGGGTTCTCTGCTCACTCTCTTATCTCTACCTATACTGGTTCATTGATGAGCCACCTCAGAGAAGGATGACATTAATGAGTCACATCAGAGAGAAGGATGACATCAATGAACCACCTCAGGAAGAAGGATGTCAATAGAGAGTTTTAGATTGACTTTTTTTCTCCCCGCAAACGGCAAACGTGACCACGTTTTCATCGTTTTCCTGTACTTTACTTTACCTTTTAAAAACCTTCTCACCAAAAGTAAATACTCTTTTGTTTTTCTGTTACTTGGACTTTTTTGCGATTCTTTTTAAGCTATTTAAAATAATTTTTATATGCTCAACTGACGTTTCACGTTTGCCGTGAACGTAAATCTAAAACTCTCTATTAATGAACCACCTCAGGGAGAAGGATGACATTAATGAACCACCTCAGGGAGAAGGATGTCATCAATGAACCACCTCAGGGAGAAGGATGTCATTAATGAACCACCTCAGGGAGAAGGATGACATCAATGAACCACCTCAGGGAGAAGGATGACATTAATGAACCACCTCAGGGAGAAGGATGTCATCAATGAACTACCTCAGGGAGAAGGATGGCATTAATGAACCACCTCAGGGAGAAGGATGACATCAATGAACCACCTCAGGGAGAAGGATGTCATTAATGAACCACCTCAGGGAGAAGGATAACATTAATGAACCACCTCAGGGAGAAGGATGGCATTAATGAACCACCTCAGGGAGGATGACATCAATGAACCACCTCAGGGAGAAGGATGGCATTAATGAACCACCTCAGGGAGAAGGATGGCATTAATGAACCACCTCAGGGAGAAGGATGGCATTAATGAACCACCTCAGGAAGAAGGATGACATTAACAACCTCACCATTACTTAATGCACCATGTCCTACTGAGGGAGAAGAAGGGTAATATGTTGGGACGACCTAACCTTCATTTCTTCCTCAAATTGCAAATCTGTTTCCGCTAATTTAAACAACCCTTTTTCTTCAAACAATACTTCATTTATTATTATACTCATCCATATTACTCTTTGTTACTAAGAGGAATTAGTTTGCTTTTTTAAATGGTATACTGTATTGATACTGGCACCTGAATAGCTCCCTTCACATTTAGCATCCATGTAAGTTAATTACCGTTTTTGTACGCGGACAGACCTAATACAATACTTGGGTAAAGCTCCACCTTAGCTCAACAAAAGCTTAACTAACAGAACTGACATCGATTCTGTTTGTCGTGAAATACATGAATGCTTTTTTCAATGTTTTTCGGTGAAGTGTTTTTTTTGGTCGACTGTGTTACCGGCGTTTACATTGTTACGCGGCCACCCCAGACACAAATCACGACGTGCACTTTGCAATAGACTGCCGTCAATCAAACACGTTGACGTCATTTACACGCGTTTGGATCGGCCCGGATAGGCCCGGTGAGTGTCTCATAATAGTTGTAAACAATCGACCGAAGTTTTGACGCCTTTTGAATCACACGCGTGTAAATGGCGTCAACGTGTTTGATTGACGGCAGTCTATTGCAAAGTGCACGTCGCAATTTGTGTCTGGGGTGGCCGCGTAGCAATGCAAACGCCGGTAAGTTCCAATGCCTCACATTGAAACTGAACGTAAGAAGAGCTTTTTCAACTGCAGGTTAAACTATTTTTAACAGTTTACTTGCACAGACCCGAGTGTTTATCTGTTATCGAATCTAAAATTATTTCTATATGAATAACGATTTATAATTTAGAACAATATTAATTAACTTCTTAAATCATTTTAGAATTTTAATATTTTTAAAGGTATGAGGATGGTCATGAGATTCATGAGAATAGCAGATTGCAGACGTTTTAGGCCTCCTGGCACGAGAATTTCGCTTCTATGGATGTTTCAATCACTGCACTTATTTTTGCGCCAGTAGTGTAATAGACCTTTTTTAGCTTGGGCATAATGTTTTTTTCATTTCAGAGCACCTGTCATTCTCTTGAGATTAAGATTCTTTGTTTGAGTCGTATCAAACAAAGAAATAATACTCAAGGGAATGACACGTGGTCTGATATAGGCAAACATTACGCCCATTCTTATCTTCCCTTAGAGGAAATTGAAATGCGAAAAACTTTACTGCTAGGAAGGGGCATCGGTAAGCACTTTGTACCTGAATGGAGTACAAAAATGACGGACGAAAGGATTTGAACCAAAGAAAAAGCGTTAAATTCAAAAGGCAAAGTAGCTAAGCGCCCTGGAGGTCCTAAAACATCTACTTCTGCAACTTCAGACACTGCAATTCATTTCTTGGCTCACTGCACGGGAATCACACGACTGGTATTCAATAGGATTATCATACTTATAATCTTAAAACTTGTAATGACAAAGCTTTATATAGAATAAAGTCTCGTGAAATACTTTTAACTTTGATAGCTTGTTTTTATATATGAACTTAGAATTGAACCGCAATGACTAAATGTTACTTTAGACCTAACTTCAGGAGTTTGGTAGAGATGTATTCAAGCGAACTACCAACTTAGACTTGTCAGATAGAGATACTTGTATAGTTGTCTAGAGCTGTTGGTGGCTGTATGGGTCGAGTGATGACGAAAGTTTAGGTTGTTAACTAAATCAAAAAAAATGTACGAACTGGTAACCTTTTTATCGTCCAATAACTGACGACTCGAGTCATTCTGATCTCCTGGGTAATTATTCTACATACCATCTTTGTGCATGCTGAAACGCTTGGTACTTTTCTAACAAGGTCATTATGGTCACGAAGCAAACATACTTATGAAACGACACTTATCTTCTCGAACTGTAGAATAGAGAGCTAGTGTTACATAATACAAGGGTTAAAATTAGCTGAATGAGTTAACATAGTCGTCGATTTCAACACTACCAGATGCAAATGAAGTTTCCTTTTCTTACTCCTAAACGAAAAATTTAACCTCTTACAATAACTGTAAAATTTAAAAAAACCATCGTTGATTAATTGCCAGTCGTTACTCGCAGACACTAATTCCATCAAAACACCTCATGTATTTACGTGCATAGCTAGCGTGAAAAAAACGATCACTCAAAACGATCAGTCAGCGGTAATCTTGGGTTTACGCATCTGCTGACTCGGTAAGATCAGTCCCCTTTAGTCTCAGACGCGCAAAATCTTCGAAAATCAAATCATCCTTATCGTGTTTGTCTGGACCGCTAAAAAAAGAAGAGAAAAACATAATCAGAAATGACAGTAGATAGTATGGGTAGGGCGACATAGACTTTTCCATACGTCGCTTCCCTTCATGAGAATAAAAAGGACATGGCCGCCAAGTTGGCTGATATATCAAAAAAGACCAAATCTTTCGTTAAACTCAACCAACAAGATGGCTATGACGTCATACGTGTATGCATTCCAAGAATAACGACTTACTCTGTATCAAAGTCTATCAAGTTATGATCAATTGCCGCGGATGCTTCAGAATTTTCTCCACCTATGGGCAAAAAATGCTTCGATTAATATATACCACACAAAGAGAAAGTTTCGAATAACTTCACAGTAGATCTGTGCCGTGTAATGCCGCGAGCGTAAATGTGCCGTGTTCCAGCACTATTACTCTAGTGGATTAGCAATATTATCGCGTGCTGTAGGTGATGCCATTACTGAGCTTCTCAATCACACGCGCGGAATCGTCTTCGCCAGGAAGTAGGTTTTGGTGGACGTCAATCAAGCCGTTTTCATGACATTCCATAGGCACGTGCCCTTGAAAGCTTTGTGTTTCCCGACAATGTCATGGAAAGATTTGCGCCAAAAGCCTATTTTATCAAGACGGCAAATTGTATGCTATTGCGCAAGTAATTGGAAAGCACTGTAATTCCGTAGCGCAAGATATCAGAGTGCCTTGATGTTTCACAGTCATACGAAAACCACTTTATTAAATCAAATACAAGAGAATACGTACCGGCAGCAGCTTGTTCGTTTGGAGGTTTGGATGGTGTGGGTGGTGGGGTAGGTTCTTCAATAGGCTTGGGATGCGTAAGCATAAATGGTAATTCCAATGTCAAGTCCCTGCAGGAATACCAATCAAGAAATATCATTTAAAAAAGACAATAAAATATCAAACAATATCTTTGACTTGGGTGTTGGTTTGTCGTATTTTATTGTTGATGGCTTAGATTTGACAGCCTTGAAAGGCTATAACATTTTGTTCTCTTATATTTCTCATTTGCTTTGACGAATTTGTAACTAAACAAATACTAAATAAATGAAGTCTAGCTTTTGCCAATACGTACCCTCCATACGCCACGATAATGCGCACTTTGACTTTGTATTGTACTATGATACCAAGATTCTCTTTTGGTATATTAGGGTCAAGTCTGTGTAGAAAACATATGTCAAAGTATCTTACTAGAGACTTTGTATTGTAGAAAAACACCAAGTATATGAGAGGGTTAAAAGGAAGTGTGCGAAGGCTGATGAAGAAGATTACCCTGGGTGCCCCATTCCTCCTTGAGCCTCTGGGGAACAAAGGGTAGAAGGGGATAGCAGGAGGTATATGATACCGTAGCGATGCATATATGGGGTAAGGGGGGGTTGCCCCATTCCTCCTCGAGCCTCTGAAACACAGGGTAGAAGAGGATACGAGGTATATGATACAGTAGCGATGCATCAAGTGATTACCCACCCCACTCTTCATACATTAATAAATAACAAGATATATAAATAGGGAATGAAAGAGCTTTATTGGCATCTTTACCTTGGGCATAACCCTTTACTATTACAGACTACGTGTCATTCCCTAGAGTATCATGCCTTTGTTTAACGCTTGCACATCAGAAGACAAATGAATATGGATACAACTCAAGTAAAGAATCTTATTCTGAAGAGAATGACACATGGTCTAAAATGGAAAAACACTTCGTCCAAGGTAATGACTGGAAGTCTATACTACTGAATGATATGCAGAATATACGCACGTGGTCGATGAGGCTAGGTTTGTGTCTTCATGTTTAAGTTTGCCATCCAATGCAAGTCCTCTCTTGTCCTGCAAAGAAATTCGAAAATTGATCAAATTCAATCATTCTTTCCTAAATTGTCATCAAATCTTTTTTCATCGTAATTTTCTCTTCTTTACTTTGCTTTTGTTTACGACCAGCGAACTGCACGTAGCATTTTCTCTGGAACGTATCTCGCAACGGCATGGAGCATTGCAGCGTGTAACCTACAGCGCAATTTGAAAAATGCCGTGAGACAAGTGGCAGCGATCGTTGCGAAAAGTACAATTCGTTTCTACTTTTGGCAACGATTGCGTCTCCCTTGCACTGTGTAAGCACTCTTGCAGCTTGTGCCGCAACTGACGTGTTGTGAGACAAGTTACAGAGAAAATTGCTCCACGTAATCGTGCCTTAAGTCATTTTATGGTCATTTTCATGGTTACTTCAGTTAGCTCGTACCAAATTATGTTTATCATTACGTGTTAATATGCGTGATGTAATTGTGATACTAGAAAAACTATTGTCAATTTCCCAAAAAGATCCAAAGGGCGAGTTAGCCACAGAAAAACATTTAACTGGAATGACTTTTTGTTACTATCGTTTATTGACAATTTATTGTGATACCACTAAAGACATACTTACTCTGTTATCATCTAGAAGAGGAGTCAGGCAATAAACTTTGGATAGAGTACCACTCTGACCAACTGGGAAACCATCCCTAGAGCACAATAAAGCCACATCAAAAAGTACATTTATAAATGATAAAAACGGTCAAAACGTTTCATATTTAGCGATCAAAACGACCAACGGAAAGAGCGGGCGCTCGTTGACGTCAGCTTTATCTGACTGTCCTCTTATTGATGATAAAAAATAACCAATCAGCGCGCGAGAAATTTGTAAGTTATTGTAAAAAAGTGCATTTATAAATGACAAAGCAAAGCGTAGCAGTTGATTCAATGTCATTGATTTTTGCAAAAGAAAGACTGACAGTATAGGAATTATTGATTATTTGTCTCTAGCTGAAAGAAAATCATAAACAATAGGATAGGATGACCTTCCGAATATCGGTCGGATGCTTCAACCACTGAGCTACTGGAAAGACTGAGAACCTCGTAAGGTTCTGTGTGTGAGAGATTTTGCACGAACATAAGACAGTACCAATGTTGAATGGCAGTAACAGTTTTTAAAATGAAATCATTTTATACGAAAAATTGACTTCCTCATGCAGTAAAGAGATCCAATTTTTTCCATCCAATATGTTATGACTTACATCACGTGATGGTCAGCAAAACATTGATTCTGTTGTTCTAATGTTGTGAACATACGAACACTTTTTGAGATCTTCATGGATCCACCCATGTAATCAATACAACCAGACACTTACAAAATACGGCCCTAAACTGCCTGCAAAGCGAAAGAGGTTACTTGATGCACAGGATTAAGAGAAAGGACGACACAATGTCTACTTACTCAGATTCTAGCACTGCTACTGGACATTTGTACTGAGCTGTTGAAAACAGACATATGTCTGCAAACTGTCGAACTGTAACAACAACAAAATATTTAGTATTGTAAATATCTCGACAATTGCAAGTCCAATAGTCTAAAGGCTGTCCAATATTCCTTCTAAAATGACCACGAGAAGCCTTCGTTTTTGCATCGGGCACATTACGAAAACCTCCGTGAACTAAATATGAGGTTAATGAACAGCAAATCATATATAATAATACCTGTTATTTTAACTTTCTTGCATGTCTTGGATGAACGATTAGACACGTGAATATTCACTGCTATAGTTTCTCCATGGTAGTATAACTAAACGAAAACCATAAGCATTACATGAGTCTCTTCATTGGCATCAATATGGTATAGATTAGTTTTACAAAAGTAAAAACCCAGACAACATGCGATGTGACACAATACCACGTCACCATAGAGATCTAGGGTCCTTACCATTTACCCTTAAAAACCGGAAATTCCATATGGAAAACAATTGGTATGCATCATTCCAATCAGAAAACTTGGTCTTGCGATTGAAGTAATCCAGTTCTTTTGGTAGACGCGTGTACCATTTTTCGAAAGTCAAAGTTTCCCGCTCTTTTCTTACCATTAGCGAATGAATTCCCAACCGGATGGTTTGTTTTAAATGGTAAGCACCCCCGTTCAGTCATTTCATTTTTTTTTTTTTGTGAAGTGAGGAGACAGTACCAATAACTTGTACGCCTCAATACTTCCTATAGTAGTGAGAGTCTTCTTTAAAAGTAAAACATAAAGAGGCGTGTTCTGCACCAGAATGTTAGGTAAGACACCACTTACTCCTTTGTCTAAGCTTGCTTCTACATGAAGAGGATATGAACTCATCATAAAATCCTTCTCTGCTTCAGCAAACGGCTGCAAAATGACAGGCAATTTCAAATTATCATTACATTACTTTGATCTCTTGCAGATACAGATAATACCACTATATTAATTTAATAAAATAATTTAATTAAATTAATTAGTTTTTAAAGCAAAAGACCGTTTAAGTGCAGGCTAATGAATTGTATAAGTACTTTTGGTAGGCTGGCTTTAGCCCCTCCCTATGGCAAACAGCAACACTTTTTGTGTGCCGCTAAGTTCGCGTTTATACTGTTTAGTTCCCCAATTTATGTCATCTACTTGCTTTAGCTGGAATTGGCTCTTGCCGGTTGAATACATTTGGTGTTTAAGGAGAAGAAATCAGACTACCGTCACTCTACTTCAGATTCAAGCTAGCTAGATAGCTATCTTAGTTATTCCCTGTAAATATTAAGCAATACACAACTCAAGTAATAAATATTTACCTGAGGCTGTGGTCTCTCTGGTGCGTAAGTTAGTTTACGTATTGCAAGTCGAACTGTGTCCCTATCATCAGGAAACAATGTTTAAAAAATTGAAGCAAACTAACGATTTTGGCATAAGTGTTATGCAGCTTTTCAGGGGTCTTTTATCACTTTATTTATGTCCTTTGTCTGTGTATGTGGTGGTGGGGGGTGGGGGTGATGTTCAAAGATGTTACTGACTGAGTTTACCCATGCAGGGTTAGGTTGAGCTCTTTCCAGAGACCCATGGCCAGGTTCGACATGGTATACACCTGTTCACTATATCATGGGAGAAGAGGGTGGGTGGAGGGGTGATGTTCACAGGTGCAGGTGTAACTGTCTGCGTTCACTCATGCAGAGTTAGGTTGAGCTCTTTCCTGAGACCCATCCCCTGGTCTGGCAGGGTATACTGTTAATTATATCATTACCTTTTGTGTGGTTTCTCCTCCGCAGATTCCGAGACGTAAGTCTTTAGTTCATAATCAACCCCACAAGGCTGTAGATAAAGCAAACAGTTTTCTTAGATATTTATGTTCAAGAGGGAATATTTATTTTTTACTCTAGAAGACTGCTAGTTCAATGTGCCAATGGATCTTCATAAACAACTTTTTTCATGGCTTCCCAAAGTCTGTTCAATTCAAAACAGAAAGGTTGGATCCCATGTATAAAAGGACGCCACAAACGATTCCTACATATTCAAGTCTGGCCCTTCACAAACTGGGTTTGGTATTAGAAATATACTACTCTTCTCCGCACGAGTAGGTACACTTATAACACTTGGTGTAAACTTGGTAACACTTATTAAACACTTAAGTGAAACACTTAAGTGTGAAGTTTGCCCTACCTTTCCTGTGTCTCCTGGTGCTGGTTGTAGAGTGACAGAAGAGGGTGAGCCTGGGGGAAGCTGAAGAAACAATCAATCATTCACCTTAGTTATAGATAGAACACTGGAGAACACCTTTTATTATCTAACTATTTAAATCAGAGTACTAATAAAGCAGGAGAAAGCCTGGAGCAAGTAGAAATATCCTGCAATATTCGTACTCGGGGTTATCTTGTTCAGTAAAACACTGGTTTTGAAAACTAGCTCAAAGAAAAAATGTTTTTGAAGCCTTCCTAATTTTAGGTAAAAAAGTAAGCTCAGTTGGATAATATATAACTTATTAGATATTTTAAGATTGAATATGAGTGGACATTTTTTCTTGTTTCGTATTTTGTAGAGAAGCAGACTCAAAAAATATCCACCTGTATTCTGCCCTAAGATGTCTAATAAGATCTATATCCTAAAAAAAAGCAAGACAATATAATTTATTTTCCTTACGTCAAATTTAAATGGATAAGCATTAGAACCAAGCTTCTTGAGCAATCGCTCTTGTAATCTTGTCATCGGCTTTTGATCTTCTGGTTTGGGTGGATAAACTTGGACTGTTGCCTGAATAAATGGATTTCCTTTGATTACCGATAAATTATCACCATCATCATCACCATCATCATTATTACATCACTATTCTATCCTGTTCCATCCTATTCCAGGGGCCGCAGAGGGGGCTAGGCAGGGGGGCTACAGCCCCCCCCCCCTCTTTTTCCCCTTTCCCCTACTAGTCTCTCATATTTTCCAATCTTAGCCCCCCCCCCCCCCCTTTAGAGTGTTTCACAGCCCCTGTATTCTGTTTCATCTAATGTCATCCATCTCATTCAGTTCATCAATTAACCTCATTCCGTGCAATTTCAATCACACAATTCATGTATTTCATATACACCTACTTGCAAGAAGTTTGTCATACAAGAATAGAACATTAGTAATTTAGTGAGAAAGGAATACATTAAATGACAAAAGAAAAGGTTCAGCTTCAGTGATCTTCTTTTGTTTTTTAATATAATTCCTATCCCACTAAATTACTAATGTTCTATTTTCGTATAACAACGTTCTTGCAAGTAGTTGTATCTTTAAATTTCATTCAATAATCTAATTGCTTATCAAACCATCTATCTTATTTCCACTCAAATCATTAAACACAGTGCTATCTATTCGATTTAATTACTGTACACCTTATTACGAAAAATTTAAATCCATCATGTCAAGAAAATCATCTGTACAACTAAGTTGTGTGTGACTGTGAATGGCAGCTAAAACTGTAGGAAAAAATAATGTAGTGTTGACGATTCCAGGTAAAACTTACCAAGAATAAATCCTTCCTGAATGTAAGACCAAGTACATCCAAGTCTTCTCTTCCATATCTAAAATCATTTGCAACATAAATATAATGATTTTGCAGCAGAATAGTCAACAGGTAAATACAATGTCTCTTCTAGAACACCATTGGTCGACCAGAATGATTGAAATGAGAGTGGCTTTTTAAGTTAAACCATATCCTTTATTCTTATTAGTTTTCAGCTCCAAAGGGGGGTGGCTACAGAATCAACCCTGACCCACAAAATGAAGCCTAGAAGCCCTGTAGCTAGAAACAAAAACAGCTTTTGTATAACAGATAAAAACAGCAAAGCATCAGACTACTGTATAAATAATTATAATATTTTAAAAGTGATGTGACCATCCTGCTTTGATGGCAATTATGCACCTCAAAGTTATTTTATAAAATATTCCCCTCATATCAAAATGGCTTTAGACCATCGAACATTATAAAATAACAACTGTTAGAAATCTCACATTCTGACTGACACACGGCACGCGCACACACTTTCATTTGTCTCATTCCTATCTAAAATTGTAATTTGTATCTTATGAAAGAAATAAAAATTTGCAGTTATGAAGCACTTGGGGATTGGCAGAACACTGGAGAAAAGTCAAGAAGCACTCCAATATGCATCATGCTTCTCCTAAAACTTCTTTCGTGTCTTGCCAACCCCAGCATGCATGTACAGTCTACTTTGTTTTACTCATCAAGCGTACCACAGGTAAACTATGATGTTTATGTATACATTTTTACCTGAATGCAGCCAAAACATGTGCATACACTGTAACCAAAGACAAAATATATTAGAACAAATAATTTGGGTGTGTCATATTGATTTTTTTTAATATAAAAAATTAGACATTTCCCTCATTATGATCTGCCATCACTTGAATAATGTTTTTTTAAATGATTTACCGCAGAAGCATTTGTCTAGTAGCCATTAGGTACATGATTATAAACTAAGTTCAAATGTAAAGTGTCTTTGAACCAGTAATAATTAAGTCAAAAAACTATACAATATCCAAATGAAACGCTTTCATGAAACATTCAAAGCACACCACAAAAAATATTCTGGTTGTTAAAAATTCCTGGAATAAGGCTATTATTTTGCCAGTCTAAACTCCTTACCACAGCTAATCCATCCTTCAATATAGCCAAGGTGTTTTAAGCCGCCGTTATGTATGTGAACATGTGCTTTGCTTTGAATATTGATTATTATGGATAACCATTATCAGTGTATGTGGTTTTTGTGGCCTCTGTTCATTAAACGATTCACTATATGTTGCAACTATAATAGACTTATTCCACCAAAATTACACCTAAATACAGTGAGTATTGTATTTCAAAATAGCACATGCTCTTTTGGGTTGCAAACATAGGCTTTATAAGAAAATTTTTCTCCAGTCAGATTATTAGTGAGTAATAAATCATTCAAATAATACCAGATACTTTTTTGATGGTTTTTTATGTATGTATGGGCTCATCATAATATTGCATAACTCCTAAAAATAGCTATGCCATCAACTAAACAGCTTTTTATATGTGATAAACTCTATACTGTACATTGGCCTCTTAGATAAGAGTATTGAAGTCAAGTCATAATCCATCAAAATCAAGTCATAATCCATCTAGAAATAATGAAGAATGAAGGCAGCCATTTACATACAGTGTAGAACACATACAGGAATGATAGCACAAAATATAGCTTGATAGCAAAAAATACAGAACATATACAGGGCAAGGAAAGGAATGATGGAAGCATGGCTGGTGTGCTTGCTAATGTAACACTTCTCCCCAATGCCAACCCAGTTTAATTCCTGTCAGGCTTGGTGTTTTATGTATGTGAGTAGAGTTGTTTGTTGGTTCTCTCCTGTGTTTTGAAAGTTTTTCCTGGTCTCCTGTTTTCCTTCCTCCACAAAATCCAACTTCCAAATTTCAATTTGGTCAGGAATTGATGTCCTGATTGGAAACAAGCCTGCATGCTTTATCTAATATGTCCTCTTTAAAACAAGGCATTTCTACTTTTTTGTAAATTTAATTCTCTTAGTGAGATTTCAAACTTTTAGTCTTCTTGAAGTCAACTCAACTTGATATGGTGTGCAATCATTAGACAGCAAATTAATATTAACAAAAGGAGGAATTAATTAACATGCAACAGTGAATTTTTGATGTTATCCTTTAATTAATAGTGTTTTGCTACTTAAGTTCCTAATTAAGTAAACCCGACTTAATGGCTTTTCAGTTTGACATCAAATATTCGCAAGTATAGGATGATTAAATTAATCCTTGTTAGTCAAATTTTTCTCTGCTTTATTTCTAAATATCTTAGTTTTGTATAAGAATAATATTAGCAACTGATCCAATCAAAATTATTATGATATATTTTTTTTAATTTCATTAAAGTACCCTTTTCATTATAAATTATTTACGGTACAATGTTACTCAAAAAGGGCATTTTTCTAAAAGCCCTTGTTGACTAAGGTCATTGAATTTAATTTTTTGGTATAAAACACATTTACTTTTTAGGAGTGAATGTCTGTTAAAAAAACAAGAAGTATATGATATAAATATATGTAAAAAAAAGATTCCAGTGACAGCTGACAAGCACATTAAAAAGCAAACAGGCTGGCACAGGCCATAACATGTACATCCAGTGTCAAATATTTACCTTTTTTGCCATCTTTGACATACTCTGGGTCAACAAGAACAACACCATCTGCAAAGACAATATATTTCCCTAACTGAGATATGCAAAATATATACAGTACATGAAAATTTTCCTGTAGTCTGACTCTACAAAAACGTTTTTTAAATTTATTGATACACTGAAACAACCACTTGTAACTGGATGGTCAAAGCCAGGGTACGGCTAGCAACTGATCAAATTGGATTGTAGCAAACTTTTGCCAGAAATATATCGTTATACATCAAATTTATACATTAATATTTGTCACACATGTATTTGGGATTCATGCTTCACTGTAGAATTTGGTTTTACTGCACCGTACTTACCAACAGGGTCGATATGTTCAATATGATCTATAAAATCTCGTTTGCCAAGATATGTCGTTATCTGAAAGGTTAAGAGCACTCCATTAATTCATATTCAACCAACCAAACTAACATTCAAAAGTAAACTTTGGTGTTTTAACTTCAATTAAATATTTGCTCACAGTGCAAACACAATTGTCATTGCTAAGTACATTAATGTCAAACATGGTCTAGAGCAGTATATTGCTGGGGGAAAACATTATGCAGCTATTGTATCATTCTGTACTATAGCTCTACATAAATACTATACTATAGCTACATAAATACTATACTATAGCTAGCTATATATATATAACTAGGTCTTTTGATTCGATCAAGATGACAAAAAATAGGAATGCATTTTGAAGTTATGGCTTAAAAGTAGCTCATATTAATGTGGTTTAAGTAAGTACTATACACTTCCCAATTAAAAAAAATAACAACACAACACTCATTTGTGTACACAGTTTAAAGTACATTAGTGCGTAGCAGACTCCTTATTTTGGTAAAGTGAGCTCAAAACTATCATGTCTTAAAGAACAAGCAACAATTCAGTGTAAAAGGGTGGTTGGATTTCAAGCATAGGGCTGGTGTGGGCTTTATAAAGGACAAGGAAAGGGCGGAAGGGGACAGGGGTTTTATTAAGGGTCAGGGACTGGAGAATGCTACAGTAAATAGGCAAAATCTGCCAGCTTAAACTACCATTTATGGCATAGTAATTTGTAAAATGTTAACTAAGACTCTCTGGATAGTTCATGACCTTTTCAGCCTATCATTTCCAAACTTAATGAAGCCAGCCTGGGGGAGTTGAATAGTTGTGTCTTTTTGTAGTAAATAAAGCCTTAGAAAAGGAATATTGTGTAGTTTCAAAAATTATCCATACCCCCCTCACAGAGGAATTTTTTTAAGACACCCCCCTACCCCCCTGAAATTCCAATTTTCTTCCAAACTCTGTAATTTTTGTTCTTTCTCTAACCCCCCTACTCTTCGGAAATTCCAAATTCCTCTGTGGGGTGGGTATGGATGATTTCTGGAACTACACATTCCAGAACCCAGCATGCTGAGCTGCAACTCTACCCTGGCTATGCCTTGACTGGGCAAATATTATTATCTAATAAGGAAGGCATGTATTTGGGCATCATCTTAAAAATGACCATTAGAGTAGAGTAATCAATATCAAATATTCTACAGTATGTTGCTTGATTATAAAACGCCTGTAAAATGGAGGGTAACTGCTCTTGCCTTCCACTCCTTATACAACTAATTGCAAGAATGTTGTCTAAATCAAATTAGCGAAATGCTAAGATCCTAAATTAGGAGAAATTTGTTCAAAATATTGATCTTGGCACTGGCACTGCATTACAAATTGCTCAGGAGAGCTATTATTTTACTGCTAAACGTATTGGTAGAAGGGTATATATTGCTAACAAATTCTAATTTGCAATTTGCTTTTTTATATAAGTTAGCAACCTTCTTGCAATTAGGTCTATCTTATGCATAATATTAGACATTTATTTCAAAGGACTCAATTTGTCCTCATATCTAATATAACTGCATAATGAAAAAGTCTATTTCAACCAGCCATGAAACAACCTCTGGCTGACCTAAGTCAGGCTATGGCAAATACACAGAACAAATTGGAATTTAGTGTGCTGAGTTTTACAAGTGGAGGGGGAAAAACCATGAGAAAAAGCACTTGAATTAAGGGAGAGACCCAACAAACAACAAACTCTACTCACAAGTGATGTTAAGTACATGAACAGAAAAGGAGAACTTTTACAATTAAATGAGAATAAATAAATGAAAAATTACTTGAACCCAGCCTGCTTTTCTCCCCCAGTCCATCTATGTAACATCTATTCCCATAATAATTATTTAATATCCAAATGAGGGCTGAAGAAACAACAGAATTTGAAGGCAGAGAGTTAACTAAAAACCGGGCTTAAAATAATGGACTGTACGTAAGTTGCTGGTCATGACCACCAGCCAAGTTAATTTTAGCTCGGTCATACCCATTTCTGGTTTGGCATTATTGGTCAAAATGATCAGCAAGGCAAAGAATTGAAAATTTTGAATTCTGGCGCGACACTGTTCAATGACCAACCATTATTTTAAGCCCTGTAGGAAGTAAATGCAGTGCTTACTAATGAATATTAAACAAATGCTTCATTTTATTTAGCTTCTGATCATTGAAATGTTAGCTATTTAGCATATATATTGTCAAAACTAAGTAAGTATTTCAGATGTTAAAGTGGATAAAACATAAATCAAAAACAATAACCATCAAAAGATATGTAAACATACACATATAAAAATAATTGAAATTTTAAAATACTAAGAAATGGGATAAATCATGTTTCAATTTTTAAATGTTTTGGAGTGCTAAATATTCTATGTCCAAAAAAAACAGTTATATTTAGAAGCATTGCAATGAATTTTTCATGAGATAAATGGGTTTTAGCAGTCGATTTTAAAGCAGAGTTAGAAAATTAGTTGAAAATAATGATAGCTTTTAACCAATCAATTTGCCTTATTTTGCAATCCTATGTTATATATTCATAAATAATTAAAATCTTCCTTAGGGGAGAATATATTTTCCAAAGAAGTGAAATTAAACAAGCTATGTCATTTACATACGTCTACTAATTTTGATAACTAAATGTCTCAAGTAAACCTAAACATTTTTTTTAAAATTTTAGCCCCATAAGCTAAGTATACCATGTAGGAAATAAATTGTACTTATTATTATATTATAAAATATACTTATCTAGTCTGAAGACAAACATTAAGGTTAGTAATAACTATTTTTCAAGAGTCCTATAATATAGAAAAGGGTATAAATTATTCAGCTTTACGTGTGAGTTACCTTAAAAATAATAATAATCCCAAAATTTATACCCACCAAATATGAACTGAATATAGCTATGATATCAGCCACATTTCACTATTTAAATAAATATTATGCTAAGTACAATTTCAGAGTGAAAGCTGCTTGTTTGTAGTCTTCCTGCATCTTGAAAGTATTATTTTTTCTCTGGGTTGTTATTCTCATATTTTTCCTTCTCCACACAAATAAACATTTTAAAATTCAAATACCCAATTCAAGTCGAGGATCTGGGAAAACAACAATGTAATCATAACTTTTGTTTTGTTTCCCTAAAGCCTTGACTTAGATTAGTTTGTGCTTCATCACTCAACCAGGATGAGACTATTGCATCCCATATTTTTCATTCCAAAGAAAAACAACTTTTTTACTGTATATTAATAAGGCTAAGATAATTAATTGTCGTCAAACTCAGATATAAATAATGAGCTTCTCTTACATCAAGTAAAAAAAATATTCAGTTTATAGTTTAAATAGATTCCTACCATTATCACAGCTTATTTTCACACTGGTAAATAATACATCAAAATGACAATAATTAATAAATAAAAACTACAAATTCATTGAAAAATTAAACTTGACAAATTATTAATGTAGAAAGGAATCTGATAATAAAGTTCATATCTGATATAAAATTTTATAATTTTTTGCTTATCTCAAACTAAGGTGAATTCCAAAGACCTTCAAGGCAAAATAAAGATCTTCACATTATGGATAACAGAAGAGTTATATATAGCTTACTTGATATGGAATAATTCTCCAATTTGTGAAGGCATATTTCAAGATAGTACTCAAGATACTATGACTTATTCCTATGACAACGTTAAAAGTAAAATTTGTAAGATATAAAAAATATTTGTGCCAAGTCAATTAGAATAATTATTTTCTTCACATACAATATGCACTTTGGAAGATAAAAAGTAATATATTTACATTTTGAGTCCTTTCTTTGATAATGAAAAAATTTGGTGTTGGTTTCTGTAATGATTGAAAATCAAGTGAAATTTAAATTTCATTTTTTAGTGAGGGAGGTATTTTCCATATCCCCACCGCCACAGAAACAGAGAACAAAGACCACTTGAAAAGGCAGGCAGAAAATTAACAAAAAATGCACAATAACGAGAAATATAAATAAGAGCGAAAAGAGGTCGAATTTTTTTTAAAAATCAAGCAATTCCAAATGATATACATCTAAGGGTAATAATTATGGATTTTGCACATTCATGATGGGTGGACCAGAAATTTGCATAACATTTCCATATCGGTATAGCCCCTTGGGACGAATGATAATAGCTTATAAAACAAGCTTGTACACAAGACTTGAAATATAAGAAGCTTTATGAGACAAAAGATTTCATACCAGCCACATTTAAGGAAATATTTTGGCGGGTGTAGGATACAGAGGTCGCCAGATCATTGGCACAATATTGGGGAAAGATGTTATGGGATTTGGCGCTAAACATGATGGAAAATGATCGAACCTCGTAGCTAGGCGCTTGGCAAATCTTAGCATTAAAAATGAAAAAATATAACATAAAGAATTCGTGAACGCAGACACAACAACAATCGTTCAAAAAGAACCCTATTTTGCACGTGCAGGTGCTTATAAACACACACATATAAATATATACACTTAAAGCTATCTTGATGAAAATTTAAAATGTGGGCCAACGACAAAAATGATTGGATTTTTAGCTTGCACTTTTAGTATTGATGTAGGGCCTCGCAAAGTCATTCAAACGAGAAACGAAAGGAAGTGAGGGATAAAAATCGACACAAGCTTGCGATCTGATGCCAACACCCTAAGACTCTACTTGAATAATATTCCTGTAGAAGAAATATAAGCAGGAAACGAAAGGCTTACCTTGCCGCTTGGGGATGTCTTTTTAAAAACACTGCAAGGAAAGAAGAGCCATTTAGCGAAATTAGGTAAGTAATGCGTGAATCCCCAATTCATTTACAAATCTAGTCGGTCCACACAAATATTATACAATAGATTAAACATAAATTCGATGCAAGCTTTCGATAAGCCAGGGCTTGAAAAATTGGCTTTGTACAGTAAAAACAACGCCACAAGATCGAGATATTGTATCTCATACATTCTTAGTCTTGAATGCGCCACTTTGTGCCGATCATCAGTAAAATAAACACAACACTTTTATTGCATTTTGCTAGCCTTACCGAGTACCAGTTCGTTTTGCAGCCTCTTCCGACGGATTCTCCTTATCCTTACTTTCCATTTTCAGAACAGTTAGTTCTTTGCATCCAAATAGTGATAAACTGGAACCGTTTCAAGAGAAAGACCAACGAGCAAAGTGAACCGAAATCACCTCGGAGTTTAAGCGCGGCTTAATAATGTACAGGACAATCGTGCCACAAAGCCTATAAATATCAAACCACAACGATCCCTATATGAACTAGGAAATATCTTTACACACGAAGAAAGGCCGTCTTGCTGG
Source organism: Actinia tenebrosa (assembly GCF_029948245.1). Taxonomy (NCBI): domain Eukaryota; kingdom Metazoa; phylum Cnidaria; class Anthozoa; order Actiniaria; family Actiniidae; genus Actinia; species Actinia tenebrosa. Next base: position 7,638,572 of record NW_028292569.1, on the reverse strand, counting down.
AAAATATCAATTCATTGCTAACAAATCAAACATTCAATAGGGCCAAAATGCAGGGAGATACAGATAGTATAAAGCAAGAAGAACATGCGCACTAGATCCAGAGAGGTGTTGATGTTTAACTTGTGACGTCATATAGGTAATGTCTGCAGGTGTAAGATGTATGTAATGAATTGGGCAAAAAATACTAAAAGCTCATATATATTACTCGAGCCGTAAGGAAAACCTCGCTTTCCTTTTTTACCAGGCATCGTACTTTCAACGAGGGAAGGAAGTTTAGCTTTTGACTAGTTAGATTTAGCCTATTTTTCATGGAGTTCGTGTTAGACTGATAGAATGATGTCAGACCAACTTTCAGATTTAATTTTGTCATTTGGTGCAAAACAATGCCATAGGTCAAGGATTGGCTTTAAAAAAGTCTATTTCGTTAGACTACACAGCAAAATGGAATATATAGGATATTTATATGTATCTTGGTAGGGAGCCGTATGCAAGAAATGAAACTAAAATCATCCACACTTTTCCAACTATAATTAGCGATACTTTTATTCTACTCTGTAGGGTAAATCGTGGGAGTGGTTACTCCTTGTCGAAAGCCGCCAAAAACACGACAGGACGTACTTTTGCCTCATCACTTGCACTTCCGCACCGGCAGCGTTTATATTTGCTAAAGCGGCGCGTCCAACTTCGATTATTTTATATTATTTTTTTGTAGCACTTATGAGTAAAAAAATTCACTAAGTGATCATTTTGTGTGTACAATAAACAAGATTACCACCCCAACTCACCGGCCAGATATATTATTTGTATAATGTGTAAACATGAAGAGTTTGTATGTATAGCAAATTGATATTTTCATAAAGGAGGTAGTTTTTTAGAATTTTTAACCGTTATTGTTAGAATAGTCGTGAATTTTGAAATGTCTGATCAATTATTCATTCGCGAACAATATCAGTCAAAATTTGACTTTTATGTTTGTTTTCTTTGAAGGAAAAAAAAGTTAATGAAACACCAAAATGAATTCCAAAATAGAAGCTAGACAAAAGAAAAACCTCATATTTTTACGTATTTTTTTCCCTGTGACGTTTGCAATGTTAAATAATTATTGGCTTTTATACTAAACTAAACTAGCTAAGGTAATTATTCACGGAGAAGTCGTGAGCAAGCTTATTTCCATATTAACTTTGCACCTGCCATTGGGTCTAAACTTCACATAATGGCTCCCTAATAAAATAGATAAAAAAACTTTCATTATACGTCTAGACAGAAGGAAAATGCGAGAAAATCTTGTAGAGCGAGTGCGCCAGTGGGGACTTAGTAAATTAATATATACCGTGTCAAAAAATCGGGTGCCCCCATCCCCCCTCCCCCTCCCCCCCCCCCCAACCCCCCCCCCCCCCCCCCCCCAGCCTCCAATTGCGAATATAGAGAAAGTCTAAGGAACGAGAAGAGCATTCCAATGGATCCTTTTCAAAATTATCTTGAATGCGATGCTAACATGAAATACAACAAGAAAAAGAAAATCCGACGAAAGAAAGTTATTGTTAGCCTCGGTCCAAGATAATTGTGAGAAGGGCAGTACAAAGTGGTCATTGATCACACCTGGAGATTAACATCGAATGGGTCTAAAGTGCACGAATCGCTTGCGTAGTCATCCTGAAAAGCGCACTCGGAAATTGGAGGAGCGGACGAATTTTTTTTTCTTTTTAGAGATACGATGACACATAACAGATCTCCGGTGCGACCTGAAAGTCTTGTGTCCATAAAAGAGAAGTAAATAACGTGACGTCAATCTGGAGCGCCATTTTGTGAGGTGCGAACTGAGTTGTATATAGGTGTTGGAGAGAATGGCAGTAATTAATATGTATTTAAAAAAGACAGTAAGTATAAATAGTCATCGTGGAAGTGGACGCCATTTTGTACGCCTTCCATCAAGGTCTTTGTTCATATGTTTTGGAAAACGGAAATTACAATTAAAGGTGCATGTCCGTATGAAGACACTTTGATTACTGTTTGAGAACATTTTGATCTTCGTAAACTTTACGAAGAAGGCCAGATAAGTTTTCTATTTTTTTACTAATTACAAAAACCCCGTTACCCTGCCCTACATGTGATTGTATCGTTATCTGGATTCATTCTTAAAAATGCTACAATATGCAGATGGAAAGTGGTCTTCATTTAATCACAAAACATTTGCATGCTATTTTAAAGCAAAAGGAGATAGAGGAGTGGACCTTAAGCTTTTATGGGGGGTGCACGTGCACCCTGTGCTCCCCCCTGGTTACGGCCCTGGCATGTAGTCCTATCACCTATACAAATATTAATGAACTTCCTACCCCAGTCCATCCTCCTCTGGCCCTAACATGAGTCCCCAACACATTACAGACGAGAAGCGAAACTGCGATAAAGTGAAAGGATAATTAATAAGGCGTCTGATTTTAATCATCAAGTGATTTTAATCATTAACTGATCAATTTTCGTGTTTATATTAATAAGTTGATCAGTTATGATCAGAATGATTATCGTCTGTTAATAAACCCAGCTAATTCAAAATTCAAAATTCAACAGTCCTCTTAAAGGTATTAAAATTTCAAATGGTATTTATCAGTCGAAAAAATAATTTTCAAGTCAAGATAATTATTTATTTATGTCTTTTGTTCTCTCCTGTGCTTCGGGGCCTTTTTCTCCGGGTTCTAGCTCCGGTTTTCTTCCCTCCAGTTCTCCACAAAAATCAAATTCCAAATCCCAAAGTTAATCAGGAATCGAGGGCTAAGTTATCTTTCATACCCTCGCACAACAAGGCGTATTTAACTTTTATTGTAGTTGACTGTCTAATGCAATTGATGTAGGTTATGATGTTTGCTGTGTTTTTTTCTTTTTTTCATAGCTTTTTATGTAAGTAGAGGTTGTGTTTCGATTATATTTCCTGGAACAGAATAAAGTCGAGTTCACCTGTATAATATATAGTAGTCTTGAAATATAAAAAAACTATATAGTCACAAGCTTCAATATAAGCCATAATACTGAATTGCCTGAATGATTGTGTAATGATTGTATACACTTATTTCAATAAAGTTGGTCACTTGAAAAGCTATAAAGCTGAGACCGACAAGGATTATGGGTAGATACATTTTACATGTTTCAACCGCTTGATAAATGTTGATGGACTTGTGATCTTTTACCAGTTACAGTCTCACCTCTGAGCATCCTCAACTGCTGCAGTTTGTGTCAAAAGCTTTCCTTGTTGGATATGAAACATTTCCCCATGATTCTCAGCGATCACACCTTTCTAGGTTTTTGGTGACTAACTTTATTGAAATAAGTATATATGAGGCATCACGGTCCTTATAGTCCTAATCAAGAAGCTCAAAAACGAACCCTCTTTTCATAATAGGCCTACATATCTGTCAAGATGTCCAATAAAATTCTTATGTCTCTTATTATTATCATGTGCGAGATCATCTTTTCATTTTAGGATGTGAATAATCGCTATTTTGTATTCAGTATTTACAGTTAAATAATAGTAGCAAAAGCAAAATGTCTTACAAGTGGAATTAAAACTTGCTGCGTAAATTTATGCAAGAAAGACATGACATATGCTCTTATTAATTTCAAAGGGTGACATTTGGGAAAGGAAAGAAAAGGAATTAAAGAGGAGTTAGGAAAAATGGGAAAGAATCTAAACATAGTATACAAGTTTGTATGACAGTTATTGGGGACTGGTGACTAGTTACTCCGAAACGAGGCCAAAAAGGCCAAAAACTATACCCCAACCCCCCTCCCCAGAGTCATGGTCATCTCTCTCTCTCTCTATAAAACTTAGTTTTTTCATTATGAACTTTTCATTAAATGTTGTTAAATAATCCAAGGTTTCTAGGTCTGTCCTTGAAATTTCGATTCGAAAATCGTTGTCGCACCAAGAGCCTCAAGTAACAAGCCAAGGCTCCAGAGAACGTCGGTACTTTTAATTATAATTGATTTATTCATGGTTCATGCAAATGGCTATAGCTCTTCACTAATCATTATCTCAAGCAGCCTTGCTTTGAGCAATTTGTGAAGTCAATAAATGAAAATGCACCATGAATAAACTAATTACAGCTAAAAGTATCGGCGTTCTCTGCGGTCTTGGCTTGTTGCTTGAGCTTTTGGCGCGACAACGATTTCTGAAATAGGTGTATATACGCTGATGCATAAACGTATCCTGTGTGGAGAGTCTAACTTGAATAAATATTTTTTACAATATTAACTTACAAATTTCTGGCGCGCTGATTGTTTATTTTTTTATCATCAATAAGAGGACAGACAGATAAAGCTGACGTCAACGAGCGTGTGTTGGTTGTTTTGATCACTAAAAATGAGATGTTTTTATCGTTTTTGTTATTGTAAAGAACAAATAGATATCAGTTTTTATGTGACTGTCCTCTAATTGACGATAAATTTAACTGTAAATATATATCGGGGCTACGCCTCGTAGATCCACACTACTTTGACAACGTGATTACGCAATTTATCGTCAATAAGAGGACAAACACATAAAAAACTGACGTCTATTTGTTAAGAATACATAGCTGCTGTTCAGGTGGCGCATCATTCTACCAAAGAGCATGTCCAAAGACGTTAAGAATCAAGTTTTATAACTATTAATGCATCAGTCTTGGGAGTTTTCGAGGTGCCTCTTTTCTTCGGCAAAACCGTGACAAACTCAGTAAAAAGCATCCATCCATCCATCCCTCCCTCCCTCCCTCCCTCCCTCCCTCCCTCCCTCCTCCTCCCTCCCTCCCTCCCTCCCTCCCTCCCTCCCTCCATCCATCCATCCAACGATTACCGCGACGTAACTAAGAAAGCTATATTTGGCAAAAACTAATTCTCTATAAAATGCCATTTTGATACAAGAGACAAGAAACTCATCATTGGTTAACACTCCTTTTGAGTTGCGCTCAAAGCTACGAAGATTCTACGACATCAATCGCTTGGATGCCTTTCATTGCGCAAGGTATTGTTATGGGACGACCGCTCTCGGTACGAGCTCCGGGATCTTTATTCTACTCTCTGCGTTGAACTAATTACATGAGCTCTATTTATAATAATTCTATGACAGATGTCAGTCTCTAATCAATGTGATAATATCGTTGAATCATGATTGGCCAAAAGAAATAGTAAATTCCTGAGTGTGATATCTCAATAACGAGTAATACGAGTGAAAATCTTAGAACTAAACATAGTTTAAACTAAAGTTAATTTATGAATATATGGTAAGTGTATAGAAAGGTCTACGAGGAACACTTCTATAATAAGATTTAAAAGAATAGTGCTAAAATAACTAAGCAAAGGGGTAAAGAGCGTGTAGGGCGTAACCAGAGGTGTACATGCTAATGGGAGGAGCTAAGAGGTTTACTTGTAAATTCAAAGCATACCATTATCTAAACTTGTGCGTGATGGTAGCCTTACTGAAATCTTATATTGATATTTTTATATACCTAATTGATCGTTCTTTATCTTGTTTTCATACGATAAGAAATAGTAATTAGAAAACTGTTGTCTAGCTTAGTCTGTAATAACATTTTTCTCTCTCATAACAGTATAAATTGGTTGACGCGCCTTTGAAAACCATGCATTGCGTTTTGAATATGACTGCCCATGGGCTTCACTTTGATGACTATCATCCTTCGTACTTATGCAAATAACACTTGTTGTCCCTGATCTTTTAGTATTTAATACAGGCGCGGATACAAGATTTTCAAAAGGGGGGTGATTTTTATTGAATGAACAAGCGCCAAAGGTTGGAGCAATTATTGAGGTCCTTACATGATCTCTCAAGAATTTTCAAATTTGGCACCCACAGAAATGCAATTTCTAAAGCATTTAAAAAAGTTATAATATAATGTCATAGATGCCAATTCTGCTGTACATTTTGCGGACTTTGAAAATAGAACGCTGCATTATTACTCAAAATGGCGGACAAGAAAGCACTCGAAGTGAGCAACAGCATAGAAATTGCATGCTGGACTTATAGTCTGTGGCATCAATGTTAGATAAATTGACGTTTCAAATATTATTTCTCATCAATCATTTCCCTTTTGCACATTTCTCTCCCAAAAAACAACAGATAACAACTTAATTATGAATCGAAGACATAACTGCTCAGAAAAGAGAGGTGAAAATTCACCCAATTCACCCCCCTGGATCCGTCCCTATGATATTTCTTAGGAAAACTCAATATAAAATTGCTACTTTTGTCTTGGGTTACTTGATTACCTTAACTCTGTGTCTTCGATTTCAATCTGCGTCATTGTCTCAGGACAACTACTTGCAGCAGCGAAGGAGGGACTTTCCTGCTTCATTCTTTCCCTTGGCAACTGATTCGATTCTGGAAATGGAGGGCTATTGATGAAAAACTGCAGCCTGACCCAAAATATACATACGAAAAGCATTATCAAGAACTGCTTTGTGAGAAATTTAAAAGCTCTTGAATCACAAACACTTTTCAACACTGAACTCATGCATATTCTAAGCTCGTACTAGCTAATATAGTTTCTTGTCATATCCTGCAGATAGTTCCAACAAGGAACTATTTGATTTAACTAAAATAGTCTTTCTAAGTCTTTCTAAGTCTAATAAACTTTTACAAGTAAAAATATAATATTTCAATATTCTTGAAGAACTGTCGCCCTCTGACTCGAGTTAATAAAAAAACCTATATATATATATATATAGCTAGCTCCTCTAACTCTTTCCATCATGATCAGTTCTTCTCTGTTCAATTTCATTCAAGAAAACTGATTTCAATAGTGTACGAATAACTACTGGAAAAAATAGATGAGAAAACTCGGTATGCTTGATAAAATAATAATGAAGGGAGAATCAATAGGATGGTCTGGCAAAGAATGCTTCAAACTAAGTGAATTCATGCTTTCACAAGTTTCTAATGAAGCTCAATTAACTCTGAAAGCCTCTCAAATCATATTGAAGGTCTTAGTCAAACCTATTCATAGGGATGGCAGTAAAGATGTCGGTAAGATCACTACGAAACTTACATAAAAATGAAATTAATTCGCTCATCTACAACTGAACTTAGAACTGTAAGTCTTCATCCACAAACATGGCTGAGCCTTGCAGGCTGATTGCAGTATTTCTCAACCATGAAACGTTATTAAATTCTCCTTCAAAACCATCAATTCAGCTACAATACGTATAACAACCCAGTTTTTGCTTTTAAATCGCTCTAGTGAATTGTTCTCTGTAATGCTTTATGGTGCACCTTGAATCTTTATCAATGCAGCTCAAATCCTCAGCAATCAGTCACTCGGTACACCATCATCAGTGAAGAATAAGAGTAATGACCACCTTTGAGATTATTCACTCCGCCGTTAAATGGCTCTCAATAAGCTGGTAGAAATCTTACATTTTTGGCAAGAAAATTTACAGCATCGAAACTGCTCCCTGTCAGCCTTGGAACTGATTTCCAATGTATGGCCAAATTCAGTCTTCAAACAATGTGAAGATTCATTTTTAGGAGGAAAATTACGTAGGACAGCAAAACGCAGTAAATTTTATCAGCAAGAAAGACAACAGCACCAAGATACTGGCCAAACCTCTTACCCAGCTCTTATAACTCCCTCAAAAATTTATAGCTTTCTATAGCTGCTTAGTTTCATCTCAGCCAAACTGAACATTGAAACATGAATAAAAAATCTTCTGAAAATCCCCCATCCCATGTATCTTCAAGTTACAGCAACACCAGATATTTTGAATCAATAAAGTAAGGTAGAATACGAAGTGATTCAGTTTTACTCGAGTTAATACTCTGGAATTGATGACGAGAAAGCAATCGATGAAGGATTCACTATCTGATGGTCAGTGTTTTATGAAGAAGGGCTCCTTCAAGCATTTATCATAAAGGTTTAGATTCTATTACTTTTCCAGCGTAGTATTACACTCTGTTTGTTTGGAGTGGGACAAGCGAAATAAGTTAGCATACTCAGTTCTGAATGTTTTCTAGACTTTTCTCGACTATGTAGGAGTTTTTTGGCCGCTTAAACAGCTCAGATTTATTCTTATCAAGGGTCCTTCAAAGGCTGCCAGTATACACATTGAGGCCTCCCTAATAGTGAGACAAGTACTGAAGATTTATCCAAAATGCTGGTAGAGGAGCTGCTTTTTTTACCATATAATTCTGATCTGTTTTTGTATTGTTCAGTTATTGAGATTCATTCGGTACTGAGCTAAAGAAAAACTCTTTGTAGATACTTCAGATGTCTTCGATGGTACTAACTGCGACACATCCCCCTTCTTCAACGATAACACAGGTCTTCGAATTTAATTTGAATAGTTTTAAGAGGATAAAAGGGCGTTAATTACTCGACAAACCATGAAATAACTTGACCAGGAAATTCCTGGAAGAATTAAAATCAGGTTTTTTGATGGGGAATTTCAAAGACCCTTGAGAAGAGGTCTTCAAGTACCCAGTGAAAAAGACGAGACACTATGTAGCTCAGGTGACGTCTGATTGCAATTCAGCTCGTGCTAAAGCTATCTAGGGATAAGTAGTTCGTTCAGCTTGTCAGTCAGTATTTTCAGACCAATCTGCTCTAGTCAACTTTTTCTCATGGTGAGTTTCGTAAAGACATAACCGTAGCAAACGTACAGTGCTAAGCTGTTTGTAAGCTCAAACAAATAGCGATTGTACTTTTTGCATTGTACACATTTTGTACACATCAAATTAAAGATATTTCACTAAGTGTGCTCGTCAAAGACCTGAAATCCCTTATTACAGTTCTGATAAGTAATTATTTATTTACAACAGCCTGAGAAACTATTTGACTTGAACAATACTATCAAAATCACAGAGTTAGTTGGTAGTAACAGACTATGTGTTCTCGGGAAGAGCCTTTGGTGGACGTTCATGAATGCTGCATGAAAATTACTGATGATTACTGCTCAACACCTTTACGTTTCTACTTAAAAAATTAAAAATAACTGAATAAATTTTTGTAGCACGTATTTTTTTGCAGTTGTAGATAATGAATACACGTTACCATTGATATTTTATGAATCATTTATCACGATTCAAATAAAAATGCCAGTACATACCCGTAGTTGAAGGTCGACAGCAACAACTCTCTGAATCACACTAAGGACTTGGCAAAGCTGCTACGTTATAATATAGATAGTAAGACTGAGTTGACTAGTTTCTGGCAAAGAAATATAAATCAGCTTGAATCCTTGAAACTTGAAATCGATCTTGAAGAGAGCAGGAGAATACAATCATCAAACCGTCTCTGACGTACCACTTCATAAGTACTGAAAAGTCATAATAAAAACATGTTTATTTGATCAAAGCTTAAAGCGCAAGCTTGCGATGCCGTGTTATGCAGCTCTTTGCCTTTCCATACTTTTCATTACGATATGTACGATAACGCTTTTTAGATTTGTATATATAGGTGGCCCAAAATTGGCCCCTTTGTATCGATTGACCTAAATATATTCACTATCACCTATATATAGTTCTGGAAGTTACGAATATAAACTTTCTTTTCTTGAATGTGATGTTCACCAATGTAACAATGGCTCAGTGGATAACTGAGTGTTTGATTGAAAATTATAAAAGTTTTTGATGGAACGGTCGCATGAAAGAAGCATAAGCTGTTTACATTGATAACTCGTAATATAACTATAATAAGTAATATACAAGTATAACTAAGAACTGATATATAATAATAATAATAATTTTATTCTAGCGCATTACATAATATCTCAATGCTCTTACAATATAGAATAAATCAATAAATAGTGAATATATATATACACTGCAATAATAATAATAATTAGCTATTAAAATATAATTTTTAATTAACTACAAAAGTATAATTATTTATGCGTCAAATAGGAATATAATTATAACTAATAACTAATGTATAACTAATGTACACTAATACAACAGCAACTGTGAAAAATAGTATTCATACGACTTCATGTAATATCATTTCAAATAACTGGAGGGCAAGAATGGTGGTACAAACTGGTAAACTAAGTCCTTCCATTTCATTGCAATACTGAGCATTTCAGACCATTCACCCCTTGTCCACTTAAGCCAATTTTGAATACAATCTGCTATGATCTTGCTCCCCTAAAGTGAATGGCCAATTTCCTCGCCTATCTACTCGTCCGATAGATAATTAACAGTCCTTTAGTTTTCCGGTATTTTCAACCCTCTTCAATGCTTGTATGCATGGGATGACTGGAGATACATTATCAAAGAAAGAGAGTGATAACCTTGAAATTTAATAACTTGAAATAGCCTCTGGGCTGATCAAAGTCAAGGCATGGCTGACTTACACGGATCAAATTGGAATTTAGCCTTGACTCCACGGCTAGGCTACGAAAATCTTTTCAATTCGAACGCCAGTTGGGTCTCTCTTCTGCAGAGCGAACTAAATGGAGAAAGCAAGGCTTATGCGTCTCAAGCGGCCTTCATGACTGCGATTGGATAGCGCACGCCCATATTTCTATCTGCATGCAGTTCTGAGCAAGTTATTACAATTGCACAATATGTACTAGAATAGTGTAACAGGATAGATAAATGTCATTCGCGGTTACAGTGTAGGATGTAATGTCTATGTAATACCACTTCACTGGGTCAGTTATTGTTGGAAGTCCAGACCAATTCCTAGCTTGATGACGTCAGTTTAGGATAACCTCACGAATGCGTCGAGTGAAACTGGGTCAATACTATTGTGACTGAGCACTGATAGGAATCAAACTCAAATAAATCCATACGAATTGCACCAATGAATTTATTCAAACAACTTTAATTTTCCTTCTCGTTGCTGTGGCATAATCATCTCATGGTCACATGATATATAAGGATGCCAATAGGGGGGTACCCAATTGTCAATTGATTACTAATTTCTGGACGAATGTCAGTTAAATGTAATCATTTCACAAGCACTAGCCATAACATTAACCAAAATAATCGAAAATATCGGTAAATCGTTAACTACTAATTTTAGGTTATCTGTCATTTAGTTCATTACCATTTTTTGGCCAGTTGTCAGTTATCTACTCACCTCATTGGCACCTTCCATCATGTCTAACAAAACCAAGCACTTCTTACAAATTTGGAACTTTATCAAAAGAATAATAACGAAGGGCGGTCTGTTTTGTTACATGAGAACCTTTACCGTAATTTTGACGTATCTCTGACGTCATTTACTGCTTATGTCTAGATGCTGTCAGTTTTTCTAGTGTATTTTATCGTCACTTCCGGCTCTTGCAGGCATTGGGGTGGCTAATTCAATAGTCTTATCTTAACTGGCTATGGAAATAAGGTCAATATTGCCACTCCGTCGGCTTTTTGTTCCTTCATATCATATTAAATGGCAACTGTTGCTGTTAAAATAGAAATATGATATTTTTTTGATCAAAAAGATTGCCGCACAAAGTCAAACGAGAACGAGCGTCGAGTGAAATGCCCTGCAATGGACAAGTCAGTTTAGCCCTTAAAGGACAACTGACCCCAAAAATTGCCGTTTTTCATATAAAACTACAACGTACATAGATCACATAAATTCAACTTTGAACTCTGATACAGCTTCTATGTCGCCGAAAAGAAATAATCAATTCGCGAAAAATAGCAATAGAAGAGCGCCATATTTGAGCCCGCAATAAATTACCGCATTAATGCCGTGACGTCACAACGTGAAGCTTGCATTCCAAACTTGTTGAGTTTGTATATTTCGAGTGCTAGTCGATCTTTTAATAGTCTAAGTTAGAGTAAGTTTCTTAATCCAGATGGGCCATTGTTGTGTGCCAGAATGCACCAACCATTGTTCCAAAACTGAGTCTGTTAGCTACCACAAAATTCCTAACAAAATAGCTCTTCAGAAGGCATGGATAGCGCGGATAAAGAGAGAGAACCTGCCGCCTTTGAAGAACTGCTACGTTTGCAGCGATCACTTCGAGGATTCATGCTTTGAAGTGGATCTGATGGAGCAGTTAACCGGGATAAAAAGGAAGAGGAGATTAAAGAGCGATGCTGTTCCGTCAGTATTCAATTTTTGCAAGCCAGCTAAAAGAAGAACTACATCAGAGAACCGGCTCAAACGCAAACAAAACGAAGAGGTGAGATAACATGTCATTTATACATAACATAGTTTACATTGTTTTTCGAAATAATCACTCATGAAAAAGACTTATTAATGCATACCGAAGCGAGTCATCAATCATTAGCTATTTATGCTTTCATAGATGAAATGTTGCTTAAAATCATAAGTATAGCTAGTAATATTTGATCGATACTTGAAATTTTCAAAATGGTTATTTGCACGTGTTTAGTTTACATTTGATATTTATTCGTAAACCATAACAATGTTGCCGTAATATTCCAAATTTGCTTGGATAAATGACCACGGAAGAATAATTTATAGCATTGTTGGTTAATATGTTTATTTTGTATTATTTAAGGTAAAGTAGGCCTCGAAGAATGGTTTATAGTATTGTTGAAAACATTGTTTATTTTTGTATTTTCAAAGAATGTGGAGCAGCTATGTGCCACAATAAATCCCTCGTGTGAAGATCCACCAAGTATGGAAACACCAGAGTTCTCTCCTGAACCACTTTGTAAGGAGATTGGTGTTCAGTGTTGCCTTGGTTGTAGATATGTTGTAACATCCACTGCATCAACTCACAGACAGAGCCTGGATACTATAAAGATGCCGACACAACAACAGTTTACAATCCCTCCCCTTCACCAAACATCAGTAGAGATGAAATACTCAGTGTGAGCTTCCACGACCACAGCTACAGTACTAGCTATCACCCCTCACCAGTAAAGTCAATGCCAACAGTGTCTCCACAAAAGTCAGAAAAGTCTTCATTTTCAGAGGAAGAGGGACTCCCACTAAGTGACGATGATGATGGTTTCATTGTTTCATCGCAAGAGACAGTTTCAACAACGGACAGTGAATTAGAGCCAGAAAACAAAGACTGCAATAAAACTCTTGAAAACCATATCAAAGAACCTAAATATTTGGTATTTAACTCTTGTTTGCAGCAGTTATTCAAGTTTTGTAGAAGCTGTGGAGCACCTGTCGCTGATGTCAACTTTGTATGTCAAGGCAGCCTACTTATTGTGACAACTACATGTATGAAACATGCTTTGACATGGTACTCACAGCCAATGTTAAATCGCTTAGCTATTGGGAACTTGTTGATTTCCTCATCAATATTATTTACTGGTAATACTTTTACCAGACTTCAAAACTTTGCATCCTGTCTTGGCCTAAAATTTCTGAGTGAGAGGGTCTTTTACAGACATCAGGAACGTTACCTATTTCCTGTTGTTAATGATGCTTGGAAGAGAGAGGAGGCTGCTGTAATTGAAGAGCTGTCAAATAAGGACATAGTAAATCTCAATGGTGATGGCCGAAGTGACAGTCCTGGCCATAGTGCTAAATATGGCACATATACTATGATGGAGACAAGCACAGGGAAAATTGCCACCTTCAGCATTGTTCAAGTCTCTGAAGTAACCAGCTCCAATGCTATGGAGAAAGAGGGGTTTCTAAGGTGTTTGAACACTTTAGAAGACATGGTCAGTATAAAATGTATCACAACTGACAGACACACATCCATCACCAGCACTATGGCAAAAGATTTTAGCCACATCAAACACCAGTATGATGTGTGGCATCTTTCCAAGTCAATTGTAAAAAAGCTGAACAAGAAAGCAAAATTGAAGAAAAACCAAGAGCTGGCACCCTGGATACAATCCATTTCAAACCATCTTTGGTGGTGTGCTGCTACATGTAATGGGGATGTACAACTTTTGAGAGAGAAGTGGAAATCTGTTGTTCACCATTGCGTGAACAAGCATTCCTGGAAGGATGCAGAGGTATTCAAAAAGTGTGCCCATCCTCCCCTAACCCGCAATTGTTCAAAAAGGCCCAAGGAGTGGAGAAGCTCGTTATCGCAAGTGCTTCCCTAAGATGCACAAGCGCTGGGTTGTTAAGCCAGTCTTACAAAGAAAAAGCTATGCTTTCCTCCCTGAGCTACAACTGAAAGTACTTGAAATTTGTGAGGGTGGCATGGAGGCTGCAGGGGTTGACCCAATTGAAGAGGTCGAATTACCAAGAAACATTGCTAGTGTTCCTGCCCCAGACAAACAGGAATTGATTGAACGACACCGGTCAAGATTTTCTAGGTAATTAATTTAAATGGAATGTAGTAGAGACTACAAACACTAAAATGTGTAGTGTTAAGTGATGCTAATTCTAACCATTTCCTATTTTTAATTAACACTATTTAGTAGAAAATAATGCAAAGCATCATTGGCACTCTTTTAGTGATTGTACTCTAGTGAATAGCTGTTTTGAAAGAACTGTCAAGTAAGCCTGTCGTCCCAATCCCCCTCATCTTTGAACAGCTGTGTTCATTACTGGTAATAATTACAATGCTTCTACAAATGGGAAGGTACTTGACAGACCCAGTAAAACTGCTATAAACAAAATATGTAATTAATGTGAAGGGGACCTGATTAAAGTGGTAGATAAGTTTGCAGTTTTTAGATGTTCAGATGAAAATTTTATTAAAATATCATTACCACTTAGGAAACGAATTGACTTTTAAATGAAATCTTAAAAGAGGTCTTTTCTTTAACTATCTACGCTCCATTATATATGGGGTCTCTCCCAGTATGAATGTAGTATAGAAAAAATTCCAGCTGAATAGTGACTTTCGCTTTCACTCATGGGAATCAAGATGTTCATTCATTTGCTCAGTGAATTAATCAGTGCATGATTACTGAGCTGCAAAGGGCCTATTTGCCTGGAAAAAAAAAATATGAACCATAAATGGCTGACAAGCCTGGATGCCAAGATTTCCTAGTGCCAATTTGTCTGACAATGAGACTAGTCAGTACCAAGATTCTAAGATGGGGTGGGATTCTATCACCAAGAGAATATTTTTTTCATTTAGCACAATTTTTGAATCCATTATAGCATGCTACTTCAAGGCAAATTCTTTATAAACAATACTGACTAGCCTTGTTTTCAGACAAATTGGTGCCCAGGAAATATTGGTTATCCATGTCTAGTATAACTGCAAAATTTGCTTGGTTAGCTCATGATTTTGTCCACTAGTGCTTTGTACACTAGGTTCTCTATTCAGCTGGATATTTTGTCTAGGTGTAGTTGTTTTTAAATAATAAAATATGCAAAACCTACAAAACATTTATATAAACAACTTTCTATATGTACTTCATCTAAAAATAAATTCATGACTACTCTTATACATTTTGGTCTCAGCCTTTCCATGTTTTCCTTTTCAATTTATCAATTCAGAAATCCTGATAGAAAAAAATCCACTCTGTGTATATGAAATGAAGTAAGGAATAAATAAAATGTATATAATAACTCCATGTAACTTTAGGCCAAGCTAATCATCTGCATAGTGAAAACCTTCAAATTCAAAGTCCTCCTCTAGTCCAGGGGGAGGGAAGTGTGCTCTGATGCACATGACAGCACAAGAGGGCAGAACAACCTGAACTTCCTTTCCAAGAACTCCCCAGCACCATCTTGCTAGTTGCCTATATGCAATGTGTCTGTACTGCTTGTGCTCTGGGCCTTCATACGCATTACTGTACTGCTGTTTGTACTGAGCCCATGCGGTTCGAAGAACATACTTATTGGCACAAACAGGTAAGAATCCAGGATGTTGAGTAATGCATGGTGGTGGTTCATCAGCATCTCCATCTTCAACAACAAACTGGCATGTTGCAACCACTTTTTCGATTTCTTGGCAACAAATGCATTCAGATATTGAATCCATAATTTGGCAGCTACCACAGGTACACCTATTTAACAGAAATAAAACAATTCTTAGTATCTTTGAACATTATCAACGATTGTCCCAAGTGAGAATATACATACACAACTTGTGACACAACTATATCCCTGTATCTATATCCTGCAGTATATAACTTATTGACTATCAAGCGATGTTTTTAAACATGTTTTTAATTAAAATTGTGAAAGTTGGTATTGCTTTTGGTTGCAAACTGGATTCATGCATACCAATATCTAAAGAACAGATTGCAAGAACACGAGTGGCAAGATACGATTTTATATAAAATGGATATGTAGTTCAGTTTTGTGATAAGACAGAAGTACGACTTACCAATCTGAATTTGTAAGTCGATTGTTCTCTTGTTCATCGTCTTCAATAATGTCACTGTCAGATCCTTCTCTGAACTCTTCATCTGAGGAGATTTCTATTTCTGGTTCAAACTGATATGGCCGTAAACCAAATTCGTCGTCCATTCCGAAAAATTCTTGAGCGAAATCGTCTCCCGAGCTGTCCGAGCCTTCGGAAGAAGAATTGGATTCTGACATGCCTTTAATTTGATGACCAAGTTGTATTTTTTCGCAAAATATTGAGTAAAACGTATAAGAAACTGAGGAAGAAGTCAGGCAAACAACTGGAAGCTTGAACTCTTGTGACGTTGTGACGTCATTACGCTATTTTTCTGAGCCCGCGATAAAAGCGCAAGATGGCGGCCACCAGAGCGATATATGCGATGTTTTCAAAAAATTGTTTTAGAAAAATGGATGCTCTATCCCCTTTAAAAACTGGATTTTTGGACTTCTCAAATGATGTAGTTCCTCTTAAAAATGGGTCATTTTGGAGGGTCAGTTGTCCTTTAAAACAAAGACGCCAATGAAAAAAAAATCAGACCATATAATTCAGTAAGAGGGGGACTAAAAAGGGAGGAACTAATAACCCCTGCTGACTGATCTTTCAAGGTCCGACTTCATCAGTTGCCACGTCGATTAGGCAACTGGAGCCAAATTTAATCGTATGCCAATGAAGGTCGTTAAATGATCGGAATAAAAGTCTTTTATGAGCGGTTTTGACTACTATCGACTCTGACACATAACAGCACCGTAAGCCTTTGACTCAGTGGGAAATGCATGGCACATGATGCAGGAAGCTGGTGTTCATAAGATGGTCATTGCGACACTGTGCAAACTCTGACAATACCTTGATTCATAGAGGAAACACGCGTTATACACACAATTTGAATATTTTGATTTGCCTAAGATTTAACACGCACCGGACAACGACAGGCAAAGTGAAAAATCGCCCTCAGCTCATCGCCGTCTATAAATGAGAAAGCGCTTATAATAGACCCTTTCACGGTTTCCGACGCCATATATTGTTTGGGGTGCAAAATTCAACTAAGGAGCGTAGGGGAAAGAGATACTTTTTTCGTTATATTTCCTTTCTGAGGTAAATTTTCGAGACCAAACTTTTTCTGTGGATGGAGAATCTTCTGTTCAATGTTTTGTGATGTTTTTGAGCCGATCGAGTCATTCTTGTCGAGGCAAGATTTTTCTTACGATCAAATTGAACCAGTATGATCGCAAAACCCAAAGCCTCGATCCATCTCTCTAAGCACCAGTGTTATGCTGGCTCCATCGGCTCAAAAACAGCACACAAAATATTGAACAGAGGATTCTCCATCTACAGCCGGAAAAAGTTTGGTCTCGAAAATTTACCTCAGAAAGGAAATATAACGAAAAACGTATCTCTTTCCACTACGCTCCTTAGTAATTTTGCCCCCCAAGCAATATGGCGTCGGAAACCGTGAAAGGGTCTATTTTGAAAAAAAAATTTTTTGTCATTAGGCAGTTTATACTTTTGTTATTCAAAAACAGCTTTCACTCGAGGTCTCGTTTCCTCGGATACCGAACACCGACTCGAGTTCGAAGAGATGTGGTATTACATCATGTATCAGATTCTGACCTTGGCCGCCTTTCTTGATCATGCGATTCATTCCCCATTGATTAATGTAAGCAAGTCAGTCAAATACTCAGCGGTAGTGAAGTCTAGTGGATCCCACACCAATATCACTCTATATTATTATTAACCTTCTGACAATGAGTTCCTGTATTACCCACTAGTGTGCAGAGAACACTTACTTTTTGCGGCGAAAAAGGACCACCTAAAGTTGATACAAGACAAGGAACAGTTCCTTAGGCTGTGTTCATAATGTATGGCAGAGGGTGGGGGTGGGGCAGGTGAAAATTTGAAATGTCCAGAATAATTCTTAATACCCCCTTAAAGTCATGCAAAGAAAATACGATCCCCCCGAAGCAAGGCTTGTAGCTCCTTCAACAATTGTGCATCACCCCATTTTTCTGATAAAAATTAGCCCATCCCCCCCCCCCCCCTTTTTCCTACCAAAAATTTCCCGATCCCCCTCAATTTCACCTGCCCCTCCTCTGCCATACATTATGAACACAGCCTTAGTGAGAGTTGTCCGTAACTGACCAGCATTTATGAAGATTGTGACCCTGAGCTGAATACAATATTAGTAAGCCATGGACAAAACGGAAAAATGGGAAGAAAGGAAGAAAGAATGATTAAAAAGAGAGAAGGGACAAAGGAAAAAAAGAAAGAAAAAAGAACAAAGAAAGCAAAGAAAGAAGGCAAATTAACGAAAAGCCGACAAAAGCCATAACTTCTTATTGTCGTAGTCTTTTTTAAGAAAAAAAATACTAGCAACATACTTATTTTTCATCAAATTTACAGGAAAAATTCAAAATTTATGTTAGATTTATATTACTATTCCTTTCCAACTTTCTTAGAATTATATTCTTTGGGTTTCCTGTGGTATGAAAATGCGCGGGAAAATAGTCTCCCATGATGCATTTGTTTACATGATGACGTAATCCCAGGCAGCGCGGTGCTCGCACAACAACATCGTGTGACATGCTGAAGCTTCGCTAAAACAGTATTAAAAATATGGCTTTTGCTTCCAGAAATATCGAAATTATTGACAGCGATGATGACGAACTTGACCATGAAGTATGCTTCGGTGAATATCGAGGAGAGATCGTTGGTATTCGATACTATAGCGGTACAGTTAACCGAGGAGAAATGGTTTCACTCAACAGAGAGCCTCACAACCCTTACGACAACAATGCCATAAGAGTCGACAATGTTTTCGGTGTACAAGTTGGTCATATCAAGAGAACCTTGGCTATGCCTTTGGCTAGTGTGATTGATAGACGCTTAGTACGTCTGGAGGGGTAAGAATGATCTCAAAATCTCCACCGATGTTTTGAGTTTAGCTGTTACGAATTTTTCCTGTGATCATTAAAGTTGCCATCTTCAGGAAATGCGCCAGTAATATGATATGTTGACAGGACGTGAAAAAGAATTTCATGAATCTTTTAATGTAGGAAACTAAGCGGATCGAGAGCCTGAGAATTTGACATTTTAAATGTATATATATATATATATGAGCATTTTTATGAATATGGGACTCCAAATGTTTCCCAGATTTACAGTACCCCCCATCCTGATCTTTTGACGTACCATTTAAAAATATACTTTATATAAACTTAGGGAAACATAGCTAGGGCAATGTCTACTATGCCACATCTCTGTGAGTGAGGTTCCATGGTTTTTCTCCCATGCCAGATATGGTTGCAGATATGGTAGGATTTTGAGTAGGGGGGTGAAAACCCTGTGACCTCCCCCTGCCACTGAATTTCTTAGATGCGATGCTGTCATGGAAATACAAAAGAAATGCCACTAATTCTATTGAGAAAAAGTGTGATTTCTTTTGTGTTTTCATGTTAGCTTTACATCATCCACAAAAATTCTTAGAGGGTCCATTCAATCATGGTGTGCAGATTTCTTTGCCACAATCAGTTTAAAGTGCCCTAAAAAAGATGGAATAATAATTCCTAAAAAGAAAATCAGTATAAAATTCTGCTATACTGTACAAGTTTAAGCCATTAATTTGAAACTAATTTCTTGATCTTAACATGTGTATTTCAGCACAGTTCCTTATGGTCAAAACAATGTCTATTCCATGCCCTGTGATTTGGCATTCTGGGGTAGACCAGAGAATCAAGAACAAGTTATCCAGATAATGCGCCAGTATGGATTTATACTTCTAAAAGCATATAATAACAAACCAGCACCAAGCAAAGGAGACTATACTAACTACTCCATTCCTACTTCAATCAAGATTTCCCAAGATCAGGTTAATATTTATTTGTTTTATATTAATTATGATTTAATGTGGTCTTCACTTTGTCATTCTAATTTTATTCTAGATGCACAATGAACTAAACAAATTGTTTGATAAAATGGAAGAGATGGACAAGGGTGACAAAACTGCAGCAGAAGTCGAACCAGCGGAGGTAAGAGTATATATATGTATATTAAGTGTGAATGTGTGGGAAAAAATATCCATACCTCTCCCATGCATATGGGAGGATACAGTATGTGTTTTCCTGTGGCAGAATGGGTAAAAGGAAATCTTGAGGGAAGGACTTTGATGCAATATTATGAGCTACCTGTAGTATGTGACTTTCAAAAAGTCTGAATACTGAATACTGCATACTGAATGGTGCATTCCAAGACCGAAGTGCATTGTGGGTCATAGTGACGTTGTCTAAATTAGGATTAATAATAATTATTTATTCTATTTTTAGTGTATTCCATCTGAAACAATATACTGACTACATGTAGAAAGTTAATTGCTGTATATTTACTTTTTATTTCAAATTAACAAGACCCACAATGCCCTTTGGTCTTGGAATGCACTTTTCAGTATGCAGCATTCAGTATTCAACCTTTTTTGAAATAGCTGTATATGTACTCTGCTTTTTATAGAGATTTTAGATGAAAATCTCAGCTCAGATGAAATAGTTAAACACAGATTAATTTAATGTGTCTATTTCTTATCAATCAAATTAAAGGTGATTAAGACAAAGCTATATCCACATCAAAAGCAGTCTTTAGCCTGGATGATCACGAAAGAAAACAACAAAGACCTACCACCATTTTGGGAGGAAAGAACAAAGAATGGTAAAAAGGAGTATTTTAATACAGCTACAAATTATGCGACAACAAAGAGACCATCTTGTGTTAAAGGAGGAATACTTGCAGATGATATGGGTCTTGGGAAAACCTTACAGATCATCTCATTGATCCTTACAAACTTCCATGATGGAAAGCCTCTTGCCACGCTTGAAGACTCTGGAACAGGAATAAATAAGGTTAGTACATAATGATATTATGGAAACCAAAAGTGGTGTAACGGTAGTGCATTTCTGGAGTTGTGAAGCATTAACATGTGAGTAGAGCTTGGTAGGTCTCTCCCTTGATCCAAGAGTTGTTCTCTGGGTTACCCATTTTTCCTCCATGTGAGGTAGCCAAGTTAACTCTGTGAGTAAGTCATGTCCTGACTTAGATTAGCCCAGAGGTTGTTTCAGGGTTCAATCTGTGAGTTAGCCATGCCCTGGTTAAATCAGCCCAGGGTTTGTTTCAGGGTTTGATTTGTGAGTTAGCCATGCCCTGACTTAGATCAACCCAGAGGTTGTTTCAGGGTTTGATCTGTGAGTTAGCGGTGCCCTGACTTAGATCAGCCCAGAGGTTCTTTCACAGAGTTGATAAAATTTGGACAAGGTTTACTTTTGGTGAACCATTTTCTGGAGGAGTACACATAAAAGCAGTTTTAGAAATGTTATCCTCTTAAACTTTGTCTTCTTTTTCTTTAGACATTAAAGCAGAAAGTCAGAAGACCAAGTAAGCATTCTTCAAAGAAAAAATCAACCAGCAAGAAAAAGAACAAAAAAGCTGTAGTAGTTGAGAGCAGTGAGGATGAGGAGATGTCAGACGATAATGATAATGAAGCCATAGGTATTGAAAATTCTAATAAAGTCATGATAGGAAAGACTGATCCTGATTTTAAACCTGTAGCAGAGGTTAATGTGGAAACAGAAAGTACAAATATTAGACGCTCTGCAAGGTAAATCATAAAATGAATACCACAATTTATAAGGGACTAGTCATTATTTGAAGGGGACCTGGTGCAAAATTAGGTAAATGCTATGAACTACCTTTTTCCTGAACCCTCTTTTCGTGAGGTAAACTTTTTTAGTTGAATAAAAAAATATCCCCATCCCCCCCCCCCCCCCCTCCAATCTAGCTGCATGGTGACCCAACCCCCGAGCCTCTCTCAACCTCTAGCTAACGACCGTACCCTAATGACTCAATTTGTAAAAACAATGAAATTAAAATGCCAATTGGAATTCAATGGATTCACTTTTATATATATATATAGAATGGAAATAGCACAATAACATCTAACCTATTCTTCCATAATGGGCTACCCAAGTGTGTTGCACATTTTCATTGTTTTTTCTGGATTTTGGTTTGTTATTCAGATCCAGGAAGAAACCAGCAAAATACACAGAGGTAGATAGTGATGTGGATGAGGAGGCTGAAACTGTTGCACCATCACCAAAAAAGAAATCCAAGAAAAAGCAGCCGTCAATTAAACATGTTCAGAACACAGGTAAGTAATACTGTAGCACCTATAGACCACCTATTAAGAGGGGGCATAATAGATTTACTTTTTCAGATGCAGGTCTAGGATTTTAAAGGGGGGGGGACATCATTGGATACCCACTGTTCTGATTCCCAACCATCTCACTGAATTTGTGACAGCGAAGCAAATGAAATTAACAAAACAAATAAAATGAAATTCATTACATTGTATTAAAAATTTGCTTTTTTTAGATCACCCTGTTGAAGAACAACAACAAAGTGACTGTCATATCATATTACCACCTTTGCCAAGCTTCGCAAAGGATGATAACTCAGGTTTGAAGAAATCTTTGCATATTTTACATTTCTTTGAGATCAGTTTGTGTGAATGACATGGCACTTGCACACACCATACTTCAAGAGTATTGAGAGGATTAGGAGAAAAAGCAAATTTAAATTTTTTGTTAAATATTGGTACTCATACATTTTTGCTTAATTCTTATCTTATTTGTTTTTGATAAGATGCCAAAGACACTTCTTCATTGTCTGTTGGTGCTATCAATACCTGTTTAACCACAAACAATTCTTCAAAACAAGGATCATCAAAAACTGGCGTAGGATCTACAGCAGGAAAACGGAAGGCAGTGCCAAGTGGTGGTCGCCGTCCAACCTTGGTAGTTTTTCCATTGTCTGTCCTTAGCAGCTGGGAGGTATTTATTGAGGCTCTATGTCATCACATGGTGTATACCAATGACAGGAGGCAGGAACAATTAAATCTGATCTAATCTGGTTTACATGACAAAAAATTCAGTTTCCCAGGGAGAAAAGACTGCTGTTGTGCCTCCTGTCATGGCTGCCACGTGATGGTGCTAAGATTCTATTTGACATTGGGCATAGCCTGCTTGCTTTCTCCCTTCAACTCTCCCTCCCTTCCTTCCTCCCTCCCTCCCTCCCTCCTTCCCTCCCTTTCTTCCTCCCTCACTCCCTTCCTAACTTTCCATCACTTCCTTCTATCCCTCTTCTTTCCTTCCTTGTTATTTTATACCCTCTTAAAACTTGTCATGTGCATAAACAATTACATAGCAAGTCATTGTTACATGTATAACATTAAAAGTAATCTTGATAATATATATTTATTATTTTTTTTGTTCAATAAAAGAATGAACTAGAGATGCATGTCCATCCTAACCTGATCAACATCTACACCCACTATGGCCAAAACAAAACCAAAGATAAAAAATTTCTTGAAGAACAAGATATTGTACTTACAACGTACCAGAGCTTATCTGCAGAATTCTCAAGGGTTTGTATCAATTTAGAATTTTTCTGTTATCGATAAGTAAACGTTTGCCCAGTTAAACGTTAACTTGGAAAGTTCCTTAATATAAGCTGAAAGTAGCTAGTCCCCCAGATGGAGTAGTTTCACTTCCGGAACTGAGCACAATCTACCCCTCCCTCCATGAGTGCTCCTCTTCAAGATATTTGAAGCCATCGGATGGGTCAGAGAAATCAAAGCAAGTATGTAAGGATCAAACTCCTGCCTCCTTTTAAATTGGGTAGTGCACAGAGCCATGCCCATGTACAGTCCTCAGTTTATTAATTCCTTCACTCCCTCATTCATTTTATTGGGATCATGTCCATTCACATTACAATTATCCATCATGCATTATTAGATTCATTGTTTCAATTGCTCACCACATATTTAGGGCAAATCTCCCTTAAAGGAAGTCAAGTGGTTACGCGTAATTCTGGATGAAGGTCATCTCATCAGGAACCCCAGAGCGCAAATGACCAAAGCAGCTCATGCACTGGACGCTGAGCGTCGATGGATCGTTACTGGAACACCCATCCAGAATTCCATGAAAGACTTGTGGTCCATCATTTGCTTCTTGAGGATGGAGCCTTTCTTGGACCGACAGTGGTGGGTACGAAGTATCGAAAGGCCTATAAGTCAGGGGGACAAGGCAGCATTAGGGTAAGAACTGTCATTTCTTATAGTTTCTTGCTTCAAAAAATATTTTAGTCACTGCATTAAATCAACTTGCCAAAAAAATCTTTTATTTTACTCTCGCCAAAAGTTTTCCAATTTCCAGTTTCTTGCTTCATACAGTACAGCCCAGATGTATATCACGGTGTACACGCGTGTACTCCGTTAACGGAGTACACTCGTACTAGTGTAGTCCGTGCTTTGAGACATAGACGCACTACACGCGTTTGAGTGTAATATTTTTTTGTTATACAGTCTTTGTTTCATAACAAAGACCATAGAAATTCCGTATAAATATCATTTATATTCCACGCGTAGGCGTGTATTCCGTTCAACTGGATTTATGATCCAAACGATTTCAAATCAGAGATATACAAATTGTATTGTTCAACTGGATAAGAGAAACTCAAACGATTTTTTAAAATTTTTTCTTCGAAAACGAAAACCTCTGTAACCTCTAATGTTTGATCAAACAAAGAAATATTAAAGAAAAGCGTAAATTTAAAAAGTTCTGTATTCTTTCATGCGTCTACGCATCAGGTCAAGTATTTCGCGTGCACGCTGGAATGCAACCGAAATAGTCTGCATTTTAATTATCCTGTCCATTTTATTTAAGAAATTTGTCTTTATTTAGATAATTGAGACCAAAGAACAACTGCTTTATTGTTTATCGGATAGTTCTCATAAGTTATATACGTATCTTAGCATCAAAGAATTACTCTTTTATTTGGTCGTCGGACGTAGCCGTCTGAAGTTCTGTGCACGTGAAGCAGCAGTTAGGTGGACTCGCGAAGCGCCGGCATTGCCAAAAATCACAAGTCGAAAAACACCAGGGGGGGGGGGTGGGTTTTTGGAGGTCGGTAACCCGCGGAACAGGGGGTCTTGCGCGATCCGCCGGCAGCGCGAAATGTCCCTAACTGCTGCTCTGTTGGGGTCGCAAATGGAGGGAAAGATATTCTTTAGATATACATGGCATCCGTCAACGACATTCAAAACGAAACTGTGCGCAGGTTGGGAAATCAGGTGATGGATAACTCAGATGCGGATTTCGTCTTTGCGACATTCATGGAGGGGAATACAGACAAGACGATGAATCGCGAGATGGCTGAAAGGATAATCAATAGAATGCCGGACGGCGACTACCGTTTGGAGTTGACGTTCGTGAAGTATTTGGACGGCGAGTGGGTGATAGAAAAGGGCCGTAATCCCATCAGGGCGTCTGGCAAGCAGAGTTTGTTCGTCTTGAATAAGCATACGAGACCAGGGGCATTGGAGGGAATTGACATGCTCTTCTATGAGGTCGCTTACCCGGTTACCGTGGTCATTTACGGCGCGTACGAGATTAAGGAGCCGGATGTTAAGAAGTTGCGACCAATGCGACATCCGGGTAATTGTGTCGGGAAGTTGGTAAGAGAGTTCTTCGAAGATTCCTCTCGTGGCGGTAAGCTTACGCCCAAGAGGAGAGAAGCCATCAGGAAATGGGAAAATGACACTTATAAGACTGGAGGCTCTATTGAGAACATCAAGAAGTTAGAGACGGCCTTAGAACGCCGCATACACGTGAAGGACATCACGGACGGTTGCATTTACGAAGGGACGAAAAAATATGGAGGTAGAGGTGCCCCCATTGTCATCTATCAACACAATGGACACGCTTGGCGAGAACTTAGGTTTCCCAAAAAGAAGGAAACTAAGGTTTATAAGATGTCGCCGTTGGCAGAATTGGTCCACGAGAATTCCGTTTGGTTAATGGACGCGGAAGGAAGTCAGTTTATGACGCAGGATGGTACCCTCTACAGGCCTCTAGTAGAACACCAACGCATTCAAAGTGCTTGTGAGACCTTAGGGGAAGACTTTGCAGACGAGGTCCTTAGCTCTCGTAGTTTGGACTTTCTAGCCGCGAAGAAAAGAAACGGCTGGAAGTCCACGCCTAAGGAATTCGCCGACATAGCCAAAGCCTGCGTAGAGCATGGTCATGGAGGTTTATGGAACATGGAGTATGACGAGAACGAATACGTATCCCTGGACATGAAACATTGTTACCCCGCCAGTTTTAAAGGCCTCGGGGATTGTAAGGAGTATTACGACCGCTACGGGCATCCAGATTCGCAGTTCTTTCGTGTGTCTTTGCCCGGTAAATACGACGCCCCAGCCACGGGGTTCGTGCGGTTGACCACGTGGAAGTTAGCAAAGGGCTTACATCCAATAATTTACGCGTGGTATGGGAAACATCTGCAGGAGAAAGAATGGATTCCCATACCCCTGCTGAAGTTTCTCGAAGAGCGCGAGCTTCTCACGTACGCAGCGCATGAAGCCATACTTTGTCACTCTGCATTTACGCAATGGCTTCCGGAGCATAACCCCACCGCCAGAATCGTCATAGGAAAGTTCACCCAAGGCGCAAAAGAAGGAGAAAAGCACATGCAGCGGCGTTTGATAACCGATGACGGAGAGTTGAGCTTCCTCGTAAAACGCGCGCATGAACAAGGATCAATGGTGTCCGTAGAGAAGTGGAATTATTTCATAGAAGGCCAAGGGGAACGGCAATGGAATGCGTTGTGTTATTACCAAGATCATCGCCCGCAATATTACCATCTCCGGGCGAGCATGCTCGCATATGCGCATATTAATCTATTGTCAATGCTGTTGCGGTTTGACAAAGAGGACGTTCCACGCGTGGCCACGGATTCTTTGTATGTGAAGCCCGAAGTGTTAGAAAAAATGCAAGAGTTTTACACGGAGGACGAACTCGCGGAAAGTGGTCAATGGCGTATAAAAGATGAAGAGATAAAAGCCTGGAGAGAACGTGTGGAATACCACGGGAAACACGTAAAAGGTGCCACCGTCCCCACCGTGGAGCCATTGCCATCCGTCGACGACCCCATTTCTTACCAACGCTTCTCGTACCTGTACGGGCCCGGAGGCAGCGGTAAGACCACCAGGGTTTTGGAATTATTTCCTCGCGTGAAGGTGTTAACGCCGACACACCGCCTTGAAAGAGAATTGACGGAGATGGGTTACGATGCGCAAACGTACCACAGCTTCTTTCGCTGGAACGGTCAAAAGTGGGTGCCGGAAGCAATACGCGACATACCCCCGGTGATATTATGGGATGAGATTTGCACCGTGCCATTAGAAATCCTGCAGGAATTTGTAGACTTCCTCCGCGGAAAGTGTCAAGTTATATTTGCCGGAGATCCATGCCAACCTCCTCCCATTTGCGGAGAAATGCCCCATAAATGGTTAAAAGGAATGGTAGACCATGCAGAGGAAATCAACGCCGACTACCGCAGCAAGGATCAAGTAAGAAACTTAAAGGCGGAACTTCAGGGCCTCAGTGATGCCGAGCAAAACAAGACGCTGCGTAAACGCATCCGAGCGAAGTCTTACGAGGACTTCCTTTGCGCGTGGCATCCAGAGGATTTGGTGTTGAGCAGCAAGCGCGCAGCACAATCGCGAATACAGAAAGATTTGTTAAGCGTACACCGCGAAAGATTCCCTGGCCATTTGGTGCCCGTTTGCTACAAGCCCCGCGATACCCGCATGCAGAAGAGAGACGTGTGGGTGCCGGGCACCGACGTCCAACTGCGAAACGCGGTAACTCATGATAAAGTCTGGGTGCCTATGGGAAAGGTTGAAAAAATAACCTCCCATCCAGATTGGCGTTTGGGATATTGTATGACAGTCCACAGCGCGCAAGGGCTTACCATAAAAGAAACCTTATGGATCATAGACCAGCGGTTATGTTGGAGTAATTTGATATATACCGCTGTGAGCCGTGTGGAGCATGCCAAACAGTTGCGGAGGGCCTGGGGTCCGCAATTGCGTTACGATAAAACGCCAGAAGATATAGCAAAGGAGAACATTGCTAAGAAACTCCTTCGCTACAAAAGACACGACGAAGAAAAAAATATGACGTTCGACCTATGCGTGGACGACGTCTATAAGGAAGGGGCACGGTGTGCCAAGTGTAACATACCTCTACTATGGAGGTTTGACCCAAATGACGATCAGCAGTTCTCCGTGGATCGTATAAATAATAAGCGCGGGCATTGCAGAGGCAACGTAAGACTGACATGCCTAGAGTGCAATCGGGCGCGTGGAGCAGCACTACTCTGAGTCTTTGGGGACCATGAGCAGCTCTTCCTTAACAAATCCGCGACTTGGGCCATTTAGGTAATACAACACGGGTTGCCCTTCCTTGGTGACGGACTTCGAAATCTCATACGTTTCCAAAGACCAGTTAGGATCCGTGGCTCTCTTACTGCCACCTTCGAGTTCCCCCGGCTGATAGAGGTATCTGACCACTATGTTGCGGGGTAGCTTTTTTTCCTTCAGTCCGACCGCCCTCGAACTTCTGACATAGGACTTGTGTTCCACGTGTTTCTTTTTTATGGCATCCTTGGGTTTCATCCCCGTAGCCCTGGCCGCCTCGTTATTTAAAGCCGCGATGACCTGGGGGAGCCGCTGTGTCCATTCCCTGTTGCGTTTGGAGGGATCTTCCAGCTCTTTCCAATACTGGTACCCAAAGAGACGCTCGGCCAGGGTCTTATTGAATCTTTCGACGATGCTCTGACCCCTGTGGTACTCAGCTTCAGCTCTCCTAACCTTAGTGCTGTGGTCTTTCAGGGTCTTAGTAACCACGCCCATGAACTCTGTCCCCGCATCCACTTGCAGCAGCTTAGGCCATTTCAAGACGCGCTTATAAATCCTACCTAGGGCTTCTGCGACTTCCCCAGAATCCTTGCTGGTTATGGGTTCGGCGTCCTTGTATCTGCTTGCGATATCAACTACGGTCAAAGCGTATCTATAGGTCTTTCTTCTCACCTTATCGTGCGGTAAGAAAAGCAAATCCGCCTGATGAACTTCATTGGGGGCATTTACGGTAAAGCTGGGCCTGGGAATGTACTTGGGCACGGGAAGATAAACCTGCCAGAGGGTTTGTTTTCTTAGCCAGTTCTTAGTCCGTTTCTTCTGATACCCTGGCCGCGGTCGCGAGTTTCTTGATGGCCGACGCTCCTCTCCAATAGCCTTCAGGCCCATAGTAAATCCTCTTGAGTTTGTCCTCTACGCGACCCATTATATGAATTCCAAAACAAGATTGATCTTTCGCCCGTTGAAATCCACCGTCTTTCCGTCCACCTTAATGGTGATGTTTATGCTTTCTACCAAATTAGACAAGTCATAGCTTAAAGAAATGGGAGTGTATTCCACTGGGTCAAATGGATTACCTTTGGGCAGAAACTTAGACATGAGAGAAGACTTTTCTCCATTGTTGTAACTATGAACCAAGTCGCAATAGACTTCGTAAGAGGATGCGACTTTCCATTTCACATCATATGTACTGCCGCTATTTATCGTGGTACTAGTAAGGCCCAGGAGTTCTACCAATGAACTGTCCTTTAGATTAGCGCTTCCACTATTTTTCTTGAATTTCATTTCATGGGGTAATCCTGTGGTAAGAGTATATCCATGCTTTGCTAGCTCCTTAGCCAGTGTTATGGGGGTGTAATGGGAATCTGGTATTTTTGGTTTGGTGCCGGAAGTTCCGATGACAAAGCCATTAATTAAATTATACCATGAATTGTACAAAGAGCAACTAACCAACCGAACCTTACAGGCTTTGATGGGAGGATTCAGATAAGTAGTAAAGTTATTCTTGTCGCTTTCCAAAAAGACGATCATATATTTCAGGAAACACAGTTTCCTTCGTTAGAGCAGATACGCCAAAGCTACGCCTCCGGCCAGCCCTGCGATTCCTACAAAGACCAATTCGCTATCTTTTTGTTTCTTAGAAGGCTGGTAGTAATTCTCGAACTTAGGCTTTCTTAACCCCGTCAATGCCGCGGGGTGTGCTTGCGCATAGAGCTTAAAGGCGTAGTCTGTATTTTCGAAGTTCTTGTCTGCCTGCATCTTGTCTTGGTAGTTCTTGTCCAACCAATCCCTGTAAGCTTGTCTTTTTTCATTCCAAGCTGCCACGTCTCGCTGATATTTCTCCAGCGCTAAGTCGTGCCTCTTCCTTTCGGCGTTAGATTCTGCGTTTCTATCACCGCTAACTAATTTATCCAGATATCTACCACCATAATTAGCTCCAGTGAATGCTAAAGCTGCAATGACTCCACCTGCGACTAAGCTAACCATTATATGTTAGGCAGGTACTTTTCCTTCTGTAGGTAATTTCTTAGCATGATAGCCCCGCATACGGCAGCGGTCATCTTAGCAAAGTTACTCAGATTTTTACTTGGGTCCTCAGTAAGGTCCTCCTTTAGGACTTTCTTACCTACCCAACCAATACCGGCGATGATGGAGGTTGTGATAGCAGCTTCTTGGACGGCGTCAATTAATTTGGTTGACATTATATTACAAAGCGAGAAGGTTACTCCATTTCAGGGATCTTACTTTTTCTAACCTCCACAGGTGCGTGATATGTTGCGGCCTCCCACTTTACTTTTGGCTTCGTAGCCCGCCATTGTAAGTAGAGGCTGCCTGCTGCTATAGCAACTCCTAACGCGCCAATGACGTAGCCGGGATTCCAAAAGGATCCCTCTTCTTTTTCCTCCACCTTTTCTTCTTTTTTGGCTTTGTTCTTCTTGTTCATCTCCGCGAGCTTCTTCCCCGCGGCAACTCTGCCTGGAGATTTAGCCTTGGTAATCTTCTGCTCGGGCTGCTCTGCCTTCGACTCTGGTTCACTCATTTATATCTAAGGACTTGAAGGACTTGATAAGTACTTGACGACGACTTAAGGATGACTTGACAATGACTTGACTAAGTACTTGACGACGACTTAAGGATGACTTGACAATGACTTGACTAAGTACTTGACAATGACTTAAGGACGACTTGACTAAGTACTTGACAATGACTTAAGGACGACTTGACTAAGTACTTGACAATGACTTGACTAAGTACTTGAGGTG
This sequence comes from Actinia tenebrosa, assembly GCF_029948245.1. Taxonomy (NCBI): domain Eukaryota; kingdom Metazoa; phylum Cnidaria; class Anthozoa; order Actiniaria; family Actiniidae; genus Actinia; species Actinia tenebrosa. The sequence goes on along the minus strand of NW_028292569.1, from coordinate 7,607,321 downwards.
ACTTGACTAAGTACTTACGAATGACTTGACTAAGTACTTGAGGCGACTTGATCAGGTACCTCAGTAAGTGCTGCCTGGAAGACCTTTTCGACTTCTCTGTCCTTCTTGAAGTCCTTCCAAGATGTTCCGAAGGAACCTAGTACCTCCTTCAAGTCGACATGCTGAGCTACGTGCAAAGCCACAGAGGCGACTGCCATTAACTTACCGCACTTCAAAGACAACCACCCGCAGGTTATCTTAAGTTCTTGGGCGATAACATAGTCCTCGCTTATGTCCTTCCGTAGTTGCTCCACGTCGTCTATGGGCAGCGCAAGTCCAAGCAATTTAGTTGCCAGCTTGATAGCGGAGTCTGCTACGGCGTCTGTGGTCTTACTTGCAAGGGCAGCCTCATACCTCTTATGGAACTTCTTGACTTCCTCTTCCGACAACTTATTAACCTGCTCATGGGTAAGTTCCTTGCCTATCATTTCTTTGCACTTTCCCGAAGACACAAGGACGTTGAGTTGTTCCTTAAGGTTACTTTCATCTAGCTGTGTGGGGACTTCATCTATCAACTGCTCAATCTCCATATATGTTAATGGAATACGGAAACCTCAAAGAGAAGATCATTTTGGAATGTTGGTGCGTCTTTAAATGCCGCATGTATTCGTGTAACTGTTCCTTGGATATCTCACCCCCATAGTCGCTTAAGATGGTTTCCAGGTCACTCCGGCTCGGAGTATAAAATACGACAAGTGAACCTATGTTTTCCCTAAAAGGCTTAGAGACGCTGGTAAGCTGCTGCGAGAGCAACCAAACGCTGATATTGTCATGCCTACCGCTGAAGGCGAGTTTAACGAGCTCGGAAGTGCGTCTTTTTACGTCGTCCCCACAGGCAATGTCGTCCAATATGAGGAGTGTCTGTGTATCTTTAGGGAATTGTTTGTGCCAAAACTTCAAATGGCTGGATAACTCGTTAGGATCCAAAATATCCACAAAGAAGTCGTCATCTTTCACTCCTATGCCCGTCCAGGTGCGGTTATTCACATAGGTGGGACAAAGCAGCACTATGTAGTCGAAACGGTATCTAAAGGGTCCTAATAGCTGCTCCACGACGAACTGCGTTTTGCCGCAGCCGGTGGGTCCTACTATCAGAGCATTGCAGGGAATATGGTTCGGATCCATTATATATACGATGGACCCAGTGGAAGCAGTAAGAAGGATTGCCGCCAACGCAAAAGATAAAAAAGACACCATAGAAATGCAAAGGGAGGAGATCGATCAGCTAAAAGAGCGCGTGCAGGAATTGTATGATGAAATGTGCGGTCTGAAGCGCGCGGAAAGGTTTGGTGCCTTGTTGACGATGGCCGGTTGGGCGAAAGAAAGCATTAAGGACTTTATGCGATATCCGCTGTAGAGTCGTTTAAAAGACACCTCAGAATGTTAAGTATAAGGTTGTTAAATTGTTAAGGATGTTACTTCTAAGAAAAAAAGATGTCTTAGAATGTTAAAGATAAGGTTGTTATATTGTTAAAGACATATGCATGCTGCTTTAAAAGATGTCTTAGAATGTTAAGTATAAGGTCGTTAAATTGTTAAAGATATACGTATGAGTCATTTAAAAGACACCTTAGAATGTTAACTATAAGGTTGTTAAGGATGTCTTGCATGCTGCTTTAAAAGATGTCTTAGAATGTTAAGTATAAGGTCGTTAAATTGTTAAAGATATACGTATGAGTCATTTAAAAGACACCTTAGAATGTTAACTATAAGGTTGTTAAGGATGTCTTGCATGTTACTTCTAAAAGACACTTCAGAATGTCGAGTATAAGGTCGTTAAATTGTTAAAGATATACGTATGAGTCATTTAAAAGACACCTTAGAATGTTAACTATAAGGTTGTTAAGGATGTCTTGCATGTTACTTCTAAAAGACACTTCAGAATGTCGAGTATAAGGTCGTTAAATCGTTAAGGACTATTATTTCTTCTTTTAAGAAAATATACCTAAGGATAAGGATATTTCTTTTCTTAAAAAAAAGAAGAGATAATAGTCTTTAACAATATAACAACCTTATCTTTAACATTCTGAAGTGTCTTTTAAAGCAGCATACGTATATCCTTAACGATATAACAACCTTATCTTTAACATTCTAAGACATCTTTTTTCTTAGAAGTAACATCCTTAACAATTTAACGACCTTATACTTAACAATATGATAACCTTATCTTTAACATTATGAAGTGTCTTTTAAACGCAGCTGTATGCTCCCGTAGACCTGTTTTAAAAGACACCTAAGAATGTTAACAATAAAGTTAAAAATACGTTATATTGTGGTTAAGGTACACTTAAGTATAAATGAACTGTTCAATGTGTAAAAAGGTGTTCAGCACCAAGCAAAGACTACAATACCACGTTCGTCGTGGCGTTTGCACAAAGAAACCAATTAGTAAAGTTTGTAAGGATTGTGGTAAAGAATTCAGCACCGTTCAAAAGATGCGACAACATCAAGACAAACGCATTTGTGGGCTTTGTAAGGGCTGTAATAAGGAATTCCCTAACACCTCCGAGCACCTGAAAAGGGGCGTCTGTAAAGAAAGCAGACAGTGTAGTTTCTGTAATAAGATACTAAGCAGTCGTCAACGTTTACAGACGCATCGGAAAACACATGAAGTCAACTATCGATTTCTCTTTGGAAGCTACGACTTGGAAGGCGTGGATTGCTACCAATGTGCGGATATGATGAGTCGCTGCCCGCATAAAGAGGATTACTTAAGGAATCGCATAGATTACCATAAGAAGATAGTCCGTACTTACCCCTCTTTTGAACGCGCCGAAGGCGTTCCGTGGACTAAAAGGGAGTATTGGAGGCAAGAGTGCGATCGTTGTGGTTGCATCAGAGAAGAGGAACATATCTTCAACTGCCTCGACGAATAAGCGTCCTTAACAATATAACAACCTTATACTCAACATTCTGAGACCCTTTTAGAATGGGGTTTGCGCAAACCCATTCTTATTCTCATTTATTATTATTAAGAAAAATAAGAACCCCTTTAAAGGTATATGCTAGCCTACGCAGCCGCCTTCTTAGGAGGATTCCTAATCACCCTTTCAATATATGGACTGTATTACGTGCGAACTACCAGCCGATTGCATTACGCCCACTCCTGCACCGCGTAAAAAATACACCTGCCTTCATTGCGGCAAGGTATTTCTTGAAGGATCCCATTGGTGCTCCGCGGCAGACATTACGAATGCAGAGGACTCTCAGGCTCATACTTGACTACGTCAAATACCCACCTGCCATCCTTTTTACCATGACTCATAACATGGGTAACATCCTGCCCTTCGATGGCGTACCTTATCCTATCGGGCGCCCAAAGGGTGTATGTTCTTTTTTTATCCTTTAAGACCAAGCGCAGGCGGTCCAAGTCTTCAAAGACCACGTAATTCTTTATCTCGTAAATCTCCCCCACCTGCAAATCCCTCCAGTGCGTTTGTATAAACTTTAACTCGTTAAATTTATCCTTGTCCATATATTCTATGAAATATCTTTAAGTGTGTTGCCAAAGTCTCCGAGGTTTTAAAGCCCTTACAACACCACCTGCAGGGAATTCGTAGGTGTTCAGCATATGCAGTGATCTCCCTGCAAATGACATCGTAGTCGCTGCTTACGAGCACCTTATAGCCGTTTTCTTCATACCTCTGTAAGAGCAGTTGCTGATCCTCAGATAACCTGCCATTGCCTTTTGGAGTCTTTAGCTCTATGCAGAATCCACAGTAATGCGTATGCGCATTCAAGATCATTAAGTCGGGTTGACCGCGTTGATATCCTTTCTGCCAGCACTTTATACGTTTGCCGTCCGAATCCTGCAGTTCACCTAGACCAGGGGCTATGAGCATTTGGGGGTAAAACTTGCGGATGTAGTCCACCACCTTTTTATGCAGGTCAAACTCATTTTCTATTTTGAATACCAACTTGTTTGGACCGTCAAAGCGCTTGTCTATTGCATATTTACCCGTCTTACGCAGCGCGGGTAGGACTTCCTCAAAGACCCAATCACGAAACTCCACAGCTTTGGGTAGTTTGGAGCTAAATATCGGTTCGTACAAACCAGGTTCGGATATAAACACGGCATTTGGTTGCGTAGTAAAGGAGCGGTGATTCGCAGCCCCTTGTAGATTAACCCATCTTTTCTGGTATTTCTCAGATACGTGTGCTCTAATTGCATCTCTAGGGCGCTCATAGCCCAACGCCAAAGCCACCTCCTTCGCTTTGAAGTACAAAGTTTCGCCTTGCACTATGCATTGCAGTTTCGTACCGTTGTTTTCAAATATTTGCAGCATTGTATATCTAAGAAATATTTTAACCCTAATATGCAACACTTTTAAGTTGGTTCATTTCTACGCTCAGTTGCGCGTCAGACACGACGAAGACGTAGCAGTTTATCTTATCGCCGTCGCCGGCACTGGTGTTCTTGGTGCGCTTGATCTCCAATGTTATGCCATCCTGCGTATTTACTAGACGTAAACCCTGGCCATGTAGGTCTTCGTCGTTAATGGTGCGCATATCAATCCACAGCGCATACTTATCCTTAAAGAATTCCTCGGGGCTAATTTGGTCGCCAAACTTGCGCATTGCCTCCCTGTACACGTCTGCGGGCTTTATCCCCTGCGAGTAGACCTTGTTTGGAACGCCGTTGATATTCACGTTGACGTTGGTAATGTTGGGGTTATGAAAGGCCTCGGAGTCGCGCTTACCGGCCTCATAGGGTTTGGCAAACACCAACATCAGCCCCGTGAGACTTCTTCGGGGGAGGTTAATGCTTTGGTTAATAACCTCATCCGTCTTATCCAGGAAGCTGAACGTCTTATACATCACTACGTGGTCGTATAAGAATGCCTTTCCGGAGCTGTATTCCATGCCGGCGCTACGGGCCAGCTCTTCGCTGTACACGGTTTCGTACTGTAATTCTAGATTAGTGATAGAATAAGGATCAACAGTCCCGCTAATTGCGCTGTCCATGCCTCCAATGACGTTCGTAGTGTCCGCCAGGGTTACTTCAAACTGCAACTCTGCCAATTGTCTGGGGTAATACACGCCATGGTTCGTAATTACTTCAAAGTCCAAAGGGATAACGTATTTGGTACCGTACGCAGTTACTACCCTTGTTGCGTCTGCTACTGCGGTCGCATCGCCGGAGTCAGTAGGCGCCGGGTTGGTGTCGCTGCGAAGCTTACGAAGAATAACGCTTCCGATTCCCTGCTCTATCTTTTGTGCACGGTCAAAGGCCGTCAACCATAAATCTTTGTACGTGGTGTACAGATCGTACCTATTTAAGTCTAAGAGGGATTCCCCGGCAAACTTGATTCTCATCTTAGAGACGAGGTTCCTACCCACATTATTGACGGTATAGCGCTTGTCCTTGGTGCTTGGTTGTATTGCTAGGTCAAACCTTAACGCCAGGGTGCCGGGAACCAACACTAGGTTATCCGTTAGGCGGGGAACGCCCACATACAGGGTTTCTCCAGGCTTTGCGCTAGAAGGTGTGAATGTGACCCGGTGAAAGGTGCGTTCTGCTTTCAGCCCGCCAACCTGCTTAGGTAATACGTTGGGATTTAACTTTGAGCTTATCATATATAATGGAAGTAGAAGGAACGGATTTTGATCCCCTTACCGAAGAAGGTCAAGTCGACATTAACGATGAAGAATATGAGTCTTTACTTCCTAATGACAATGTAGACCCCCGAGGCCTTTTTGATAAATTGCTGAACAAGTATGGCGTCAGGGCCAGCGATGCTATGCGTTCTTTGAGAGATAAATTCAAGTCTAAGAACCCCCACACGCCCATTCCAGAATACTTACAAATGGAATCCCTTGGCGTGCGGTCGGACTTAATAGCGAACATCATCGAGGACCTAAGAGAGCGATACCCAAGCCTAAACCTGGCTCTTTTGGACTTCCAAATAGGAGACAAAGGGCAGGTTCAAGTTAGAGAATCGGGTAGGGAAAAATGGCATAACCTGTATCAAAGGAAGAATTCCAGCCTGCTTAACAACCAGCTTCCAAAAGGAGTCACAAATGCGCTGGGAACGCCCAACTTGACGATGCTAAGCACTTCGACTCAAAGGGATACAGAAGTTGCCAGGGAGGCCTTTGTTAGTCGCCTTTCACTGCCGGGTAGCGAAGATGCCCTCAGATCCGCAATCAGACTGCAAGAGGAGCGTCAAGAAAGACTTAGCCAATTGGGGAGCGACGAGACTGCTGAAAAGGAAGCACTTAAGAAGGAAATACAGGAAAATAACATAACCATTGATGACCTTACGCGACAACTCGACTACGTAACCAAGGAAGAAGGCGGTATCGTCAGTCGCTTCGAAGCCGTCCAAGAGGAAAACCAAGCATTACATGAACGTATAAGAGAATTGGAAGACGAATTCATTAAACAAAATGAACTAACTACTAAAAGCCATGCCGACGAAATCGTAGACTTTAGGAATAGACTTTCTAAGGCGTTGGACGAAAAAAGCGACGCAAGGAATCAGCTAAGGGCTGCTTTGAATGAAGCGGCGGGAAAAGACACGGAACTACAGCGCTTAGGACAAGAATTAATGGAGTCTGTTGACAGAGAAAGGCAATTGATGGTGGACAAGGCAGTGGCGGAGGAACAAATACGGCAACTTCGACAGGCCGTCGAAGACTTGGAGTACGAAATAGATCGACAGCGAGTAATAATCGAAGATCAAACTCGCCCTGAAGAAGAAAGGGAGGCAGCCCAAAAGGAAGTAGAAACCCTTCAGGAAAGACTGGCGGAATTACAAACGCAAATAGAAGGTAAGGAAAAGGAGCTGGGGCTTACCACCAAGGAAAAGATAAAAAGAGCTCTGGTGAAGTATGGTCTTCCGCTGGCGTTTGCGGTTGCTATTTCAAGCGTAGTAGGAGTTATCCTATCCGCGCTTAAGGCTACGGGCGCGGGCGTAAAGAAATTAGGCAGTGGACTAACGGACTTGGGAAAAAAGATGGCAGCCGGTCTTCCTGGGCTGCTGGGTTCGGTTGTTTCCTTGGCGCTTAGGGCCGGCGGAGAACTGTTGAAGTTTGTGGGGAATAACATTTGGATCCTCGTAGTAGCTATTGGAGTGGTACTCCTGAAGAAGATGAAGGCTTAATCTTATCCTTGTGTATTACTGGTGGCTTATCGTCGTCGGTCGCCCGAGGTGTTCTCGACTGGGGATAAGTAAAGATAGTATTCGCGCCGCCTTGATAATGCGGAACTAAAGGTATGGCAGTCATGGTGCTAATGGGCTTATGATTCCAAATAGCGTCTGGTGGGGGATTGGCCAGTGGCGTAGAGGCATTTAGTCGAATGCGGCTGCCGCCCCCATCGCTGGGTCGAAGTTGAAGCTTTGCATATCGGCAATTGGCTATTATGTGAAAAGTTATTGCCGTTAGGTTTTCCCTACTATACTTATAGGGTTCCGAGGAAAAGTGGGCCGGGATCCTAGTATTGTTCTTCTTCCTGTAAGGATGTAATGGCTGGTCGTTCTCATCGACGATTCTAAACCCGGCGTTACAGGAGTATCGCGTTGAAATGCAAATAGTGCATATAACCAATCCTAAACCCCCAACCTCCACCCACAATCCGGCGTCTTGCCAAACATTATCTACATAGGTTTTTTCCTCAAGGTAATGAAAAAACCAACCTTCCTTCATGTGTGGGTTATTCATATATTACAGGAAACAAGTCCCCTTCGTTAGAAGGTCAGGAAATAAATTCCCTTCTAGAGACTAACCACCGTAAGAGTGCTAATGGTTGCGTGATTATAAGGCTGATCTCTTTGATTTTCTATACTATTTATGCAAACGCTTCCAGTATCGTCTACTCTCACTTGTAGCTTTACCTTCCCGTGGCAATCGGCGACCATATGGAAAGTCCAAACCGATAAATTTTCATCGCTGCCGGGGGCGGCTCTACGGAGAAATGCGCAGGCTCCCTGTTGTTTGTCTTATTTCTCATAGGCTGCAGTACGCCGTTGTCATCCAGGAACCTAAAGCCCACGTTGGCGTGGCTGCTCGTGCCAATGCAAATACTACAAAGGATTAACTTCTTTCCTGAGTAGTTCAAATTCACGGACATGCCCGTGACATCAACCCAAGAGCTCTGGGTATATTTTTTCTCGCCTGTGTAAGTCGTATAGACACAATCCACTCCAGCTACGTAGGGGTTGTTCATCGCCATATATAATAGCTCAAACCAATGCTTGCAGCTGCTAGGCCGGCTTTTAGTAAGTTATGGTCATATTCCTCGGTAACCTTCTTTGCTGGTTTCTTTGGTGGCTTTTCTACATGCGCCTTCTTTGATGGTTTTTCTACGTGCTCCTTCTTTGGCTTCTCCACGAAATGGGGAATGTTCCTAAGAGTGTCAGAGTTCACGTCATTCACCCCAAACTTCATATCCTTAGTAGCTCGTTGAAGTTTGTTGTTGTAACCCACGACGGAATCGGCGTTGATGACCAAATTACTTGGCATTAACCAACAACCAGGACTCAAGGCATAATCCAGTCTAACCTTTGATTGCTGCACCGCAAGTTGATATCTTTGAACTGACTTAGAAATCTCATTCTCGATAACAGCGCTTTCGAAGAGAACGAGGAATACTTGTTGGGTTTCCTGTGACGCACCGGAGGCACTCACGATAGGGCTGCGGGTGCTAACTTGGGCGCCAAGGACGCAATAGACGAAGGCTTCAATACTTCGGTTAATCCTTGCTTGGTTCTTCAGGCCAATACCTTTCGCGGCAAAGAAAGGCGCCCATGGATATTTCTCTTTGCTTTCTATGAAGTAAATTAAAGTACCCCTCGATGCTTTACCACCAAGGTCGGAGAATTCCCATTGACTTGGGTAGCCCATGCCCGGAGTTTCTATGCTGGCTCCGACATACGAAGCATAAGTGTACGTTTCTCCTAAACCATGTGCGGCACCTTCTTTATTGCGGAAGTCAGGGTTGGTAAGCTTAAACTCATTCCTTAATCGCTCCCATGCGACTTTGTCATATTTGTTATCCTTCGGCTTAAAGATAGTGTCACTAGGAAGCGGTGCTCCTAACTCAAACAATATCCTACGAATAGTAAAAGCAACATGAAATCGCAGGAAAGGAATATGGAACATGTCCGCGGCTATACCGCATCCTTTAGTAGCAGCCCAGACGGCAAAGTTTAACTGCTGCGGCCAATACCGCATGTTGGGACCTGATAACCATTCTCTGGATTCTTTCCCTGAGGTATGTTTCATGGCAGTTTCTCTAAAGATGTCTCTGACTTTTATTTCGAAAGTCGTAGAACCCACGGGGATTTCTAAGGAGGTAACCATCTTAGCAAAGTCATTTGCGCCGCCTTTGTTGTTGTAAAACGGGTAATCCTCCGTTGCCGGTAATAAATTCTCTGGAAAATTAGGCTGCCTTTCTTTATGCTCGGGTTTTGGGTTCTTTGGCTCCAAGTCCGCATTGCTGTACATTCTGGAGCCGTTATAGTAAATCCCATCGGGTCTTCTTTCAAACTTACTAGGGTCTGCATGCGGAAACATCTTCCTAAATGCTCTCCAGTTTGCATAATCCCGGTTGTCGTGATGTGGCTGCTCCTCTATGTTATTCCCAAAAGCGTCGTACATTAGTATATAATGGATGTTATACCTTCAGCACCTCAGTTGTACCCAGATGTTCCCACCATAGGTCCTACAGAATTAAACGCCGAGAACTTTCGTTTAAACAAGGCGAACTTAATACTGGCTTACTTGGAAGGGCAAGCGAAACACTACGAAGAGGTCAGGAAAAAGTACGCCAGAGCCCGAAGCATACTACATAAAATCGCGATAACTTCCGGCTCCATGTCCGTGGCGTTAACAGGCACTGGCGTTGCTACTTCGCTTACTGAACCTGGAATAGTCATTGGCATTCCTTTGGCAAGCGTTGGAGCTGTCTGCGGCATTGTTTCCGCTGTTACGACAGGCATTATAAAGCAATTGTCCGGTAAGATATCCAAGCACGACACTCATATAGCCCTAGCAAGAGCAAAGGCTAACACCATTGCCGACTTGGTGTCTCAGGCTCTGCGGGACCGCCGCATAGACGACACGGAGTTTTCTTTGATCCTCGCGGAGGAAAAGAAATACGGGGAGCTAAAGTCAGGCAATAAAAAAACCATAGTGAAAGATCTTTCCGAGGAATCTCGAAAACAGATCTATCAAAAGGCAAAGGAAGATCTACAAAGAAAACTCGCTCAGTAGACATCGCATGGGGATTTAGGCTGCACATTTCATCTTCTCGGAATCCATACTAATAATGGGTGGTCAGGGTCAATTTCACGGAATATTTCGTAAATTACGTCGGGGTAATAAGGAATATCCTTATCCAGCCGACAGAATAACCACTCGGCCCTTTGCATATCTGGGACATGAGGAATACGCCTACCGGTAATTTCAGACAAAAGATAGGGAATAGCTTTGTAATATTTCCCTAGTTTTAATTTTTTCAATGTCTTTCGTAGACTTTGTGGGGTTGGCTCTTCTAAGTGGTCTATGATTTTTTTCCTTACTTCGTCGCTTAAATATATCGGATGTAAACCTTGGATATGACTCATCCAGTCTCGGAAGTATTTTAATCTCTTATATGGCGTTTTCTTACGACCTCCATTGGCGTAATACTGCTCTCTGGTAGCATTTGGTACGGCATTACGAATATTCTTACCACACTCGTAACACTGTGCTGACGTGTCGTCTTCTATCTGCATTTTTTTTACCACAACACCAAAAGGGTTCTGGCTTAGGTACGATAACTTTAGGTCTTAGACAAATTATGCAAAAGTCGTTAACAAACTTCTTACATTCATGCATCGTATATTTATAAGATATTTTAACCTCCGTTTGCAGTACCCAACAGAGCAGCAGTTAGGGACATTTCGCGCTGCCGGCGGATCGCGCAAGACCCCCTGTTCCGCGGGTTACCGACCTCCAAAAACCCACCCCCCCCCCCTGGTGTTTTTCGACTTGTGATTTTTGGCAATGCCGGCGCTTCGCGAGTCCACCTAACTGCTGCTCGTGAGAATTGCAACTTAGTCCAGGCAGGTAGTCCGGGTAAAGATGAAGGAGTATTTTTCGATTCTAGGATTCAGATCATCAAAACTAAAAAATAATTAATTAGTAGAATCAGGTTGGCTCAAATTTCTATATGAATACTTTTTTCGAGTTTCTATTCAAACACTCGTCTTAAAAATAAATTCCAAACGTTTACAGTTTGATTATTGAACTGGCGCCAACAGGTATCACGGCAAATTACACTTAAGAGGTTTTTTTGTTTCAATAATTCTTTTTATGGAAATTTAAGTGTTGCTAGAGGAGCCACAAACTTTAACATTAAAAGAATATGATCTTATGCTACATGCCAAACGTCGAGTCAAAACATCAGAAGTGTTTTACCCAGGAAAAGAAAAACATCTATGCTATCACCTATTCAGCGGTCAACAAAAAAAATTACGAATCCCTCGGGAATCAGACTGAAGTTAATAAGCTATTGCGCCGCGTGTAATTTTGCCGAGTTGTTAGAGTGGACTACACGCGGATGGACGAACTACACTAGTACGAGTGTACTCCGTTAACGGAGTACACGCGTGTTACACGCGCGTTACCGTGACATACATCTGGGCTGTACTGTAGATTTTGTATACTGTTGTATTAAATCAACTTGCCATAAAAAAATTTTTTTATGCCAGCCAAACATAGAAAGTTATACTATGGCAGAAAATATGTATCATTTGCGTGTGTTCCAAGAATTACGTCTTGATCTAGAGTCGCGCCCTTTAGTCTTTAAAAATAACACGCCCATATATACAAGATCAAATTTCGCTTCTACTTTGAATTCTTGACTTCGTGTAAGTCACAAAAATTGATTAACTCGTGTTCATACGAAAACAATGTCAAACAAGTCTATTTTGAAGATTTTTTTTTTTTCAAAGAGAAAGACTCGTAAATACTCCATTATTGAAATTGCTAAAGGTTTGCTAATTGCCATCATCACGTGCTTTTGATTTGCAGTCGCATTCGATCCATGATGCACATAGTCGCCATGCGACGTACAAAGTCACAAAAGGTGAATGGGAAGCCTTTGGTGGAGCTACCAGATCGCCAACTCTTCATCCAACCTGTTGAGTTATCTCTTGAAGAAAGGAAACTTTATGATTCAATGGCTAACGAGGGCAAGCTCCTCATTGGAAAGTATGTCCAGCTTTATTATATTTTACTAATTGTATCCTTCTATTGGAGACCATCTTGTGACGTAACTCAATCATGTGATCTGATAGTCCAAGGTGATTATTGAAAATAATATAAGCAAGCTACTTATCGTGACTGTCTGTCGCGTTTACTTCCAGCTATGTAAGATCTGAAGCACTTTTTCAAAATTATGCTGATGTCCTTGCTATCTTGATGAGACTGAGACAACTGTGCTGTCATCCAAGGCTTTGTGCCAGTGCATTGGCACTGTTGTCAGGTAATTAATCATTTGCTGCACAAAAACTCTAACAAAATCTATCATCTATTACTGAACCAATATTATCTCTCGAGTTACTTGAAAAAACTAAAATTTCACCCTCAAATTCTGTCATTTATTTATTTAATATATTCTCAACTGTACTCATTGACAGAGTCATCTAAAAGTGGCACCCCAGAAGAGCTTCGCCAACGCCTTATTGCATCTTTAATGGCGGTGCTTGCTACTGGTGTGGACGAAGAATGCCCTGTCTGTCTGGACTCGCTTGTCAATCCTGTCATAACCCACTGCGCTCATGTCTTCTGTCGTCCATGCATTGAGAATGTCATCAAGACTACCGATCATCATCAGGGACGATGTCCATTATGTCGGGGAGACATAAAGACCAACCAGTTAGTTGAAGTTCCCAATGAGGTGGAAGAATGTGGGTCAGCAGATGGTGAAAAATGGCAGTCCAGTAGCAAGGTAGAGTGCAAATATAAAAAAATGGCTTATAACCAATTTGTGAACGAGAAGCTTTTCAGCTGAATCATTCAGCGAATTTGGTAAATCTCAATGGGCCTTACTCACAAAGCAGAATTGTTTATTCTCATGAGAATAAAAACTTTAGCGCGTAGCTCCAGCGCTTGTGGTCCTGTTGTGCTGCCTGTGTTTTATACAGCGCGCGTGAGGTAATACTGAGACGATGTCTACATAGAACACAATAATAGATGGGCAAACCAAGGGAGCACGGCAAAAATAAATTTGTTGATTGTTCTTCCTGTTGTACATAATTTAATTGATTGGTCTTCCTGTTGATTGTATGGACGCGCATGCGGTTTCTTAAAAGTCGCTATTTTTCGCGGAAAACCGCATTCGTCAGCCTACGTCATTACCACAGGAAGACCAATCATTAAATTTATGTCTGCCCTGCTCCCTTGGGCAAACTTGATATTCGGTGTCTATTCTCAATCCTTGCCATTCACTTCGGAAGTGACGTCTTCTGAAAACAGCCAATAATTGTGATAAATTTCCTTAAGACCTATTAAGACTGTAAGACTCTCATTATTTATTTTGACATAAATTCATTTTTCAGGTTGATTGTTTGATGGCCAAACTAGTAGAGCTAAGAAACAAAGATCCAACAATCAAGAGCTTAGTCATTTCGCAGTTCACTTCTTTGCTTAGCCTTATCGAGGTTCCCCTCAATGCCCAAAAGTTTTCGTACGTTCGTCTTGATGGCTCCATGTCTCAGGCAAGGCGAGCGGAAGTCATTGATGCCTTCAATAAATCCAACCCAGACTCCCCGACTGTGTTCTTGTTGTCACTGAAGGCGGGAGGAGTGGGGCTTAATCTTACTGCAGCTTGTCGGGTGTTTCTGCTGGACCCGGTGAGTTAATGCTACTAACTAGTAAAGTAATCGTAAGGGGGCTATCATTTATTAGCGTATTTGGGGGGTCGGCAAAAACGTAGGGGGAGGGGGGGTTATCACATATTGAGGGGGTTGAGAACTATTGCAAGGTGATGAAAGGGTGGGGGTTATGCAATTGCTTCCTCTACCATTGGGGAGAGGGGGGGGGGTATGTTTGTAATGCTTTCCATGTGATTTTGCCAACACCTACCCCCGATGTACTAATAAATTAAATACCCCTAAGGCTTGACGACCTACTATTCTTTTTAGCCTTGCTTCTTGTGTTTTCCTTTGTTGGTTACTTGTACAAACCTAGGGTATTTCGATTCTCTTAGCCTGAGCGACTTACCAGCTTTGTGAACATTTTTTTTGTCGCTCAGTTATTTCTAGTTACACACGAAAATTTTAAAACGTGAAACTATTTCTGCCTTTGGAAAACATCTTAATCGAAAGCAAATTTTGCTGTGTCGATAGAAATTATTTCTTTCTGACGTGAAGAAAATTCGATTTTTTTTATATCTTGCTCGCCCGGATTTGAAATCGCAAAGTTGCATCCTTCGTCGTTTGTTGGTGATTTAATTAATGTCCAATTTCCCCTCATTGGTACAGGCATGGAATCCTGCTGCAGAGGAGCAATGCTTTGATAGATGCCATCGTCTTGGACAAACTCGTGATGTAATCATCACCAAGGTAACGAAATAATTCCATTTTATATTCTTATCAATGTCCAGAGAATTTTTCTTGTGCGAAATGGTCAGTCGTACGCTTTAACAGTGCGGGATAGTAAGAATGCACAAATAACTACTCATTCCCTCTATCAGATTTTTTTCTTAAAGAAATTTAAGAAGAAGACTATGGTTATTGGGTTTTCATCTATTATGGCATATGGGTTTGGGATATCATTTGATGTGTTTCAAAAGATGCAACCCTTTCCGTGGTGGGTCAGAATTTTATACCCACACACCACACCCCTTATTTTCGCACGCCATCCTCCCCTTAGCATTAATTATAGCTTGGGATATTTATGAGACGACCCTTTTTCCTAACAGTTTGTGGTGAAAGATTCCGTAGAAGAACGCATGTTAGATTTGCAGAAGAAGAAAAGAGAACTCATGGTAGAAGCATTCAAGAAGAAGACCTCAGTAGAAGATCGACGAAAACAAAGAATTAACGAAATCAAGGCTTTGATTGACCTCTGATTTAACGATCTGTAAAATGTGCCTAGACTTTGACCATGTTGCGAGGTCAAGTTTACCGAGATTCTGCATTTCACGATGGAAAAGGTCTTCCTAGTTTCAATGGATGTTTATGGGATTGAAAATGGTTCCAGTTATTTATTCAAAAGAATGCTTCATGCAGCAAGACTGTCAGAGAACTTTAAGCTAAAGTTATACTGCATCAACGTCACGTTATCGAGATTCCTCGAAATCACTGAACATTTATTTAAGATGTTAAAAATAAATAGTTTCTCAAAATGAAACAATGTTAGACTAGACCTTCATTCAAAGAATACGGAATTTCTCAGCTGTCTCTCAAAACCACACGTTATACAACAGAAAGGAGTTAAGGGAAAGACCATTAGATAATTGAGGAAGGGGTTGCGTGAATCCCAAAAAAATATCAAGCACTTCACGTACGGAAAAAATATCGCGCAACCTCTTCTCTCAATAAAGAAATATCAAGCAAACACAAAAACCATTGCGTGTAGGGGTTGTTAAGAAAAAATAAATATCGCGCAATATAAATTCCTGCAACCTCCCCTCAATCAGTTATCCAATGGTCTATCCCTAATAGAGAATATAATAGGTTTGCGGTACATACAGAAGGACCCCAAATTTCCCCATATGTCAAATAATCACTGAAATATTTTGCATTTGTTCTCGCGTATTCTTATGGTATAGAGGTTTTGCACCATCACGTGACGGCAGCCATGTTAGATGGCAGGAACAATACGATCGTTTTTATGAGAAAGAATTCAATTCCCGAGAGCACAGGGTTTTTATGGTTCTGCCATCTAACCACAGGCAGCCTAAGCTGGATTATGGCGCCGGCACATGATGGTGCAAAACCTCTATTCTTGGTTTGCACATGACCTCATAGCCGCCATCTTGGTTCAATTTCGTTTTAACAAAAGACTCGTCATTGAATTCTTTTATTATATCAACCAACATAACCAACGTGGTGTTATGTCACTTTGGGAATGATTGAAAACCAGCAATTGAGGTCATATAAACTCAAATAAGTCTGGTTTGCTCCACTATACCATATGTATTAGTAACATATTTCCACTCGTGGTACATGCCCAAACTCATCAAGGAATTAAGATCCTTGATTTCGACGTAAAATACTTCGCACGTGACTTGCCAGTTGTTATTTATTGATGTACAGCATTAGTTTAGACAAACTAATGCTCATATTAGTAAAAGGTTTAAAATATAAATCAAAGTTTTTTTCCCAAGCCATTATCATCAGGAAAAATAATTTTGAACTTACCCGAAGAGACACTTTATGGGGCCATGTGATCACGTGGCAGGGTCACATCCAAGACCACGTAGAAAAATACCTGGTCGTCAAATGTCGTGGAAACATACTTCTGTCCCCTGGTCCCCATGTCCTTTCTTGTAATCGCAGACCTATTTTCTAAAATGTTTTATAACATGTATATATATATTTTTTTTTTCAAATGTTCAATATATATCCCAGAAAACATTATTAACATTATTGGTCACTTCTAAAGACACCTCAATGTTATTCTAATTATATCTAAACTAGTACTTCCTTATGGGTATGCGTTTACAATCCCATTGTTCATTGACCTCTTGTCAATTATCGTCGAGACTGGTGTTTGCAACTGACAGCTCGTAGTTGTCTTTCTGACCTTTTAAATGTTCTTTCTGATTGGCAGCAGCAGGATTTGGTTGAAATTTAGGATTTCCCGACTGGGCGATGTGCCTTAGCCTGAATTACTATTATTTCCTAAAATTCTAAAAGTCATGAGTTGGCTGTACTCTGATCAAGGCGATCATTTCCGTTCTGGTGCAACCTTGGTGACGTGCATGGTGTGGCAGCACATAAGCGCTAATTCATAAGCCATAAAATGAAGTGTCGTAAGGAAGTTAAACGACGCGGTACGCAGAAAGAAAGACTTCCAGTGCGACAGCGAGCAGCTTATGGTGTCGGTCACATCCTCAACGATCTCACATCGAGCGTCTCGTTCACATATCTCGTCATCTACTTGACAAAGGTAGCGCAACTTTCCAACCGTTACACAGGACTGGTCATCTTGTTTGGGCAGATTGCCGATGCCATATCTAACTGGACAACTGGGATTGTTAGCGATAGGACAATATCTCGGTATGGCCGAAGAAAGAAGTGGCATCTTGTTGGAACACTTACCGTTACCGCTTGTTTTCCATTGCTCTTGATCCGTGTTCTTGACCCTCAAACATCTGAATTGCTCAGGTTTGGGTATTTCGTAGTTGTTATATTTGGATTTCAGTGTGGTTGGGGATGTGTACAAGTTAGTCATCTGTCTTTGATACCAGAGATTTCAAACCAGGGGGACGAAAGAATGGAGTTGAACGTCATAAGGTGTGAGGAAATTTTAAATTAACCACAGGTAGCCCAAGCTTGGTTTCTGTGGTGTCCTGACTAAGGAAATGTATGGAGATTCATCAAAAAATTTCAATAAAATCATTGAAACGTTAAATAAGGCCTCGAAATTTTACCCGATCATTGAGAAATAGCACTTCTTTTGAACTGCGTGGTTATTTTTTGAATTTAGCTGGTGGGGAAAAAAAATCTTAAAACGGGCTAAATTCAAAAAATAACCACACAGTTCAAAAGAAGTGCTATTTCTCAATGATCGGGTAAAATTTCGAGGCCTTATGTAATGTTTCAATGATTTTATTGAAATTTTTGATGAATCTCCATACATTTCCTTATAGCAGGACACCACAGAAACCAAGCTTGGGCTACCTGTGAATTAACACTACGATATTATGTGCGATTATTCACCGAGTTAAAATCGAAATGATTCCTGATCGTAAAGCTGTATCTTTTCTCACCCCTGCGGGGATCGGAAATGAATACAGCCGCTTTCACTCGTAAAATTATCCGGCTGTAATACACAACTTACAGTTTAATAACCTCTATATTATCACTGGTCCCTTGACCAATCATAGCGCGCGAAACTCTAAATTCAAGAAATGATACTAATATCTTGTATAAACAGTAGCCTCGTTCAGACCAAGAATTTTTTGACGCTGCCACGGCCGTTTCAGATCATACGAGCCTCCTCTTTTGGGCTCTGAACATCCCGTATCCCGCCCCGTTTCCTCGTTCCAGTTTGGATTTCGCTATAGATCCCTTCGGTATCCAGGCCATCCTATTAATACTCCCTACTTATCCTTGCCCTTATTTTCTGACTCAAATACCCCTAAAAACTTTGTTTTTCCCTCAGATACTCTGAATACATATATGTTATTTACCGGCCAGGAGGTCCGGATAGGGAAAAACTGTGCCCGAGGTCTTGAATATCCGTTTTCAAGACAGAGGGCACAGTTTTTCCCTTTCCGGACCGACTATAGGACGGTAAATAACTTATTCATTTTTTCCCCGTATTTTTTTACTTGTTTTTGTAATCGTTTTGTGTTGTCGTTTAGCGGCAAAGGATACCGGACCGCGCGAGCGGGCAGATACTTACAAAATACCGCCCGCTGAAACAGCTAATC
Source organism: Actinia tenebrosa (assembly GCF_029948245.1). NCBI lineage: Eukaryota > Metazoa > Cnidaria > Anthozoa > Actiniaria > Actiniidae > Actinia > Actinia tenebrosa. Next base: position 7,588,684 of record NW_028292569.1, on the reverse strand, counting down.
AGAACGCACGATTTTTTAGGATACCGGACCGGGAAAAAATAAATCTTAATATGGCCTCATGCCATTTATGAAGAACAGCTGTCGCCCTATTTTAGACTACTGACTTTTCGATTCCCTTGACTTTTCAATTTCTTATCTCTGCACCGTGCAACTGAGAATGATTCTATAAAAACTATGAAATTTAAGAATTGAGCGTACTGTAACCTGTATATCGATATCTCTGTTGAAGAAATAGAAAACGCGCGCGCGTGTTGTGTGCAGTTATAAAGCTCGCGGGCCACTGGCAAAAGGCACGAAAAGTATTAAGCACGACGCATAGCGCAGTGCTTATCAACACTTCTAGAGTGTTTTGCCAACCCCTAAGTGCTCTATAACTTCACACAGCACAGCAAGCAAGTTACTTCTTTTTTATAATTTACAAATTAGAGTAGCCGCTACTTTTTTGAAGACGAATGAGGTAATGGAAAGTGCGCGTGTGCTGTATACTGTCATAATGCACGCGCTCCCATTCATTCAATAATCAATAATTAATTATTTGTCATAGGACTACTCTGACATTTGTATGTGGCATTTACGTCTACTTAGTGACGTGGGTTTTACTTGGTCAAAGCTCTGAGCGGAAGATTACTCCAAATGTATGGAAGGAATTCATGGTGAGTACAAGGCCTGGAAGGGGAAATCAGCGAGAGTAATCATCAACATCACATGCGCATCGCAATCATTATATCCTATTCATCATCATTGTTTGCAACAGCAACATCAACATCATCATCATCATTAACTGCATCAACATCACAATCTGTATCATTTGCATCACCATTTGCATCCTCATCATCATTATCGTCATCTGCATCATCTTCCATAATTTGCATCATCATTTGCACCATCATCATTTTGCATCATTACCGGCATCATTATCTTCATTTGCATCATTATCATTTTACTTGCATCATCATCTGCATTATCATTGCATCAACATTTCACTTACATCACCATCTGTATCATCATCATCTGCATTATCATTGCATCATCATCATCATCATTTCACTTACATCATCATTTCTATTGCATCATCATCTGCATTATCATTGCATCATCATCTGCATTATCATCATCATTTTCACTTGCACCATCATCTGCATAATGCAAGATCCAACCAGTTGCACTCGTTACCACTATCCATTATTTTATTAGTGGTTACCTTTGCATATTTGCAGTATTTGTCTTTCATCATCTTGATAACTGGTAATCTGTGCAACATCATCTTTCACGTCATCATCAAAGAACCATCTTCCCCAGGATTTTTAAAGAAACAACAGGAAAAACATTCTGCGTCGAATTTGGAAAAAGATGGTAAGTATACAGCTATTTCAAAAACGTTTGGCAAAGGTTTTCTGGAATGTTGTATGTGGAAAATCCCCATCAGAGAAAGCTTACAACAATATGGAATCTCACCAAACCCTGTCTGCACGTTTTTGCGGCATATTTGTTTTCTGTGCTGATATTATTTACACACGAATATAATACATTCCAAACTTGGAAAACCGCAGCATGCAGCAAGCACGAAACGAAACTTTCCTCACCAACCTCAAATCCAATCATGCATTTGGCCCGGCATTTCAAAGTGCCAAAAGGGACAAATCTTTCGATAAAATAACTATAGTCAGCTTGCATTGATTTTCTAAAGGAATTATTCTGGGGACAAAAAGACAGACCGTCTTTTCTCATGCAAAAAACATCCATTGTTTTGTCCCCCAGAAAAATTCCTCTCGGGACTCAGTGCAAGGGGTCTATAGTTTGCAAGTTTGATCGTCCAGTTCCCTTAAAGTATGAAGGCGTAACAAAAATGAATATCAATGAATTAGTGTCGGTCCCTCCGATCGAAACCAATGACGACTGTGAAGGAGACTACGTATCACCACGTGACTTTAAAAAGGCCAATATCCAAGTTCATCTTAGTTCATGTTGATATACTAATAATTACAATCTTCATTGTTTCTAACCTTTCATAGAAAACGTGCTGGAAAATCTTGTCTCCAATTCCAGGAACGAAGCAGTAGAAGTGCTTGCCAGTGAAGACGATTCTGTCGACAAAAACACCAATAAACTGAGTACGAAAACTATACAATGGCTGAAGACCCCAGCGTTCCTAAAGGTATCTAACAACTTGTATACACTGTAGCGCAATGGGGTTCTCGTACTACTACACCTTAAATAAAAAAGTAAGGAAAAAAGAAAACAAACATCTTTATTCATTTAAATAATAGCATTTTTCATGGTTGTACTTGTGCCTTGTGGGATCGAAATGCGGACAAACATTGTAAATAAAGGCTTCGATTACATGGAAATGAATCAGTTGAAAAACCATACTTCTTCCATGAATTGGAAACAACAAAGGCTATAAAACAGTGTTGCAGCCTGGCTCTTGGCTTGGCTTGTCAATTCAATCCCATGATGCACAATTGACGCCATTAGTGGAAAACGCTATTATCAAACATTTAGCATGCCCTCCCCCCTCCGCCAGTGCCTCACCCTCCCTACCCTAGTGTTCCGTTTAATTTTACACAGTTACTTTCTTTCAGACTGCATCGATTTATGTGTGTTCTAGAGTAGTGATCAGGATATCGCAGACCTATCTTGCCATCTACCTCACGGAAACACTGGACTTTGACAAGGTAAGCCTATTTTCTTGCTACATAGATTTTACGAAGAAAAATGTTGTCGGTCGGAGATCTAAATCTGAATTCTGAGAGCGAATTGAATTGTGGGATTTATGCTGTGAATTGTTTTATCGTTTGAATTAATAGTTCCAACAAGTTAATATCTAAATATGCAGCCTTCGAGCGATAACCTGCGTTGATGAAAAATCTGGCAAAGTACAGTCGGGCAAAGCTTATTTTTAATTAATTTTTTAACGAGAAAATACCCACAATTCCACTCCGTCTCATATTCTTCGATCTGTGACAGACGTTTTTCGAAACAGGTTCTAATGGAAATCTCTGTTTGATGTAAGGTTTGATTGGTATCATTTCAGGAAGCGACTGCATACTTTCCTCTAGTGGTTCTGGTAAGCTGTGCAGTGTCCAGTTTGAGTATTAAACCTTTGAGTGCAAGGCTTGGGCACAAGGTGATTAGACTGTTATCTACTCTACTGTTCGTCGATATGCGGTAGTAATGATAACTATGCGGCTATTAGCTCTATCAGCTTTACACGTGTAATGAGCTTCTGGGAGAGCTACAATTATTATCTATAGACCCCGGTATTTTACGCCAAAGCAGCTCAATTTGGAGGACAAAACAAAAGAATTTCAATCTTCTGTGAATTGGAAACGAACTATTGTTATGTTCTCAAAAATTGAGCTGCATTGATTCCGTCATGCTACAAGGGGTCTACATTACCTGGTGATTACGGTTCCCCCCTACGAGAGTGTGAAGGGGGTATCCGATTGTCAATTAACTACTATTTTTTAAGCAATTGTTATTAAACTGTTAATAATATTCCAAACGTTCACCACAATGTTAACTATATCGAAAGGCCTAAAGAGCCTTGTATTGACATACATTAGATTCCGGGGGGGGGGGGGGGATAATGTGGTCTTCTAAGAAATATCAGATTGAAGCAGGTGCTCAGGTAGATTGTCTGAGTAACTCAATTTTACTGACCAGCGGTTACTATAGTGTGGAAGAACTAAAGCCCGAAACTTCCAATCTTTTTTGCACAGTGTTCTGTGTTCAATCTCCTTCTTCACTTGTCGTTAAACTCATAATTATTTCATTCTCATTTCAGATATCATTTTTGATTGGCACATGCTGTAGCCTTGGCGCAAGTGCATGGTTCTTTATACAAACTGTGGAAAGCCGTAATGCTGTTTATGCGGCGACGGTTCTCATAGGCAGCGGTAGCTCCATGATGCTAGTCACGTCTTTGTCTATGATCGCCGATCTTATTGGCGATGACAAGGTTTCCATTTATTCTACTCATTCGTACGACCGCTGGCTGACCCCTGTTTGGTCGCAAAAAGGAGTTCAATTTCATGACAAACTGAAGAATATTTGGCTCTTCAAATAGACCTTTTTCAAATTCATAAAACAACGCGGTGTTCGGCCTTGATTACAGTTTCATTTCGATATGGCAAAAAACTCACAAATACCAAATCAAGGGCGGATCCAGGGTTTCTTGAAGGGGGGGTATCAGGGGTAAATTTTGTGGGCAAAGGAATCCCAGTCGCATTTTTACCACAGGAAGCCCATTTGACCTCAGGAATGACAGGGGGGTCGCGACCCTCCCGACCCTCCCCCTGGATACGCCCTTGAAAATGAAAAAGTACTCAGATTAATTTAAAGCCTGACTTTTCCCTTATTGTTCATAGTATTTCAAATTTTTCCGACAAATTTTCACGCTTTCTCACCGTTTGTTATCATTAGTCATCAGGTGCTTTTGTTTACGGTGTGTGCGCCCTCACTTATAAGCTGACCAGCGGTGTTGTCATAGCAATTATACAAGAACTGAATCCACAAGAACACAGCGTGTAAGTGGATGGATAAACATGTAACTTTGCTTGATGAAGTGTTGATTGGTATCCTAATGATATTTCTTTGCCAGGTTCCTCATTGCGCGTTTGCAAGGTCACGTGATGGGACTATCAGTATTCAATAGCCCGCTTCCGAGATATGCTTCGCTTGTCACGCACAAAGGTTTCAGTACGAGGCTACGTGCTAATTGCTCAGTCATTCGTGACAGGCGGTAAGAATTAATTTAATTTAGCACGTAGCCTCATACTGAAACCTTTGTGCGTGACAGGTGAAGCATATCTCGGAGGTGGGCTATTGCAGTGAAATTAGAAATAGAAAACCTTGATTTCCAACTTGTCATCTCACCTAGTGTTAATATTCAATGATATGCAATCGGTAACAGAAAATCTTCATTTCCAAGTTATAATCTAATAATGATGATTCAATGCATGATATTTTAGGTTTTTCCTCTTTCTTATAATCCAGGAAGGAATGCGGCCTGGAATGCGGCCAATATGTTCGACTGGTTTACAGTATTGTACCTGGAACATCAGCGATGATCGCATTGATCATAATGACTCTTTGTTTTAAGTCCCAGCTTGATTGTAAAATGAGAGGTAAAATGATTAACTCCATAAACTTGTGATTGTTTAGCAATCTTCTTTTCATTCTTTCTTTTTCTTTTCTTCTCTTTCTTCTTCAGTCTTCTTTTTTACTTTCTTTTACTTCTTATTCTTCATTTTCTGCACCTTCTCTTAGCTTGTCATGTTGGCATTGCATTCAAGGTGTGTCCCGGTACTTAGTACAAATATAAAGCATGATTTCTTCAAGTATAACGTCATATTTTTTAACTTTCTTTCCTTATAGCGATAGTCCTTGATGTTGAAGTACAAGCAGATTTGGATAAAGAATTGCCATGGGTGAAACGGTCCAGCCAAGAGAATCTCAAAACAAGAAATTCCGTAAGCATGGAACAAAAGAATGAAAGTGATCCTGATACCGTTCAAACTAGTGGGTACCATAGCAACAGAATGACGCAATCGATTGAAACTAGGTATGGAAATAGGTCACATGATATCTCGTGATATCCCTTTGATATGATATAGAGACTTTGCAGCATCACTTGATGGCAGCCATGACAGGACGCGCAACAATAGATTCTTTTTCGCTTGGGAAACTGAATTATTTCTCATGTAAAACAGATTAGACCAGATTTAATTGTTCCTGCCTCCTGTCATGGCTGTCATCGTTTGATGATACAAAGCCTTTGTTAATTATCTATGCACTTAATCCCTACCTGGGGGTCAACAGCATCAAAATATTAACATTCTAAAAAGATTTTAATCCCCAAGAGAAGGGAATTGTTTTGTTTTGACCCCCAGATTGTAACTTATAATTACTGCAAGGGGTAATTATACCCTAAATACTGACATTTAAAATATATGTTCACATCCTCTATTTATCACACAAATAAGAATTAAATTTTAAACTACTCTTTTAGTGTTTAATCATCAACCAGCCGGCTTGGACCAGATTGATGATCGCTGACCAGAAGATGTGAGGGCGCATGCTAAACCATCATATCTTCCAAATTTCTCTATGTCAGTTTTCATTTAAAACCATTGGAATTAGCAAATTTCCGATGGTATCTTGTGTTATGTTCTCTTATTTACAACGATATGACGTCAACAGTTGGTCATAATGTGGCACTAGCAGTAGCCACTGTTTGGGGCTCTGATGGGCCGGCTTGGACAGAGTGCGAGGGTTTCTATATATATATATATTTCTATATTTTATGTTTGGAAATTCATTGTAAAGCGTTATAGAGTGAAATATATAACGCTATAGAAATTCATTAAATCATTATTATTATTATTATTATTATTATAATTATAATTATTATAATTATTATTATGTTATGTACTAACGAGGCGCGGTAGCGAGCGCTTGTTGACATAATTTGTCTCCCCGATTAGTAGGGCACTTGTGCCCGGCTAGAAGAAATTAGAGACATTAATAAAGTTGTATTATTATTATTATTATTATTATTATTATTATTATTATTATTATTATTATTATTATTATGGCTCTCGACCAATCAGAAAGCGAGAAAATTTAACTTTGTGATAAAAAAATGTAATGGGCAAAAATTTAAATAAAATTAAACAGTGGTTTCACAAAGTGCCTCTTCTTCCACTGACTAAAACATTGGAGTATTACATGACATTGAAATATTAACGTAAAGCCAAATCCTTTGACCAGACTTAATTTTCTGATAATAGTATTTTTTTAATGATACCAGGATGGGTTTTGTTTAATTAATACTGTCTTATAAAGGTATAAATTATGTACCTGTCATTGTAAATTACGACACACTTGAGGACTCGTTATAAAAATCATTAGAGCTTTCATTAAGCTAAATTTTCAAAGGGGCACTTGGATGAAAATGGATAAAAATTGGAAATGACTTTAAACTTAGTTAAAAGTATCTGTATGGCCCCAATAGTAGCCAAGCAACATATTTTCTTCACAGTAAAAAGTGGGGAATAAAAATTATCAGTTTTATTCAGCATCTAAATTGTGATTGAATGACTTCATTTATTCAACCCTATCATTGTTTCTGCTTTTGAACCAAAATTTCTCAACTGCAAATGAATCCTAGGCCAAAATGTTTACTAATCTGATTTACATAATCATAACGGAGTCATATCATCCTCATATGCTTCAGTTATTCGGACTTCCAAAAATTGGGGCGTTTTCATCCAAGTGCCCCTTTAATTTTAAAAATTCTTAGTTTGCCATGCCAAACTTTATTGAGCGATCAATATTGATAATGATCATGATGAAACCCTGTCTTCTTATCCCTGGCAAATAAAGTACAAAGAGGCCCTGAATTTTGAGTAAGTCCAGTGTATGAAAAGTTGGCCGAACAAGGAGAGCGCGCGAGTGGTATGCTCTGCTAGTTCGATTCGCAGGCGCCGTGTCGAATGTAAGTAGAGTTCTAGAAGGTTCTCTTATGTGCTTCGAGGGTTTTTCTTTGGGTTCTTCGGGGTTGTTTATTTTGCTTCCTCTTCAGGAGCGTATCCCCCCTTTCAGCCATATATAGATTCATTTGATCAAAGTAATGGACTTGCAGTAAAACGATTTGCTCTAGATACGTGCGACAAGTCAGTACTACCACAAAAAGCTATGTATTTTCTCTTCATGTCATAAAATTTTTATATTTATTTAAAACTACGTACTTGAGGAAGTAATCAACTTTTTTGATAAGGGTTTCAAGGACGTAATGAATTCAAAAACAGGTGGACTAGTAAACTTAATGTAAGCTCAAGGACCTGCCAGACCTCTACCTATATCGATTAAAAATATTTCAAAAGAGGTAAGTTATTTTGATAAAACAACTTGGGTTAATGACAGTAGATGGTCGTAGTTGTCGTCCGTTATTTATAACTACTTATAAGTTACATGTTTTACGTGTAGACACAAAAACAGTATAAAGAATGGTGACTGATTACATGTAAGCTAGAATGAGTTATTCAAAATTCCGAAAATAAGAATTTTTATTGTAGTTAGCAACTAAAAAAAATGATAAATAACTCTATCTAGGGAGTAAAATATTTGTTGAAAATTTATAACTTCTTGAATTTTAATGGGAAAAACTGAATATTCAGTAAATTTTATGAAAGCCTTGCACCATTAATTTACTTTCTTCCATTTCCCATTCCCAGCCACTAAATTCCATTGTCAGTACGTTAAACCCCATTTTTTACTGCAAAAATAAGTCAATTAATCCAACTTTTTTGTCACAAGGTTTTGACAACAGCTGCAACAGCATTGATAATCGATTCTTTAAGTTTTCGTTATATATTGCGATATTCAAGTATGAGTGGGTTGTCACCAATTCATTTTAAAAATCAATTCAACTTATCTGTGTACACACATATTACAAGTCTTATTATGACTTCAATCGCCACTGCGATAACGCCTCAAGGACATCAAAACACAAGTTCCCAAGACAATATTAAACAGGGTATGTAGAAGCTAAATCTTTAACGAGGAACCAGATATATGTTTTTAATATAACAGGAGTTTTATCGATAACAAATTGACGGAAAAAGTAGTAGTGTATGTAGGGATGTGAAACATCGTACATAATGAAAGTAAACTGATATGAACCGTCTACATTTCTTCATGGAGTAAATTTTTATAGCCTGTTGCTATAACAAAGTTGGGGCTTTTTCCACTTTCAAAAATATTGACAGAAATATTAGATAAGACAAAAAATGATTTAGACTAGTCAAATTTTTAAGTACTATATGAATGTCCGACCAATAGCGTGGAGTCAGTAGTAGGCTGCTTAACTTCGGGTTTATCAAATAGACTAACTAGTTTTTATTAACAACAGGATTTACTAAGCCATATTTTGATATCATGATCAAAACTGAATTTACAGATTGAGTCGACTTTAATGATAGTATAGGCACACAGACTTCGCCATTAAAAGGAAAATCAAATTGCCCCGATTTGGTGTCTTATGCGAGTATGTTTTTGGTTCGTTCTCTCTCGGGTTCTCCAGTTTTCCTCCCTCCTCACGAATCAACTTCATAAATTCAGTTTTATTCGATCTTTGGGCTTTCGCCTAGTTGGAGTCTAGCTCTGTTGTATATGACTGTCTCACGCTGTGATACAACAGCCAAAATTTAATAGACAAAAAAGAAGAAAAGGAAAGAAAATAAAGTGGTGAGCAATTCAGTAATACAAGATTTTTTTAAACATCAGTCCACTGCGGGTTAACATGGAAACTAGGGCCCACGGTTTAATTTTCTTATCCAAAAAGCGTGGATCATACTAGGTATAATACGCCAAGATTAAGAACAGATTTGTTCCCTGTGTGAATTTATTTGCATCGATTGCCTTCCCTTTTCATATTGCCTGTCACTGCCTCGTTCATGTAAGGAGCGCAAGTACGCCGAGACATCTTGCATGGTGTCACAAAAAGAAAGTCAAAAGCTAATATGAAATGGTCGAAGTAAAAAGTTATTTTCGATTCGTCCTCTGTCTGTCTGTCTGTCTGTATGTATGTCTCTCTGAATTCAATTCAGTCATATGAATGAGAGGAAACACACTAGTTCACTAGTTACCAAACTATGTTCTTGCAACTTGAAATCCCATTCTTAACAATACTGTAAGGCCTAGGGCAAACGTCGAACTTTCCATGCATCGAACTTAATTACACCAAAGAATGCCGCCTCATTATCACCTGATATCCATTGTTTTTAATGAGTTCGGTGCATGGAAAGTTCGACGTTTGCCCTAGGTCTTAGGCTATTTACAATGAGGAAATGTTTTTCAATCGGGAAAGCTTGGTACAAAAATACAAGTCTGTTTTTACGTGTTTTTTTTCCATCTTTCCTTTTTCAATTATTATTATTTTCTTCTTCTTTTTTTTTTTTTTTTTTTTTTTTTTTTTTTTTCGTTTTCTTCATCATCACTCTTCTTCTTCTTTATCCTCTTCTTATTATTGTAATAATAATCATTATTGACGATAACTATCATTATCATTATCACCAGCATCCTCATTATCTGTCATCCTCGTTATCATTCTTGTAACATCGCTTACCATTACCATTATCTTTATCATTATCATAAACATCTTCAATATCATTACCAACATCCTTATTTTAGACGTAAAATCTCATACTACTGCCCTAAAAATGATTAAAACACGCAGGGTGAAGAAGTTTCATCTGGCTGATTTGCAACAAACAGTCACGTGCTGATATATCACTTGCATAACGAATCAATTCAGCTCAAGGTCCCTTGGGGAAGGCTCTGTTGGATGGCAAACAAACATTAAACTGCTTCGTATCTCGAAATCGAAAGTATCTTATAAGGGAAAAAAGGATTTTTGAAAAGGTTTTGGATACGATATTAGTAATCCAGCAAAAAATCTTTAAAATAAGGAAGTCCAATTTTTTTTTTGCCATCCAGTAAACAATCACGTGTCAATCTTTTGCAAAATGCCTATTACTGGACGTATATCAAACGTATATCGTTCATTGTTCTTTATTTTGCCCTCAGAGTTTGTAGCAGTCAACAACATGGCATTTGGTGAAGACCACTGCAAAGCCGTAGATCCTCCACTAGAATTATCTATCACTACTTCTGTCATCACCATCCTTCTCACGATCATCACGCTACCAGGCAATCTATTTATCTGTGTTGCTATGGCAAAAGATCCAAATAAGAATCTGAGGACCTCCTTTAACTATTTATTGTTAAACATCGCTGTTTCTGATCTCATTATTGGCACAGTCACCGATCCTCTAGTCGTTTACTTCCATATAAGGTATGAACCAGGTTTTCTTTTCTTTTCTTTTTTTCTTTTTTTTTGAAGCCGAGTTCCCTCGAGTTTTAAGATTATAATATTCATTGTTATGGCAGTTATATACTTAAGGTTGCCTAGGCACAATTACATTCAGTCGGGCAGGCTAGCTGTGACCGACTAAACAAAACCTATCTAGATATATTTACGATATTAAAACTGTGGATTAAGTTCTATCTACATTCTTTAATAATTGTCACTAACTGTTCACTATTATCCATTTTAAATATTCATAAGACTTCAAATATTATATGATATATATAAATTACTATGTTAATTAAAACGAGAAGTTATAAGCTAAAATAAAATTCATTATATATACAGTTAATAAATAGTGATCGGTTGAGATGAACATCTTTTTTCCAATCGATTAGATTGCCTCGAAGCGATCTGTGTTGGTTCTTGAAGATTAGTCGACATTATGTTAAGTCAAGAAAAGGAATCCCATCATGTGCACACTTTGATGCTATTTTTAGAATCATTGATGCTATTTTTAACTCGTTACCATGCCCGCGCGATAAACATGCTTCCCTTATGCCTCTTTTTAGGACACGAAAAGCGCCATATTTCGCTACGTTCACGACAAAAACACAGGCTATTTAGGTTGCTCCGACGACACTTATTGCTTGGCAGGTTGTTCGAGAGTCGGTGAAATTCGAAATTTATGAAGAGCGTTTCATGACAAGTCCTCTCTACTTCTCCGCCATATTGTATTATATTATTATTATTATTATATTATTATTATTATTATTATTATTATTATTATTACTATTATTATTATTATTATTATTATTATTATTATTATTATTATTATTATTATTATTATTTATACGCGAATAGATTTTAGGGACCATAGCCGACCAATGTACCTTTTTCCCGCCAACACACATGCGTACGCGTTTCATTGTTGTAGTTTTCCATTATATGTCCAAAAGTTCGATGGGACGCCGTTTTGCCCCTACTAGTCAGGTGGCTTAACGCATAAAGAAGGCTAGATCGTGACTATACCCCCTTCCTTGCTTTTCTTTTTCTTTAAGTACAATCGAAACGTGGACAACGTTTCAGTAAATAAGTTGGGCTTTTGCAGTTGGGAATAGATATATGTCTAAAGGTCCAAAATCTCTTCAGTTGTATGGCAAAGATCTCTTCAACGTCTACCCTGATATCTACCTTTGCTATCATCTATACATTCAACTTATTATGGCCTACCAGATGTCAGATATCATCTTTCCAGTTATCCTTTCAGTCAAGTTATTTCAACTCATATTTTCTCTTACTTTCAGGGAAGGTCTTGGCTACAAAGTATCTTCATTTGTTGTACCTCACATGTCATTCTTCATCGGTTGTACAGCCTCCCTCCTCAGTATCGCCATGTTAGCAATAGAACGTTCTATTGCAGCCAATTCAAACTTCCATCGTAGATTAACGAAAAACCGAGTCACAATAATGTCCATGGTCATCTGGGTGTTCTCTGTAGCATTCCCTTGCATGTATTTCAAAATCGGCTACCTTAAAATGAGCTTCGTTTTCTCAATCTTGATGCTAGTGGTGACGTCTGTGATAGTGATGACATTCATTCGTATCTTTAGCAACATTAGACGCAACAAGGTGGCGCCACAAACAAGCGAAGTTGACGACAGTACCGCGAAAATGAGACTGAAGCGAACAGAATGTGAAAGACGGGTAACAAGCATATTCAGAGCGATTCTCATTTTTTACACTATTTGCAGCGTTCCCGCGTTGATATTCATTTTCATCGTCAACATCTGCTCCACGTGTAGCTGTCAATTAATCCACTGGTCACGTGATTTCATTCAGTTATGTGTGCTGATCAATTGCTGTGGCAATCAGTTCCTTTATGCGTGGAGAATGAGATGCTTCACGCGCGCTTTCAAAGCGCTGGTTAAGCAACGTGTTACAAAACAAGAAGGATCGACAGCTTATTTTTCTAACACTGCTGAACGGAGTTGAAGTGACATTTCATCTCGTAACTTATCATACTATGGACTGGATGGATAGCCGCCATCCGGCCTTTGATGTCAGTTTTTAAAAATATGAATGAAGAGTAATGTAAAATATGAAGGGGAAGCTATATACTGGAAGCTATAATAACAAATTATATATATATCATATTGCTGGTTTTCAATCATTCCCAAGAGAGTAAATAACAAAAGACAAGGCGGCCATGTTGGATGATAGAACGAAAGCGACTAATGACGCATGTTTTGTTAAATTCATCCAACATGGCGGCTGTGAAAACCATCAATAGCTACTTTGTTTGAAACTATTCTGAACTCTGACAACCATGGCATAGAGAGACATGATAACTGTAAAAGCTTTGACGGGCAAATTCAGATCATCGCCAGCATTTTAACTATGTGTTCACGAAATATGATAACACATATTGTCGTCTGGGTATATAGTGGCTTTCATAAACATGATATTACTTTAATTTTGTAATGAATGGAAATATTTAAGCGTATTTTCCTTCCAACAAATTCGTTATTGTAATTGGTAAATCTTTAAAATTTAAACTTCACCATTACATTCTTATAAATATTAGGTTAATATTTAATTATATTAAGTTACTCAGCTCGTTTAGCTCTATAACTATTTATCATGTAGAGAAACCTTGAACAAATTCTGAATTTGCTGTATATTTGTATATATTTTGTTAAATATGGTAATAAAGCTGGAGGTTGTTGTTGTTGTTGTCGTTGTTGCCTATTTATTTATCTATTCACGGTTTCAACTTACTTTCTTTTTCCCATAATGTTCTCTTCCATAAGTATCTTGTTGGCCATTTTACTTTACAGGGCTGCTGTGCATAAATGAAAAAATATATTTTAATATTGGCAAAGTCAAACCTGGAGAAAGTTTCATTCATCCATCGAGAGGCAGGAGTGACAGCCTCTTCTTCTCGATTGACAAGAGAGTATTAGGCTTGCCTAGTCCATAAATGATGTCCCAAATGCCTCTCAAATATCAATAATCAAATATTTTTTTTCTGAAAAAAGATGATAAAAATTACCATAACTCGGTTGAAGCACAATATTAATCAAGAATCTTCAAAGGCACGTTGCGAAGTGAGAAAATAAAAATGTCCTAAAACATTACATTTACCTGTTAATTCACTCGTTCCTCGATTCTTATAACTTCAAAAAGCCTTCCTCTTACCTCTGCTATTTGCTGTCTTTTATTATCAAAGCATATGTTCCATAAATTGTGCAGGAAAGAGGACAGGAAAGACTGTCAAAACTACAAGTTTTGTTCACTTCTTGTTCGTCGATCAGCGTTTGGTCTTGACCGCTGACCTTTTACCTCATATTCGTCAAGGGATTAGACGAGGATTAGTCGTAAAAAAGTAAATATTAAAAAGTAAAATATTGAGCCCAAGACCAAATCGAGTAATATGAAATACAAAAACTAAAACGTTAAACTTATTGAAATTTAACCCAAAAACGTTTGACTAAAAATCGTAAATTTTTTCTACTTTGTTGGGCTACCTGTGAATTTGGCGGGAATTTTCGCACCAAAACGCGTGTGCTCGCCGCCCTTCCAGCTGGTGCTGTTATTGAAGCTTTGCACCATCACGTGCTGCGAGCCATGACAGGAGACATTAACAATAAAATATCAGGTATAAAGTAATCTGATTTACATGAAAAAGGATTCTCAGTGGCCACAGAGGCATGCACAGGGATTTCTACAGGATATCCAGGAATCAGCTAAAACATCCAAAATAAAAAATATATTAATTTGAAGTCAAGAGTGGTTTTTGAAGTAACTACTTTGGAGGTCATGCCTGTTAGCTTATAGGACTACGATGCTTATGGCTCCAGCCATGGAAGAAATTTAGTGTACCCAGTAATTATGCTGTCCTCTCTCTGTCTCTCCCTCTTTCCCTCTCTCTCTTCTTCCCTCTCTCCCTCCTTCCCTCTCTCCCTCCTTCCCTCTCTCTCTCTTTCCTTCTCTCTCTACCTCCTTCCCTCTCTCTCTCCTTCCCTCACTCCCTCCTTCCCTCCCTCCCTATCTCAATCTCACGCAGCTCTCTCAAGCTCCCATCTGTATTTGAGAAGATGTAATTCTTTTATTGGTTACTGCAATCATTCAACGGAAAATATTCAAGATTCTGCACAAACAAAAACAATAGAACTTACTTATTGACTTTAATTATTAACCATTTGACTTCTTCTGGATTTGTTCATTAGAAGTTATTTCACAAGTGCCAATAAGTGACCTGATATATATAATACTACGGTAAATTTTCCAAAAATATTTTGATATGAAACAATAAATGTTAGAATAAAAAATTATATTGAGAAAATTCTAATATTTCCTATCGCTTGTTTGTATTCCTACTAAAGTCTAGAGCCCTTATAATCTTCAAAAAAAATCTTATTGACACTAGAAAGACAAGGCTTTGTACTTCTTTACTTCAGTGATCAAACATTCGTACAGAAATGAAATATGAAATATTGAGAATTGTTTTCCCACGAATGATATTAGACGAATTTGTCATAGTTACACTACAAACTAGTGTAGCGCTACCACTCGGTCAGTCTCACCAGTTTCTGACTGGCTGACGCATTACATTTTGCTTTGGCAATTTTCAATTCAGTTTTGCTTCCTCAAAGAAGAAATTTTTCAAATCGAGTAAGTATTGTAAGTATGTGTCTTTACAAATAATAATTTCAGGATATCTACAAGGTTTTTGACTCATATAGTATTGAGAGGACAATTATACTTTTTAAATCAGTGTTCACAAGTTTTTTTAATCCGAGTCATTTCAGTTATTTTTGATTCTTGTTGCATAGCTCTTGTCCGTTCTGATTTTTACTACGGAGTTCTTAATTATATTTCATTTCTTGATTTCATTTTCTGCCCTTATGTTTATACTCTTAATTTTTTTTCAATGTTTCAATATTTTTCCTTTCTTGCTCCAACTTTCTTTTCTGCGCTTGCGAATTTTTTTTCACCTGTTCTCGAATCTTAAAAATACCACAATTTCTACGAGAATTTGCGGCATTAGGTCCGAATCCAGGAGTTTCCTGTTTTGTTATCCTAAATCATTGCTTTTGCTTTCACTTTCAAAAATGAGGCTAAGTTTGTATTCTAAAATTTTTTCAAAGCAATGCCAATGAGTACGTCTCGTTATTTCAGTTTAGTTATTTAAGGCTGTATGGACCTACAGAACGTAACATTTCTATTCAGTGTAGTACAGTCCCTCCCCCACCCTCCCCTCCCTCTCTCCTTCAATGTCTCGGCTCTTTTCAAATGGAAAGTAAGTGTCAACTTTAATAACAGTAGCAACAGTAATTAAACCGAGATTGGCAACTTTACTATATAAAAATCAATAACCATACATGCAGTTAGTTTGCATATCATGCGCCGTATAGAAGCCAGTTTTCGACCAAGTTTCACCCACCTAGTTTACTTGGCAAAAGGGAATGGATAATTATAATTTGTAAGACCAAGTTCTAAATATTGAAAAAGAATAGAATGAACAAGTTGCATTTTGTTGACATATACCAACACGACTGGTGTTATTGATTAAGTATCAGGGATGATCAATATGCCGTTTTGTTTTTCCTGCCTGAGGTGTGATTGCCAAACCAAATATCACCTACAATCACATTCGGCCCATTTTTTATTGACACAGATTACATTATCGGGATCAAAACATTTACTATCGATGCAACTCATGAAATAACAAATTGACCTAAACCTCAAATAGACGCTGTTTTTAAACGTTTACCGGAATGTATTGATGTTTTGAAGGTATACTGGCTGATCAAACCTCAACACCGACAAACTGGGAACTTGATAAGTAAACCGTTTGTTTCGGATGTAACGACAGATGAAGATTATCTAATTTGGAGTGGCGTCAATCATCAAAAGAACGAGCTAAAAAAATGTACACCTGAAGCGAAGCAGGAGCCAAGTGAAGCCACGGATTGTTCTACTGCTGTTAACTTGTGGACTCTTATCTTATAGAGGAGAAAACAAGTGGTGAAGTAGTTATCGGCAACCGAAAAAGTTCTGTATTCTTCTCAAAATACAAACAGTAGGTATGATAATCAATGAATTAAAACATTGATTGATATTAACTATGCCGAGCAGATAGATTTGGTAAGGTGACACAACCTTCTTCAAGGAATGAAAGGAGGAGTGAGAAAATGCTTTGGAAAATGCCGTCATCAGTCGGTCCTGGCATAATTTAGCTGTTGATATGCTTTTTCAGTTTACCTTCTCCCTCTAAAAATCCTCTTCGCTTATATACATATCAAGGAGAAAATCAGGCGGGAAATTAGCACAATAGTTATGCGACCCTTTTGCATTTTTTCGCAGTTAAAAGTGCGTACGTAGTTTTTAACATGATATTCAGATAAAATAATTGAGTGTCTCAGACCACCCTGAAAGCGTGTCGTCCATGATTTTTGATTTACTGTCATTCCATTTACATCAGGTACAGTTTTATTCCAAAGGCACCATGGGATTTGAATTCGGAGTAGACCACTGTCAAAACATCAAAGCACCCTTCGTTTTATCCATCACCTCGTTGGTTGTTACCAGTCTCCTCACCATCATCACATTACCAGGCAACCTACTCATCTGTATTGCGATGATGAGGAATCCAAATAAGGAACTGAGGACAACGTTCAATTATTTGTTGCTCAATGTTGCTGTATCGGATCTCGTCATTGGTGCGGTCACTGATCCAATATTTGTGTCATTCCATACAAGGTATTTATGTTTCAACGCGTTCTCATGGATGTCAGAACACGTTGCATTTCTTTAGTATTATTTTTTCTTTAATGGTATTGTCATTGGTGCGGTCACTAATCCAATATTTGTGTCATTCCATACAAGGTCAAAGTATGGCTCAACTGGCGTTCCAGCTTATCTAAAATAGTGACATAGAAATGATTAGCAACGTATTTTATTATTTGGTGACACCTCAGTTTTGAAAATTTTCTTCATTCTAATTGGCTAAATACTTTTTCTCAGACGCTGCATTTTTTAGTATTATTTCTTTCTTTAATGGCATCGTAATCGCTGAAAAATAGGTTCATTTATTTCTAGAGTTAGATGTGCACGAAATAAGGAAAAAAATCATTGCCAAGAGATGGATGGTCATTGCTTAGATTTAGTTGACGTCATCTCCTGTCTCGCATAGAATGTTCATCAGCTGAAACGCGCAAGTTTTCAGAACGATTCAAAGACTTTAATTGGCTGTTTGAAATCCAGCAATAAGGCCTATCAACGGATAGAGTTTCATGTAGTTGTTATTTATTTTTCAGAGAAAGCCTTGGTTATTCAGTTACAGCTTGGTACATTCCCCTACACATGTCATTCTTCATCGGATGCACTGCCTCACTTTTGAGTATCGCCATGTTAGCAGTGGAGCGCTCCATCGCAGTCGAGTCAAACTACCACAGAAAAATACAGAAAGGTCGAGTGATGAAGATGTCCATCGCCATCTGGATATTCTCAGTAGTATTCCCCTGTATCTACTTTAAAATCGGGTATTTCAAGACAGCCTTCACTTTCTCCATCTTCATGGTAGTTGTCACTTCTGTAATAGTGACGGCGTTCATCCGTATTCAAAGCAAATTACGACGTAACAAGGTCGTGGTGGAAGAGCCCAACGACGTCAATAACAGCAGGAGGCAGATAAAAAGGAAGCGAGCGGCTTACGAGCGTCGTGTTACAAACATATTCAAAGCGATTCTCGTTTATTATGGGGTTTGTAACCTTCCTGCATTCGTGTTCATCATGATCACCAACCTTTGCTCCTCCTGCGAATGTGACGTAATTCACTGGTCACGTGACTTTCTTCAAGTGTGTATCCTGATCAATTGCTGTGGCAATCAGTTCCTGTACGCTTGGAGAATGAGATGCTTCATCCGTGCTTTTAAATCACTGGTGAACAAATCTGTGTCCACTGATGAATCGAATCACCATCATTCGGATCATCATCATTCTGATCATCATCATATTGGTAAAGATGAGCCTGTGAACCAATGAATCGCAACTGTCCTCCTGTTACTAGCTAACTACCTTCCACACGACTGGCCAATCAAAGCGAGTGATCATTTTCGTTCCCAGACGGTACTCAATAGCCAAATCGTAGGCTCTGGGAAACCCTACTGACCGGATGCCAGAAACTTGCGACCAGGTTATCAAAGCGCATGCTCTTTCTCAGGCTTGGAGTGAAATGCTGGCTCAACCTTTCTAACGGCTTGTTTACGTCTTCTAATTTGTAAAAAGTTAATATGCTCGAAAATGAAATAAGGATTCGATTCAAGCTTCGAAGATATATATAACCGTTTTGTCGATTTGGCTGGCTTGGTTTCTGTTGGTATGTTTGTTTATCCGGTTGACCAATCAGAGTTCGTTGATATGTTTTTCTCGAAAGCCAATGAAATTCGATAGAATTTCAGGGTATACTAGAGCCTCCGAGGTTCGCTATGAGGAGGCTCTGGGTATGAGAATGAGCAATGATTTGGAAGACAAGTGATTGTCAAAATAAGCAACCGACCATGCCAGTGACATTCAGAGGCCGTCAGTGATCTGCCAAGACAAGTGTTTGTAACTAAATGAGTGATCATATCAGTACACACGGGTGCTTTCATCCTACCTCCCCTCTGATCAACAAGGAGGGGAGGGGAGGGGAGGGAGTGGAGGAGGGGAGGGGGAACTTCGGAAGTAAAAAAATAGTTTTTTGTACTGCGGTTTTGTAACAACACCATATTAATTTATGTGTCATGGTTAACGCCCATAATTCCGAATCATTTACACCTATAATTCCAAATTTCAACGGCAGATAAGAGAGTTGTCCAAAAATATACAAATACAGGATAAAACAGGCTTAGCAAAGAATAGAGGTACTTTAATCTCCACGTCATGAACAGTTTCTGGCTTACAAAGCATCGTATCACCCTAATAAATTATACAGTAGCAAGAGAGAATAACTTCTTAATAATGCGCGCGCCATGTAAATTCCCGGTTGGGCTATTCTTAGTAACCGGATGCATTCTAAATTTCACCTTACCTACTCCCGTGCGTCATCAGCTTGCGCGCGAGCGCTCTTTTCAATCGGGAATTTACATGGTGCGCGCCACAATAAGAAGTTTCTCTCTCTTAATTAAGCTTTCTTTTCTAAGCTCTTGACAGTAGTCATAATTGATCAGCATTGATTCTCAAACACGAAACAAAAATCATGTATCAATCGTCATTTTAAAATAGAGTCTTAATAGCTATCTTAATTTTTGCGTTCTCAAAGTAAAGAATTATTCACAAATATTTTTTGCAATTACATCAGATTACAGAGCTCTATTATGTACATTATCGCAATCACTCAGCCCATCTGGAGTCGTTTCAAAACCGTTATGGTTACTGCACGGATAATCCTAGCGCTATAGCACTCCTTCTAAAGTTAATCATAATATAAAATGAGAACAAAGCATTATTTCAAACATTCATTCATAAAGATCCTTATATTTTATCGAGCTGATTAAAGACAAGGCACAGATACAGTGAAGACACTCAAATCGTGGACACTTCCGAGGTTTTTTCAGGTTATTATTTCCTAAACTTTCTAAACTTTCAAACCCTCTGAAATGAAGCATTGATTCCATATATCCTAAGTTTTCAAAATAAATCTTATTTCCAATCGATTGGCTCAAGGGAAGATTTACAGTATGCGTTAAAAAAATGACAAAAAAACTCGGCCCCAGTGTCCTCACCGTTATAACGAGAGTAACCAACGACTGACACACAACAAGTGAGATTTAAAGAAATGTGATTGGCTGAAATCAAAATGGTATTTGCTTTGCTGGTTTTTCTCCATGCATTGGGATTGGTCATCCAAGAGTGGTCCAAGTTGGAGTGTCCACACAATATTAGACCTTTTATGCCATGTAAAATGTTATCCCTTGCAAAAGTATTATACTTTTTATATTATTGATTTTTATGTGATGTTATTGTTGCTATGGCGATATGTAAATAAAACCAATGTATTTTCACGAGCACAACGGTCATCCTTGCGGCTTTACTAACTCCCTCGCCATAAAACTAAAATATTTTTTCTTCAAAGCTTCATTATCTTTTCATTGGTTTCTTTACAAATTTTCTAACATTACGTACATTACTATTATGATTATTCTTACTTCGTGGGTGTGTAATCCTTTTGGTGGTCGTAAGACTGGCTGATCATAAGAGACGTATCAAGGATTTCCCGTGCCTTTCAGGTAGGGGATGGGGAACTCAACGAAATATCCCTTCCACCGATGCCCTGAAATTATTTACATTATCATAATTATCTTTGTCCCCTTCACAATAGGAAGGACAAAACCTGGCAAAAGTTTTCTGACTGGCTAACTGGAACGCGATAAAAACCGTGTACAAACAGACATATCAAAGATTTCCCATTGAGACATATCTCCCCATATCTCATCCATCCCTCCCCTATATACAAGTATCAATAACCAATTATTAAACTGCCAATGAATAGTGGGTCACAAGTACCCTAGGACTTCCCCCTAGATACACCCCTGTAAACCAACCAGAAATTGGTTCCAGTTTCCTTGGTTATTGGCTAAGCAGGCATAGCTATCTTCGAACAAATTTTTTGGCACTGTGTTTTTCTTGATACAATCTTTGAGCTGACCTACATAAAGTCAAAATGGCAAGAGTTACACATGAATCAACTTTTAATTTCATTTCCTAACAAATTCTGGTTTTGACACAAGCTGTAACTCTAGCCTGCAGGTCTTTCGAAATTTTGCATGCTTAACTGATCTTGTTAAAGCTGCAAAATCATAAACATCTTTGCAGAGACATTGTCAATGTCAAGCAAACAAAATCTACAACCACCACAGAGGGGGTGTGGCTACATAGAACTCTCATCCCTTCTATACTTTCTTTTCCTTTTTCCTTCTCTTTGAAACTTAGCGAAACGCTCTCAACCATTATGTTTAGTTCATTAGACAAACTATAGTTTAAAAGAAGTTCAGCTTTTATGATATTTTAACTCTGACAATATTAACAACCTTTTATATTAATTTATAATATTCATTTACCTTTATTACACTTTATTTATAGGTTCAACTTATTATGAGTTAACTACCATGCTTAGGGTCATCGATCTGTTGCTTATAAAAGTCCTGACAGTATTAATTTACAACAGCAGTCCATTTTTAACCTTTTGCCAACAGATTTAGATAGGTAGCGCAGGTATTTTTTACAAAGAGTGTTGTACAACTGACCATTGTCCATACATCAGCTAACTCATCAAATACAAAGTATTTATTCAAATGATTGTGTTACTGATTTGAAACTCCCTTGCAGCCTTTGGATCAATGTTGAATTTGACTAGTGAAGACATACAGAGAAAACAGTCAATTGTAACTTTTAGAGTCGATTTTCTTGGCCCATGAAACAAAGTTGTATAATAAGTGACTAAAATTCAAAGTAGAGCGAAGGCATTTAACCCATGAAATAAAAATTACTAGTCAACATGTAATGGTCATATAGACACAAAAACAAACAATGGAGTTAGGGTCTACTAAAGTGTATTAGTCTAATATCTATTGCACGGATTTAGTGACTTCACTCTAGTCAAATAGACACGAAAGAAGACAATGGAATTAGGGTCTACTAATGTGTATTAGTCTAACATCTATTGCACGGGTTTAGTGACTTCACTCTAGTCAAATAGACACGAAAGAAGACAATGGGATTAGGGTCTACTAATGTGTATTAGTCTAATATCTATTGCACGGGTTTAGTGACTTCACTGTAGTCAAATAGACACGAAAGAAAGCAATGGAATTAGGGTCTACTAATGAGTATTAATCTAATATCTATTACACGGGTTTAGTGACTTCACTCTAGTCAAATAGACACGAAAGAAGACAATGGAATTAGTGTCTGCTACTATATATTTCGTTGACTATTCTTTCATGGGCAAAGGAAAATCACTCTAGCATTATTTTAGGAAACCATGCTGAATTAGGCAACTGTGGTTGGTGTTACTTGCAATGATATGATAAATTTATGATATTACATTACAGACACCAGCAAAATGACTATATACTGTACATGTAAGTAGCTGGTTGCTCATACAAATCATTGCATTCTGGGATTTCTTTAGATACAATACAATTATGATGCTTTATCACTAGACACATTTAACTGATTTTGTATTTACAACTGATTGTGCCAATGATGATATTTTTAGCTGTTCGTTATTGTAATCTTAGCTATTAAACACGAGAAATGCTTACACAAGTTTGGTTATCCCCTCTCGTTATTTCCCTAAGCAAAAAAAGGAGGATTTGATGAGAAATTTAAGTGGTATCCCCTGGGGGAGTGCTTATAGCATTTATCTACTGATAGGTAGTGTCATTTATGGCAGATTTTGTTGAAGTTAAACAAAGCTGGCTCTAGAAGTGGTTCTTGACATGAGATCAAAGTTTTTCAATTATTTACAATTTTAAGAATTTTATATTTTCAGCACAGAAATGAAAAGTTAAAGAAATTATATCTTTACAATATGATTATGCACCAACTTGGTTTATATGCGCATATACAGGTACAATAAATTAATTATGTAGTTGATAAGACATTAGAATTTACAGATTGATACCACAGGAAGCCCAATTCTTGCATTTTTCTCTCAGTTGTATGTGGTGTACCGTCGTCTTGTTGTGACAACCAATCTGCCGACACCACTTGACACACGTGATCTTTGTCTACAGTAAAGATTATTCATTAAAACCAGAAGCTTCAGGATTTATTAAAAGGAAAGATTTTTGTTTGTGAAGTATGAGTATGAGTATGAGTATTAGTAGTTGAAGATGGATGATTTTAATGCTACGCAGTAATACAGTACAACAAAAGTACATTTATCTAAATGATCTTGATGAATTTTGATTATCAACAGCTTTTTACTATAGTATGGTACTGCTGGGTTTCAATCAGCTGATAAAAGTCTTTGAATCTTATCATCTCTTTCAAATATTGACCACCATCAGCTGTCAGCTGGGAAGGTTTCTAATAAAAACACATAATTCAATCCATACAAAACCCAGCAATTGTAGTGTGTAAAATAAACATATCCACTTCAACACTGTGTGTGATTCAACCCAAGCACAATAGTCTACATTACATGTGTCTAAAACATGCAACAGAAACAGTAAATGTGCAAGTATTACACTGTATTTCCTTTGTGGAGTGGTGTCCAACTTCCTCAAATTCAAATTTTCCCATGGTAACAATATTTCCCATCCAATCACCAGTCATCTACAAAAGAGGTGGTGTTGTAACTGTACAAGTATGATTCCTCTTGTGGAGTAGTGTCTCAAAATAATATATTTAATATAATAAAAAAAGATATATACCTGTATACAGAGTAATCAACCTGTGTACTTCATGACGGCTGTCAGTGTTGGCCAATAGTTGGTTAAAGATTAAAGATATATCACAAAGTATATGATAATGGTGTGTTGGTGAAGTGGTGGTCAACTGTTGGTTGATAGTTGGCCGACTATCGACCAACAGTCTGGTGATAGTCAACCAACACGTGTCAGCTGGTCATGAAGTACACAATTACCTATATACAGTATATGGTAAGAAATTTTCTAGTTCAATCACCAGGCATCCACAGTAGAGATAGTATTGTACAGTCAAAAGATGTTCCCTTACATTTAAATTAAAAGTATGTATTCAGTGAAGGTATTGATGACTTAATGTTTTAGGGTACACTTTGAACAATTTATGGCTTATGTCATACACAGTTTAATTTTTATGGTTGATGACAGCTTTTAATTTTAGTTTATTATTCAGCAGCTTGGTTTTCTTCACTGTTTTCATCATTTCTGAAACATTGTTAACACTCCACATTAGTTCAATGGTTTAACCCTTTTATGGGTATTAATTATAGCCTTGTTGTTAATTTGTCTAAGAGTTAGCCAATGTAAAATAAAATGAGTGTTTAACAGCTGCTCATGTCGCACTAATTAACCCTTACACGTAAGCAAAGATGATCCAACAGTGACATACTGGCATTCGCAATTGATTGATTTGCAGTTAGATAGAAAGCAAAAGACAGTTTTTGCAGTTTGTTGATAGAACCCCAAAGTCAGCAGATTTTAAAATAATATTTAGTGCTATAGATCTAATTTTTCTTGATGAAATGTTCACCTACTTCAGACCATGCATTATTCCCTTGAGAATAAGATTCTTTGTTTGAGTTATATCCATTTAATGTGTATTCTCATGCGCAACTGTTAAATTTAAAAAATGAATCTCTAGGAAATAACACATGGTCTGAGATATAAAAACATTGCAGCAAGACGAATTAGGTCTACTATCTATCCAACTTACTTCGTTGTATCCTCTACTTCCATTAACATTGAATCTTGCTTCAAATGTAGTGAATCTCTCATCATTAGTTCTGTGACTAGCATCTCATTTTGAGCTGAAGAAGGAAGTAAATTCATGGTACACAAACGATTCTTAATGATTTGATATTTCACCAACAATTGCTTATGGATTGATGCATGTGTAGACATGCAACCTCTAAAAAAATACATCCAGGGCTTAAAATAACTGCTGAACATCAGGCAACGTCCACCCAGAATTGCAACTTGTCCAGTCAAATTGACCAGTAATGTTGAGTCAGAAAAGAGGTATGACCGAGTTAAAATTAATTTGGCTGGCCATCATGACTGGCAACTCACTGGCTGATACCTTAAGCCCTTACATCGCCAAACTTCAACTCTGCTAATAATTTTGGGTCCTCAATCAAGTTATTTTTCCATACATTTACTATTATTTATTACTCTAACAACAACAAAATAAAACATCTAAGGTGAATTCATTAAAACCATTTGGGAAACGTTAAGGCCAATTGGTACTGGTGCTTTTGTTGCCAAGTCAAAGCAGGGGATATTGATGCATTGACCCTATTCAGTAATAACTCTTACCTTGAATTAACTGAGCTAAGTTATCCCTTAAAGCTTTTATCTCATCCAATGTTAAATTACATAATTTTTCGACTGTCCAGCCTTGCACAGTAAGTTTCTTTTCCTGATCATCCTCATGACGCAAAAGCTCCAACATAACATGCTGAGATTCCTTTTCCGAGACTGAACTTCTTACCAAGTCATCTGGACTTAGAGTTTTAATACTGAAAGACTCCTTTTCTTCTTCATCACCTGCAACACAACCAGAGTCTCTTTTCTCATCATCTGAAACATCCTGCTTGTCAATCACATATTCCTTAATTTCTAAACCATCTTCATCACCATCATCACTAAGTGCATCATCCACAAAACAAATCTGGAGATCCTTGGCTTTTATGGAAAAGTCAGTCAAATATTTGTCAGCCAATTCTGGGTATTCCATTTGCTGAGTATCTTTTATGTCTCCCTCTGAATTCAAACAAGATTCTATTGATTCCCAGTCGGTTGTAGGAGATGGGAATTCCATCTGAACTGAATCAAGTCCAGCTGAATCTAAATCAAACTGTTCACTTCCCAGAAGATCATAATTCGAAGAGGTTGAAATATTCCGATGATACTCATCAGTTGCTTGTTCCAGACTGTCATTAAAAATATCAATTTGGTCATCTTCGTCATCATCTTCAACAGCGTGGGAACGAATTTGTTGAAATGGATTTGTTCTGATCATAAAATTACTATCTGGCATATTGACAAGTACTTGTGATAAAGGGTTTGGTGTTGGTACTGGCTTGGTACTGTGACCAGATTTTCTTCTTCTGTAATCTCTCCATGCTCTTTGTATCCTGGAAAAAAGTATGAGAAAATAACAAAGTCATTCAACTTCAAAAATAAATCACTGATATTATTTAGCTATCATTAAATTAATACAACATTGTAATACTAGAACAGACAATTACAGCAGGATCTTGTAAAGTACAATTTTGGAAGTGGGCCAAGGGATTAAAATAACGGCCGATCAGTCGCTGGCCATGATCACTGGCCAAATTAGTTTTAAGGTCATTTCTGGCTAAATGTTACTGGTCAAAATGACTGGCAAGGCAAAGATTTGACTGGACAAGTCCCAGTTCTGGCTGGACATGTTTTAATGTTCCGGCCCTTCTTTTAAGCCATGTAGGCCAGGGTGGGGAATCATAACTGATCACTAACTTAAAAGGATGATTGATAAAACAACACAAATATTAATAAAAATAGTTCACTATTTAGGATATAAAAATTCTATTCAAACATAAAGTTTAATCCTGTGAGTGATTTTAAATCAGACTTAGTACTTACTTTATTCTAGACTTTCTTTAATTTATACTTTGTAACATTTGTAACATTTGATATGTAGTTTTATTGAATGTTAATAAAGAAATTATAATTATCTATTATTTTTACAAAGGAGTGATCATGTCCCCATGGAGTTTTCTTCTAATTTTCATTTGTCTTTTGCTGTTACATTTTATCTTCTTCCCTTTAAATAAGAGTAATGGGGTACATTGTATACTTATACTAAATATACATAAGTTTCTAACTCACGTTACTGCACTGTAGTCAACGTTTCTTCTCTGATTCCTTCGTAGGCAGTCATTCTCATCCATTTCTGCTTTCAGCTTGTAGCTGTGATGATAATACGGTCATTACAATTAGGTCAATACACTGGAAAGTACAAAGGTTGTTCCAAAGTATCTGACAATTCCAGTCAGAAGACTTCAAAATGTCATATAAATATATGCACGTAGCTTTGTTCTCTGAAAGGATTGTCAAACACAAATGAATCTAGTGAAGTCTATAAAAACCAAGGCAAAAACGAATTGTCATTGCTAATCACCACCAAGAAGTGCCGCAAAATACAGCAGTGACTCAGCTCAATGGCATCAAACTGAAAGCAAGTGAAGGTTGCAATAGCTATACAGTCTATTTATTTTTTTAGCAACTTTATTGGTAATAACACTAATTTACACCCAAAAAAAAGACCCCAGAGCACACAGCTCAAAGCATTGGAAACACTATGACAGTAGTTGTCAAAGCTTATTGAAAAATGAGCCAAAACCTGACAGGTCTTCTGACAGTCTCTGAGAAAAAGTCTGTGGTAAGTCTAGCACGCCAAAATCTATGACAGATCTTTAATGTCAAAAACATTATGACTAATGAAGCTGAATGCCAAGAGGTACATTATCATCAAAGAAGCTTTTTGAATTATAAACACATACTTTTCTACAAGCAGCTCCCCTTCTTCTACTTGTTGTCTTGTTTTCTCCAGTCTTTCCTGCTCTTCCTTTAGAGTTCAACAACAAAAATAGCATGTAACTTAATTGTTTTGGCCACTAAATACTATATACTACATACTCTTTTACTCTGACAAAGGACTAGTGTCTTTTTTCATCTTTTCACAGTGTAAAATTTATCCTTTTATCATTACTGTTTCATTAGAAACACCAATGCAGCTCACACTAGTTTTTAGCTTGTTATCTCTTTTACATACTATAAGGAAGGGTAAGATCACAACAACTCTAAATATGCTGTCATTTCTCTACCACTTTCATCACCATCACACTAACATCATTACCATCACCATCTTTGTAGAGAGTTGTAAAATAAATCCCAAATTTATGCCTTACCTTACTTTCCACGTTTGATCTCAAAATTATTCTTTTGATATTTCCTTCTTTTTTTTATTGAAAAGAATAAATTTGATGTCAAATGAGGAAAATTACATTAAGCATTGTGGGATTTATTAAAAAAGCCAATAGCAAGAGTATTTCATGAAGTACATTTCAAGAACGCCTAAATATATTACAATAGAATGACAGCCAAAAACATTTCAAAGTAGTGAAATTTTCCTGACTTTGTATAATAGTGTATATTTTCGTAAACACATATAGTTATAGGTTATTGCAATTTTGAGCCGACGATACAGGTTTATGTTGGCAGCATCTCTCCCAATCAAACTTATTGGTGAATCGCGACACACAGATTTTGAGTCTGATCACTTCCTATACCTTTTCATACTGTTCATAAAGAAGATCACAATATTGACGCCTTGCTATGTACCCCCTCATGTGTGACTGGATACGTATGGCAGCTTTTTCTTGCTCAGATTTATTATCAGTCTATAGAATAATAATATTGCAAAAACTATTTAGAAATCTTAACCCATCCTTGTATCAGCCATCCTGAGGTCGAGGGAATAACTGGGTCTAGTTGGTATTACAGTGCATACCGGGGCTGTTGTAGAGAACAAAATAGATGTCATCTTGGAAATATGTCCCCTAAGATGCACTGCAATGCCAATTCATCCCAGTTTTTTCTTCAATGTCAGAATGGCTAATATAGGCTTAACATAATAGCTGGTCAGTTGCCCATCGTTATCATCTTTAAATAAGTTTTAGCTCATTCATACCTTGCTTGTAACTCAACGTTACTGGTCAAAATGACCAGAACTTAGGCAAAGATTTGGCCGGACAAGTTCAAATTCTGACCAGACATTGTCAGATGCCAGGCCTTTATTTTATAAGCCCTGAATATAGGCTGGAAGTTTGTTTAAAAATTTTTGTTTCAATCACTTGAATTTATACATTTATTGAAGCCACTGTCACTTGCCCTGATAATGGACACTTAGTCCAAAATCTTGGCTTCATTACTGAGTGGTTTTGAGATTCTGCGAACTTATAGTAGTAGCAAGCTGCACATTGAAAGGTAGTTTTTCTATGTTGTCAATAAAAAATAATCAGTCATTACCTTCTGTTGTTGACTGGCCGCAGTAAAAAAACAACTTCACAACAGGCCGCTGGAATGTCTGAGTTCACAGAATATCGAAAACTGCAGTAAATGCATAAATTCATGCGGTTGAAATAAGAATCTACTATAGATCTATTTTGATTTTCATATTTTTGATTGTTTTGACCCTCAGGTAGTGATGTATGAGTAGTGCAAGGGATCTATAATAGCAGATCTGTTGTGAGATATAATTGATTGCACTATTAAAATCTTACCTGAGGCAAAACTTGACTTGCAATGCTTGGATTGACAGCCTATGAACAGTCAAGCATAATATTTTGGTGAGACAATGGCAAGAATTTTCAACATTTTACTCTAAAGAATCAGTGATCTAGCTATCTGTTCATAGAGTATTATAAATCATAATCATTTTTTGTGACACTCTTGGTTGTTGTTATAGTTGATTGGCAGTTTCAATGGATCTTAGTCTGTCTCCTTCAGGATCTGTTCTGTCTTGATTGACAATTAATATCAAACTATGCTCACTGCCAAGGAAGATGAAAATCAACTGCTATGAAATTTTATATTTTATTGTAACACATACTGTAGCAAGTTGATATTATATTAGTCTGGTAAAACCTGTTTGCACTGTAGTCTTCCTCTTGTTCAAGTTTCTGTATAACCCATATTCATATAATATATGTCTAAGGTTGTATATTCATATAATGCATGTCTAAGGTTGTATGTTCATATAATGCATGCTACAGTTGCTTTTGATAATATTCAAAAACAAGCTTTTATATGGCTTTGTTGCACATTCAGGGTCTGAAATTAGCAGTTGTCCATTTGTCAGCGATGACTAGCATTTTCAATTGACTGAATTTCAGAAGATTGTTGTCCAGCTGATGACCAAACGTTTTAACCCAAGTCTGTTCGCAGCATTTGCTGAATAAAAGAAAGAGCTTTTTTGATGGTTTTTAGTCAATTATTTTTCAATTCTGGCATCAAAAATTAATTGCTAAAGAAAAGAGAGTGTGGATAAAGTGATCTGAATCAATGCCACCATTTCCATCGTGGAAATACTGCTGAACAAGATTTTTGCAGGATGCCTAAATTCTAAAACATGGTTATGTCTGATGGACAAGTTTTGGACCCTGACATTGTGTCATTTATGGGTTATATACTGTATTTTTGGTGTTTGATTTCTCCAAGGTATCAAAAAGCTAGAGTGGTCATAAATCAAGGACATGCCAGATATTGTTTGGCTTGAATCAGCTGAATGAGTCTTATTATCCATTTTTAGTAAAAATATACAGGTGATTATTGAAAATCTCGTGCACTGATTGGTTGAGAAACTCACATTATCACACAATAATCACCTTCCGTGATAATCCAAAATGGCGGCCAGCCACTTTTTTTTGTTACTGGAAAAAAATGTCTCTTATCTTCTTTTTTTGAAAGAATCACCTGCCTCAGCCTCAGTAAATATTGGGGAATATTTACCTCGCCACTTGAAGACTCACATCACGGTAAATATTCCCCGATCAAACTTCGCCTTTGGTGAATAATTGTTAAATAAGGCTGTGTAAAGATTACTGTTCTGAAACTTACTATAATACTCATTGTGTCTCGGTAATATTCCCTGATATTCACTTCGCCTTTGGTGAATAATTGTTAAATAAGGCTGTGTAAAGACTGTGTAAAGATTGCTGTATTCTGAAACTTACTATAATACTCAACAAATAAGAAGAGCAAAATATGTAACACATTTTAACAGCCAATGCAACCACATATAATATTTATTACACAATGAGGAAAGTTAAATTATTCAATGATGCTTTTGCAGGGAATTGTAATTATGTTATCAAGAACCCGGCTTAATCAATAGAGCAAATTAACAGACGTTTGATTCCATCGAATCCAATTGAATAATTGTATTCCACTGCATTCGGCAATCAATTGCATTTCAATTGAACTCGACTTCTGAATTATTCAATTGATTACTCTAGGCAAGAAATATAGTTTTATCAGTGTTTTAATGTACATGATACATATCATACTATTCTCTAAGGCAAATTAAAGGGCCACTTGGACGAAAATCGTTCCAAAATTAAAACTCTTTCATTCGAGCTGGAACTTTGTTGAGATAATCTTGAACACATTTAGAACCACTCACTGAAATATCTTTCTAATATTCGAAAGGGAAGGGCCAAAATTTTACGATTTATTTTCGTCCGCCATTAATTTCTTTGTGTCACGGCCAACGAGTCATTATGTACAGCAGTTTTACGCTGTGACGTCATTTACTCAACACCGTCATGTTAGCGTCGTTTTGACCATACATTTCTTGTTAAATCACCTGAAGTTTATTTGATGTTTTAAACGCGTTATCGTGAAAAGAATCTCTAAACAGACTTTTTTTAAACCTTTGATACCTCTTCAAATATAATGGAAACTCCTTTGGACGCTCGCTTTGTCAATCCTGAAGAGTTAGAACCATAAGTTATAATGTATGAAGATGAAGCCGAACTAGAAGAAGAAGAATTGCTTGGGAAGAGGTTTTCATAAAAATTCCTTACGTTCATTTCATTATTTGTATTTGCTACATACTGTCCATGATATAAAGATCTTAAATTTGAAGTTTCAATGTAATCTAATAGTGATTGATGTTATGAATTCTGCGTTGTGATATAAAGATTTGTGACAATATACTTAGATCTATGTGCCGAATAATTTAAAATGTGAGCTCGTAATTCTCCTAGCTGGTTTACTACAGGACGGTTATTATTTGCTTCAAAATGTTTATTATGCATTGAATAGGTACAAACATACGATTATCTAATATTATCTTTGTAAAAGAACATGTCAAAGGTTTCTTATTTATTACTCGCGCGACAGCGGCGTCTGTCACTCAGCTCGTAGATTTTTCTTTCATTGTGTCGGATGTCTCGCGGACCCAAATTGTGGGGTTGCTCTTTGCCCTTGTATGTAAATATACCTTGAAAAGTTGTTATCCTTAAAATGATTCGAATAAATCCCGAATATCTCAGTCACTTCGCGCGATGGAACCGCTAGAATCTCGTCCATGCGTCCTACTTTGTTGTGATTCTTGGCGTGCCGAGATGTATTGAAATTTTCGAATTATGATCAACAGTATTATTGAAAGTAAAAAATTTCAGCGCCTAGACATTGTTTGGTCATATAGTAGTTAGGAAACCGAATGAAACATTATATATTTTCTGAATAAACCAAATAAACCGAGTTTTACGAACATGGCACATACATTACCCACCAATGTTTTGGTTTGGGTTGAGTAAATGACGTCATAAGTACTCGTGCCAGTCTTCTTGAGCCGAATTCTGTGAGTCAAAGAAATTAATGGCGGACGAAAATAAATCGTAAAATTTTGGCCCTTTCCTTTCGAATATTAGAAAGATATTCCAGTGGGTGGTTCTTAATGTATTCAAGATTATTTCAGCAAAGTTCCAGCTCGAATGAAAGAGTTTTAAATTTGGAACGATTTTCGTCCAAGTGGCCCTTTAAGACTCTCACAGAGACAGTGAAGACATGGGTAGGTGACATACAGACACATCACAGTACAAAGTTGTTAGTTATGCATACGATTAATTATGAACCCAAAGAGTTTATGGTTCTTATAGTAGGTGAAATTTGAACCTTTTTGAGTAATGTACCACGTAATGTACTTATAAAACTAAATTACGTATCTGGACCCGATATATAATATGATTATGCATGGACTACCTTACATTGGAACTTCCAAAATCAAATAACGTTCAAATTATTGTGGTTTGGACATAATCGTTTCTATTCACATATTCACAGACATATTTTCCACTGACACTATATTGAATTCGTAATTTTGGAGGAGCTTCGCTGTAAACTTTACTTATGGGTCAAGCAACTGCAAATTGAGATAAGGTGATACGCAGTTATAAAACTCCATTCAACCCAACGAAATTTTATCGTTGAATATAGTTTAAATGTTGGATTTTTTCTCATTGTTAAATTATACCAATCCAATGATATCTTGGAATCCGTATAATCAGTACAATTTTACGAAATGGCGAAAGCAATAATCATAATTCTTTTACCACCAACGTCGACGTTTAGATTACATAGCTAGGATATATTAACTGGGTACATTTATTTTGTAATTCTACAGACAATAATTATTGCATGGAGAACATCAAGAGACACTTCACATTGTTTTACTTTAAGCTTGAGCTTCACATATAGCAATTTTCACGAACGACAGATTAATAACTTCACACAATATGTGAAAAGTAAAGCTAGTTTTTAATACAGTTGTATAGGAATGTTTTTTTCTAGGATGGCGAGTGAGGATTGCACTGAGAGCCTACATGTCTCAAAAATCCTCAAGGCTGTATAGCACTCAAATGATACTATATATTAGTTTCGCTGCCTTTTAGGGTATTCTACTTTCAAGTACATAGAAACACAGCATTAATAAATGATATAAAGACGCCAACAAGCCGGGAGTGGGCTAGTAAAGGCGGTCAGACGAAATTATGTGAATGGCGAAATATTCGAATGTTCACATTCTTACCATCATCGCCGCTCGCGTTCGATCGTAGCTTTTCCTCTTGATCATCCCCATATCAAGACCTCGTAGCGAAGGATCTTCCCGTCCTTGTAGTAATTCGTTGATCAGAGTCTCGTTGTAGTCCAGTGTTTCTTTACTCTGCCATCCATCGCCATTCGCGTGGCCATTTTCGGCTCGTCTCGGACGACGCGAGTCCATACCTTTGGTAGGCAATTCCCTCAATCACCAAGAACATTTGTCCAACCTAAGTCATCCATGACACTTTCGTCGAACTAAAGAGAGAAACTATGGGGTTTTCGGGGGGATTCACTTCCTCTAAACACCAAAAAACAAGCCTGCAAAAACACCTTCTCCACTGGTAGTGTTTGGGTAAAACGAGGGCGCACCTTTCACACGAACGTCACTTCCTTTTCAGATAGAATTCGAATAAGTGTCAAGACAAAGCAGAAGACTTTCTCTACGAGGCATCTACATTCTGGTCATTTGATGTGTAGTATTCTAGAGACGATCAGAACTAAAGATAATACGGTAATTTTTTCATTCAGTAGAGAACGAAATCGAAGCCTTATCTGTCAAAGTCAAGGTTATATACGATGCGCATGACTTTTACCGCTGTACAACGTTTGTATTTGCTGGCTC
The DNA here is from genome assembly GCF_029948245.1 of Actinia tenebrosa. NCBI lineage: Eukaryota > Metazoa > Cnidaria > Anthozoa > Actiniaria > Actiniidae > Actinia > Actinia tenebrosa. The sequence continues at coordinate 7,553,832 of NW_028292569.1, read as the reverse complement.
AAGTAGTAAAATTCCCATTCATTTTACGCTTTAGATTTCTCTTTTATTTTCAAATAAATGATCAAAAAAGAAAATTCCATAGGGGAAATATTTGATGCGATTTATTTCAAGACATTTTTTCTGGTGAAATAATCCATAGTCACGAAAATGAAAGCTTTTCTGGTATCCTCAAAGCGAAAAGCTTGACTTCCTCTCATTTCAGTTTTCCTAAAAATCTTTTCCCTCTCGAGATTATACGTTTGGTTTCGACATAAATCACGTACACCAAGTAGCATAAGAAAATAAACCCCCGCTAGTTATGATCATTACAATGAATGACTGAATTTAAAGTGATGATTCATCGAATAAACCCTGGGTAGAATAGATACCGTTGGTGAACCACAATGGCCGACTGTGGCTTGTATTGGAACCCCACCGTTGCTATCCCTTTTGAGAGAAGATGCATTAATCATACCAATAATCACGTACTAGGCTCAATTTCTAATCAGTGATTGTTTCTTGCATGGGTAATTTTAGATAAGGATAAGATAACAATAAACCTTGTGAGTCATGCATATCCCATGTTAAATAATCTTACTGTAAATAAATAATACTAGTAGAGACTATTATAGACTGCCGCTCGTCCAAGATGAGTATCAGACAACAGTGCTCGCTTTGAGATACTATCATTCTGGATCTAAAAGGCAAAACTTCAAACTGATTGATAAAATGTGAAGCACTTTATTCAATTCATTTTATTTTTTTATTTTTATCCTTTTTATATCAAACGATCGATTAAAAAGTATTAATGGATTGGATGGATGAGACAGCCGAAATACAATCAGAATGGAAAATAAAACAACTTTAAAATGAATGTCTTTCGATAGGGGGAAAATGAATAACGAAGCGGAAGAGAAGAAAGAAAACTAATAATCTGATAATCTTGAATTTCCTGTCGGCTATAATGTTTTCATCATAATATTTGGGCTATTGGCAGAGCTGTTAGCGCGCGAGTACGAAGTAGCCAATCAAACTGCCTCGCGGCTTTGAGAGTGCTTTATATTTGTGTAGCCAAAAAAATCCAGGATTTACTTGTTTGTATTTCGCGTGATTTGCATACTCTACATTCAAGATTAATAAAGTGTTAGTTTATTTTATGAATCACCTATACACACCCATTTCAAGTAAAGAATAGCCGTAACCGCACACAAGATAATATAATATAATATAATGTCGGTCTTCAGGGCGTAGCGAGGGGCGAGGGAGGAGCACGCCACTTCAGGCAAAATGGTTATTCAGTGTAGGGTTAATTACCTGTGGAATTGGCGGGAATTTTCGCGCCAAAACGCGTGTGCTCGCCCCTCTAACTCTGGTGCTTTCGCCATTGGTCTAAGTTGCTCAGCATATGGAAATTCCATAACCCAATCAATTCGTGCTTGCGACAATTTCATTTTCACAATAATAATCTAAGTGGCTAACCAGTTCCAACACTTGGCATGTCACACTGCGGCCTCTTGTCTTCCTTATCCATTCGTACAACTTCGCAATCGAATTGGACACCTTCTTTTGTTGAAATCTATTTCGAGGCTCTTTGAAAGATTGCATACCATTTCTCGCTTCAAGTTCCACATTAGTTTTCTTACTTATCCTAAATCTTTCTTTTCTTTTCAGTATAACTTTTATATCCTTTGTGAGTCTCAGCGTGATGTCAAGGCATAGAAGGGAAGCCATCAACGCATTGATTTTTTGACTTTCTTCTGCATTAGGCCTATCAGATAGTTGATCATCGACATTGTCCTTACCAAATATAATCGCTTTTAAAATGTTTGCAGATAGTAATGAAGTCAGAACGGAGTTACCAAGTGGAACCAATTGGTTTAGGATTCTATTGACAGTTTCCAATGCATTCCGTAGCATAGCCAGTGATGTTGTCTTAGGAACAACCAAGGGGGTGCGAAGCTTAACATGCACCTTACCCCGTGTGATGTCACAAACCACGCTGCAACGTAACAAATGTTTTTCACGATCTGATTTGACAAACACAACTCTCATTGCACCACATTTTACTTTGACTTCTAATGCTGACAATAACTGAATTCCATCTAACATTAGAAGTAGTTTTCTTAGAACAGGCCGTAATAGGTGTGGTCGCTGATCAGCATGATTTGTCGTGTTTACAACATCTGGTTCGTCGTGACAGCCAGCCGGTATTAGTAAATGCAATGGGGATATTACTCGTACTATTCGTGCCCTTGAAGGAAGCTGGGTTGACGCGCTTCTTGTTTCACTATGTGCACCAACTGACATCTTAGAGTGCACTCTTTAAAAATATTTATAATAATCTGTGAAAATAATAAAGTGAAGTGTTTAAATTAGTGGACTTCTACAGGATATCAACGCAATCAATACAAATTAAAACGTGTGATCACGGAAATAATCTGGGATCATTAAATATACGCCAACAGGCGCAATCGAATGACAAGGCCGCAACTGTGGCGTTAGTCAGAGCCGAGCGCATCTAAATTTTATAGTTTAGCCTTAGGATTCGATAAAAAAATCTTAAAAATCTTTAACTTAGAATTTATCATTATTCGTATTTTTTTGTTGTCATTATAATTTAAATTTTTGTTAGGGTGCACTTAGTTTGGAGCCAAGCTCTTAGGAACTTAGATAATTGTCATGGATAAAGTTATAATTGCGCAAATAAGAGTGTTCATGAACGATGCGGAGAAATATCAGTATATTGAGCTCTTACCTCAAAGTCCAAATGTAGGGAAATCGAAGGTGACAGTAAACTATGACATAAAATCAAGTCTTCGTATTTATTATGATCGTTTTAGCCAGGGTGTGTTTTATACAATCAAGGGGATGTGGTGGGTGGAATTTCGCTATCATTAGCACGTAGTAGTAACATGCTAGGACGCATCTTTGGAAATAATGAAACCAGGAAAAGGAAGTGATTCAGAATTTCAATTTCCTTGTATGGTTATTAATCGAAGGACGTTTGTGGTACTGTACTCTGGTTGATCGGAAGAACAATTTTTTTCGGAGGAAACTTCTTTAGCTTGCGCGTAATAATCCCATTTCAGACGTGTCATTTCCTTGAGTATCATTTCTTTGTTTAACGGTTGCGCACTAGAAGACAAATGAATCAGACATCACACTCAAAGAATCTTATCCTAATGGCACATGGTCTGAAATGGCGGGAAAATTATCAATCTCACGGCTAATTAGAGAGGTTAATATGCGACGGCACGACGGTAAAAATCAAAACTTTTGTTTCAGCGTTCGAAATATTTATCAATATGATCATTTTGATTGGCTACAGTTATACCACGTGATGCACTGGTTCAACGGGTTTCGTAATTCGTGGTTACCGTGGCTATAAGCTTGAGATATCTCTATAAAAAAACTCTGTTCGAGGAAAATTTATTATAAATTGTTTCAATCGTTTACTGTCTTGAGAAGAGAAAAGAAAATTGCCTCGTAATCCTTGGAGTAATCTTTAAAACAATGATGGGTTACCAATGTTTTAAATTACATTTCATCGTTACAATTTTTAATCAGAAAATTGCGAGCCAATCACTGTGCTGTAAAGATACTGAAAGAACTTTAGGGAAGTTTTTTCAGTATCTTTCGGGAAGTACAGGTGAGGTACGCTGCTAATGCGTCGCCTCTCACCAATGCTACCGGGGTTTAAGTCCTGTCGGGCTTGGTGTCCGAGTCGTTTGTTCTTTCCTTTGATTAGAGGGTTGCTAACCTCTTCTTATCTATCCTTTCGCACTATAATGCGAATACATTATTAGTTATAACTTCTGAAACATGGGTACAATATTTTTTTCAAAATTTACAATCACGAGTTTTACTCACAATCCATAATCCATTGGTTCTTTCGGTGCTTTTCTCTCAACACGTTTGCGGTACATTATGAAGATAATTATAGTTTGCTTACGTCTTATACTCTGATTTTTCTATTTATCTTTAGTAGAAACAATTCCAAAGTCATCAGGCAAGTTAAAATCAGCCAAACCCTCTGATAGGCCATAGAAAATAATTGAACATGCATAAGCGAGTTGATAAATATATAAGAAAAAGAATAAACTTGTGAAGTGTTTATTTTTGATTATCATGATATACAACACTAAAAGTTTTTCTAGCTAAATATGGGAGTCATCTACACAGTACACATAGGTACACATAGCAAAGCCGAAAAATATAATTCACGTGATTTTAGAGGCTATCTTCCAAGGCGACAATCTCAAAATAACTCTCAATATTTAGTTTATATGGGCTTCCTGTAGACAAGAGAGACTAGTTCTTAGTATTTCTTAACACAGGAAGCCCATCATCCATTTGTTTATCGCAAAAGAATTGAGAATGACTAATCTTTTGCTTCTAAAATTGACTGTGAAAAGAAACAAAGCAAGATCATAAAACATACAACCATCAACTTCATCGTATTTACTGTCTTTCAACATGCAACATGAATTAAATGAGGTTTTCATTTTGCATAACCAACTGCTGTGGCTTTTTTTACAAGTTTTCAATTTTTTTCTTCAATGGGCTCTTTCGTTATCTCGGTTGGAGCTTTTTCCTCCCTTTTTTTGGAACCTCTATTTTTAATAATTTTCTTGTCACATCCAATTAGATTAAATCGGCGACATTCATTGGCATCTCATCGACAGTTGTATTGTAGAATGTCTCAATATCTCTCATTGTACGCACATCATCTTTTGTCACAAAGTTGATAGCAACACCTTTACGTCCAAAACGACCACCACGACCAATCCTTGAAAATAAAAACAAATAAATGTGGATCAAAAAATCGCATTTACTTGTATAAGTTATTCATGCCACTGAGAATGAATAATCTTGTGGTTCATGTTACATCATAGCAGCTATGTTGGCTGACTATACAAAGCATTCCAAATTAAGTTCTTGTTAAATCAACAAGATGGTGGCTGCTTCATTGTCATTTATATCTCAAGGGATTTTTTGGTCACATGTTTGCATGCACTCTGAAAATTGCCAGTTTTCAATTATTTCCAAGAGAATGAAATAAAAAAGGCATAGGAGCCATCCAGCTGTCTGTATTTTAATTTGTAATATTTGTACTGTACCTGTGAATGTAGTTCTCCCTGTTGCCTGGCAAATCATAATTTATAACCAATGACACTTGCTGGACATCTATGCCACGTGCCTGTATAGGAAATAAGGATATTCATTGATCATCAGCTCTTCTTGGCACCTGTTATTTTGAGCTAGCCTTTATTTTTTAGTTTTGGCCATCGAGCTTTTACACAGCCAAAAAGGGAGGGTCATCAGTGTGTTCTGTCAGTGAAGAAGACTGGCAGAGGTGGCGTGCACTGCTAATGTGCCGCCTCTCACCAATGAGGCCGGAGTTCAAGTCCTGCCGATCTCGATGTCGTATGTGAGTAGAGTTGTTTGTTGGTCCTCTCCTTTGCTTTGAGGGTTTTTCTCCGGGTTCTCTGGTTTTCCTTCCTCCTCAAAGGTTAATCTAAATTCTAATTCTATCTTTGGACTTTCACCTAGTTTGGAGCCTAGCTCTGTTGTGATTGTCCCACGCTGTGATACAACAGCAAAAAGCTTTGTAGATTTTTTTTAGATTGAGAAGAATCACGATATTTATTACTTTGAAGAAAGGATTGATTTCCCTATGATAGTGTACCGATGTGGATTCCTTCAACTCTCCCCCTTCTAAAAGATAAATGCTTGCTAATGTTTTGTTTGTTGCTGGTAATAGTTGCATCCAAATTTTATAATCATGACAAACATAGCTTACCAGTAAATCAGTAGTAATCAAGACTCTACTTGATCCAGATCTGAATTCCTTCATGATGGTGTCACGCTCTTTTTGCTGCATATCACCATGCTAAACAAAATCAAAATAAAATAAATCAAACAATTCATATGCTTCCAATAGTATTTTAATCAAATAAACAGGCTTCTATAAAATAACTAGTCACAAAAATTATGGGGAAAATGAAATGAAAGGTTATTATCATTTCCCAATACAACTACCCCCTTTTACTGAGGATTAGTGGTTGGGCTATTGCAAATGCAATGAGTAACGCTTAATACACAATAAATAATTGGCTATGCCTCGTGTTCCTAAGCTGTCTTCTCTCTCGTTCTACAGCTCCCAGTGTATTTATATTACAATACAGAGAAATGGACGCAGGAGATCCCGTCTGCTTTTTGTAATGCTATGCAATGTAATACAAGACATTTTCTTCCTTACCACAGAAGATACTGTGAAGTCTTTGGAGAGCATCTTTTCTGTGAGCCAGTCCACTTTTCGTCTTGTGTTAACGAATATCACAGCTTGGGTGATAGTCAAAGTGTCATACAAATCGTACAATGTTTCTAATTTCCACTCCTACAACATTAAGCAATTATTCAAAAGAACATCAGAGGTTGAGTACTACTTCTATCATATACATTTCTGAATACTTAAAAAAGGGGGGGGAAAGGAAAGGCGCTGTTCATGGGCTTTAATGAATTGTACCATAAGGTTATAGTGTGGAAAACACAGAAAAATAGTTTTTCTTGTTGCAAAACGTTTTTTCTCTCCATTCTCTTCAAAATGATTAAAAAAATTATCTGCAACTTGCAATCTAATATTGCTTTGTGGAGAATTGGCAAAACTTTGTTGCTTGTGTTACCAGAACCTTTTATAGAGTTTTTAAATTGTGTAAGTTTGATAATAACAAAAAATATAACTTAATAATTAAAGTAATAAATAGGTCATCAGTTGGCTAAGCATCTGATACAATTGCGTATTTTTACGAGTCAATGAGTATTTTGGTGAGGAGTAAAAATGCACAGCGGTAACAGATGCTTAGCTGACTGATAAGTTGTTTATCATTTAATTCTGCAAAGAAATGCTCAAAATTACTCTAAACTGTACCGTACCAGATCGCGAGCAGATGAACAGTGCTGATACGGTCTCATGTCAGGCATGGTCTTTTCCCGTATCACACATGTTTTTTGCAGAATTAAATGATAGGTAAAAAGTAACAAAAGAAATAATACATAAAAGCAGAGCTAAAAATAACAGCTAGTTAGTTGTTAGTTACGACAACCAGACAAATTAGTTTTACGTCAGTCAAAATGAAAAGCAAAGCAAAGATTTGACTGGACAAGTTCCAAATCTGCTTGGTCATTGACTGATGACTAGGTGTTATTTTTAGCGCTGGAAAGAGTTGTTTTTCATGGTTACCTCCTTTTCAACACCAATATAAAACTGCCTGATACCCTCGAGGGTTAGTTCCTCCTTCTTCACCAAGATGCGGACTGCATCTCTCATAAAATTTTTAGTTACCTCAAGGACTTCCTCAGGCATTGTTGCAGAGAGCAGAATAACCTAAAAAGCACAAACGTTTCATCAGTTCCTTAAGATATTTACTGATTGAAAGGACTTGTATGTCATAGACACCACACAAACACTACGACTACAATTTCAACACCGAAACACTCACAGCAGAACACCAGAGTACCCAGAGAAAAATTCTTGTGGCAAGGGAGAACAAACTAAACTAATCTATGTGAGCCCATGACGACCCAATGCTTTAACTACACAGCAATGAGAAAGTGCATTACTCCTTGGTTGGTTTTATTAGCCCATGCCAACAATATTCATCAGAGCATGAAAACATGGTTAGGAACTGGTCATTATTTATCGAGAGGGGGGGCTGGTGCAAATAGGGGGTGGGTCAGCATTTTTTATGCATGGGTTTAAGCAAAAATCATGCTTAAAATAGAGGGGTTCAGCAAAAATCAAGCATGGCAAGCATAGCCCCCCCCCCCCCCCCCCCCTCTCAATAAATAATGACCAGTCCCTTACATGGTTAAATTTATGTTTCTTCAAACAAAAAAAGATGTATTTCCAAGCTTTCAGGCATTAGTGCCCATCTTTAGGGATCTTGCTGCTATTAGAGCATGCTAGAGTAAGACAACTTAGCTTGTGTGCACTCATGCAATTTCAAACATAAAATCTGTAATGACAAATTACACCAGTGTAATCTATGAAGATGGGCAGTAATGCCTGAAAGCTTGGAAATAAATTGGTTTTGGTTGAAGAAACATTATTTTAACCATTATAAAACCAACCTACAAAACAACATTTGACATACCTGTACATCACTTTGGAGTTTCCTAAAAACCTTGTAGATCTGATCCTTGAAGCCTCTTGACAACATTTCGTCAGATTCATCAAGGACAAAAATCTTGATGTGATCAGTTACTGTAATAGTTAAAGAATAATGCTTTAGGGACATATATCCATACTATGACTTAAATAAATATATAAATAAATAAATATATTATCATTATCCTCTATGCCTGTTTGGCACGTAGGGTTGACAACAACGACTTCATGTTTATCCTTTGTGTTGGTTTGCATAGTAATAAGCAATATGTGATGGGGTTGCTGGCCCCAATTTTTAAGAATGAAAGGATGGTGTATAAAATCTCAATGCAAACAAATACTTACTTAAACAATTTCTTTCAATCATGTCAGAGACTCTACCAGGAGTACCAACAACAACTTGGTTCTGCTTTGATCTCAGCTTTACCATGTCTTCCTTTACATTAGTACCACCAATACAGGCATGACATTTGACATTCAAATAATCTCCCAGAGCTAAGATTACCTTTTGAATCTATAAGAAGAAAAACTCAACATTAAAGAGGAGGGAAACCCTAAAAAAGAGTATTTAGAACAGGTCTATTGTTTCAGAGTGTGATTTTTTGCTATGTACCTGTTTCACATACGTCAAACTTCACATGAGCCAAACCTAATGACATCAAATGACTGCCTTGTTATCCATTGTTTCAATTAGGTTTGGCTCATGTGTAGTGAGACGTTTTCCCTGAGATTAAAGCTGCAAAACGGCAATAACAATTACAGGCAAACAATAGCACTAATTGCAATATTCAATATAGCGTCATTCTAAAGTATAAAGCACTGTGCGTCATTGTATGCTAAAAGTATTAAGTCCAATGTCCTTGATTTAGGTGGTAAATAGATTTGCAACCCCAAAGCTTATCTTTGTAAACTTTCGTTTCAAGTCATGCACTCCCAAAATACGTCATTTAACTATAAAACTAGGGTGATTATTGAATAAAATATTAGACAAACATTAGACGTTAATAGAATATTGGAAGGTTTAAGCACATCAATTTTGCTGACACCTGTGCTACCATCCTACAACTTAGGGTCCCTATTATTAAAGACCCAGATTTGCATATTGTGTAGGGAGACACATTTCTAGTTACCAAAGGCCCTTATTATCCTTGTCATACCTGTTGCGCCAACTCCCTGGTTGGAGCAAGGACTAAAGCCTGACATTCTTTTAGATCAAGATCAATCTTTTCTAGGATAGACACAGCAAAGGTTGCTGTTTTACCAGTTCCTGACTGAGCTTGGGCAATCACATCTCTTCCTGCAGGGCAAAATAATTGATTCCATCAAGCAACAGTAAAAACTCTATTCTTTTGCACCTTATCAACAGTTTCAAACCAAAACAAGGGTAGGTGTGCATAGAGCAGAGAAATATTCACAATTTCAATATTAAATAAAAATTGTTATATGGACAATAATAATTATTTGGTGAATCTGCTGGAAATAAACAGATATCAGATAGGATAACTATTAATTAGTATTACATTTAACAACAATTTGTAAGCATAAACATGATCGATAGTAAGTATTTATTCATTGCTTAATTTGTTTTAAACAGGAAATATTTGTATAAGACAAAAAAATCAATATATAAACTTTAGACTTCATTTGCACATGAATTAACGAGTTTTCATTATGATTTACATTTATGATTTACTTTTAGAAATTACAGGAGAAAGAAAAAACAAATATGATGCTTAAAAACATGAATGAATTAAGTGTGCAGTGGTAGTTAAAGTAGCATAAACTTTAGAGTTGACCAAAAGGAAAACAAGGCAGCATTAATGGTAATATTTTGGGTGGTAGGATCTGTATTGATTGTCCTTAGAAGAATTGATCAGCAAAATACAACGTATTTGGCTGATCCCTAGTGATGACTTTAACTGGGCTTAAAATAGTGGCCAGACATCAAAAAATATCTATCCAGATTTGGAACCTGTCTGGTCAAATCTTTGCCTTGCCTGTCATTTTGACCATTAAAGTTAAGGTAAGCCAGAAACAAGGTATGACAGAGCTAAATTTGGCTGATCATCACGATCAGTGACTTACTGGCCATTGTTTTAAGCCATTGTTTTAAGCCCTGTTTATAGTGACAAAAGGCAGAATGAAAGATGGGTAGACAACTTTATTTAGACTAAATAAGACATCAGGGTAGGCCAATCAGTGGCAATGTGCCTCTAATATGAAAAGGAACTAGTAACTATTAGTATTATAAAATGCAACACTTGTGCTGGCACAATATTAGTCAGTTCTTTAACTACCCAACTTATAAAGACAGTAAAATGTGGTTGTATTTAGTAGATGGATTTCCTATTTAGTAGATAGGTTAGTAGATCTAAAGTTCACTCTCATTAATACCACTATCATATCCTAAGCCCATTCATTAGTGCATCAAAAAAATAGATCCTATATCAGACAATAATATAACCACTCATTCGTTCTTTTTTTGAGCTTACTTAAGATTTCTGAAAGATCAAGTTTTGCTTGATCTTTTGCTTTCAAATTTCATTTCAAATGCATGACTTATATTTTCATAGAGGACTATTTCATCTAGTATTAACATCGAAGCAATCATCTACTGTAAATCAAATAAAGTGAGATTGGAATTTTTTTGTCTTTCAACAAAATATCTCAGTCTTGCCAAAAATAGTTTATTCGAAATAAAATAATGTTTGTACTAATCTAAAATGCCAAGTTTCCATACACCTTCAAAGAAAATTATTTTGCTAAATCCAAAGCCATTCATTTTGAGGAAAGATACTGGGTTAATGAATTTAAAATGTATGAATATTGCGTAATTTAGTAAGCTTACATATTCTTTACAAATCATTTTAAAATTTCACCAACATGTATTTGCTTTTTGCGTGATTAAATGAAACGATTGTAATGGAGAAAACGGTATGAAAGGTTGTTTGGCCACAGATAATATTTCAAGCTGAAATAATTTCATTCAATTGTATAGTAGGCATCCATTGATCAACACACTGTTGCCAGAAACCGGCTAAATGAGTTAACATTTTACCTACGATACTAACCTCTACAACAGGGAACGATCGCTCTTTGCTGAATAGCAGAAGGCTTTTCGAATCTACAGAAATAAATGCAAAGAATCGTTCATGATGAATGTTGAGGATTTTTTCACAGATTCTATAAAGATGAGTCATAGCTTAGCTTTTCGGGTGACCGAAGGGAAAAGGTAGCCTTCTCCAATTCTACTTACCCATAAGCATAAATACCACGAAGTAAAGCTTCCTTCAGGTTCATGTCATCGAAATTATCATAGACTTCATTCCAGTTTGACTGAGGATTTAAAATTTTTCATTCATTATTATTAGGGAATGATCGAAGACTCAGAACACGACGTCGTACTACACGACTTCTTGACAAACCTCGATATCTCCAACTGTATCTCTTTCTGGCCCTCCATCCGCAAACTCCTCCTGGTCTTTTCTAAAAAATCAAGGAGATTACATATGAACGTCCTCGTTTAGTTTTTTACCAAGAAAAAAGATCTTTATAATCCATCCCGGCAACAACACGTGGTACGAGAAGGGCTGACAGAGAAGACGAACCGCTTGGTCTGGGTCTAAATCACGGGCAATTTACCATGTATAAACATGATAAAATTCACTCAAGGACGAGATAATCATCCAGAGATGATATATCTTTCATATTTGCTTCAAATTGTCTCCCAAACAAAGCGATAAATACATATAATCTTACCTTGATTCATTTATTCCTTCGCGAGACATGTTGCATGAAATATAGCAGCGGGAAAAAGGCCGAGAAAGGCCGGATGGGCCCTAAAGGGGGGTACAATGAATTGATCCATTCGCTAAGCCCCTGACGTCACATCATTTCCGCCTTCACACAGGAATCCCATAACATTACACAAGTTTATATTCAGCTTTCAAAACAAATGAATAGTTGGTATAAACATTACTCATGGCCAGCATCATTTACACGGTCTACTGAGGTCTCTACTGAACTTATAATTTGTGAATATTAGTGTAATTTCTTACAAACTTTTTTACGGATATATCGTATGCACTAACCCCACGTATAATAAGAACCTAGATTTTTCCAAGTCAGCCTGAACAGATTCTTATATAAATTGTGCTTAACTTGAAATCAGGCTACCTAGGTTCTTAAATGGGTTCTTAATTTTTGGTAAGAAAAAGAGTACTTGTATTGGTGGGCGTGGCATTTTATTCAGTAAATAATTCACACATTTTTACACGGGAAATCATTAAGTAAAATACTGTACTAAATAAAAACTGTTAGGTAACTATTTATATCTTATTTCATGGACACAGTGTAAGCACTCTAACATACAGAGTACTGTATTTTATTAATACAAGAAAATCAAACAGATTGACTTTATCAGTCTGAAATGGTTCTTATGTGAAGAGTGCTTCAAATAAAAATTTCAGCCTGACAGGTTCTTAAATTTAAGGTTCTTATACGCGTGGATATACTGTATTTGATGAACGCTGCGAATTTTGTTTATACCAAAACTCAAAGGTGGAATTCTTAGTGAATAGAGAAACTTGTTTTCAGTAGACTGTTCCAGGAGAGAGGCAAAAAGGGGGAGAGAGGAGCTAAAAAGAAAGCGCCACTAAGCGTCTCTGGAACCAGAGGGTACTGTTCCAGTCTCTTCGCTGATGAGTACTGTAAACTGTACTTTGCGGACTGTCGTCTCGTTTACGACTTCGCAGACTTAATAAGTTTTGGTAGAGATCAATCCATCTGCTCCGGAACAATGGTATTCGTATACAATAATGAATCTTAGCAAGAAAAAATGAACTAAGAGAAGAAATACCCGCACTCCATCATACGCAATCTTTACTAACGCTATTTTTAGAATCAATTTAGCTAATTTACATCAGTTGTTTAGGTGTCTGTCCTCTTATTGACGATAAATTTCACCATCGCACTCTCAAGTTACGCATCGTGGATCTACACTACTTTGAGATCGTGAGGACGCTAATATACACATAAAAAAACTGACGTCAGCTTGATTTTGGAACCACGTCGTTTGTAAAGACGTTATTACGTTTGGCAGCTTTGCTGATAATGTGTTCCACTTGGCTGTTTCATTCGAAACCGTTCCTGAAGGTAACACCCATGAAAGTCTTGGTTGAATGTCACGTGAAATCCACCTCTTGGCCATTTATCGGCACGGGATCCAACGACGTACGGTTGGTGTCTATTTGTCACGAGTTCCTTATAATTGCACTTGCCAGGAAACTGAAACATATTTCTACTGAGACCAACTGATCAGCGACTTGTTGTGACTGAAGACCTTCCAATAGGAAACAAGAACCAGAGTTGACGTTAGCACTGGAGATAGTCGTATCATTTGCGACCTTTTTTACGTTGATAAGAGTAGATCAGATGGAATGTTAAGATCATCAGTTATCATTACGAGAAAAAGCCATGGACCCAGGTTTGTGCCCTGGGAAAATGCGGCTGTCAGTTTTTACCAACTTGAAAAACATTTGGAAGGATAAAATATCAACTAACCAGGCCAACTGAAAGAACCGTTCTATTGGCCGCTCATCTGATAATAACCCAATCGAATCCATATCTGTCCTAGCGTCGTTGGCGAAAAGACGCATGGTAATCTTTCCTGTTCGTGACAGCCGGGCCTCAGCCATGTACATGATCAGCGAAACGAGAAGTTCTTGAATGTCGAGCCCCAGGCCCCAGGCGGCGTGCGCACTCCGACCGCAAAGCACTATACTACCACATTTTCACACGTTTATCCACAGGCAGCCCAAACAAGGTTTCTGTGTATGGTTTATAAGCAAGGGAATGTATGGAAGTTATGATGTAGATATGGCAATAAAATGTTTCGCTCAATAATTTTCTTCAAACTTGGTGTCACGTTCGGCCAATGAGAATGCAGGATGTATCATGACCCACTCAAGCTTAACGATGGCCGTTTGAACCATCGATCACACGCCCGCTGTAGAAAAAAATCAAATGTTCAAGCAAGGATTTTTCTGGGAATATTTGGCGTGATGACATTCTGTATAATAGAGAAATTATCATTCTTTTGATATGTTGCATTTTTATTGCGGTTCGAGGGGAGAGAGTGAGATTTTTTTGGGATTTCCTAGCGTGATGTGGTCGATAGCGGGTGCTAAGTCTCCAGCCTTCCCATTATTTCCTCTCCCCCTCCCCTTCCCAAAACCCCTTTGAGAGCCGCTACACGCAGGCTTATTTTGACATGCATCGAGTAACGCGATGATTGCATATCAAACTTATTCCATACATTTATGAACATTTGCTCTTTTTAGCGCCTAGGCCTACGCGGACACATTTTAATGTACTGCGCATGCGAATCAATCCCATATATGGATTTTCAAAATGGCGGATACGACTCGTGTAAAACGTGAGTCAAAATTTCCAGTGAGGTATATGCAGGAATTTTCCTCGGATTTTGCTTCAAAGCAAAGAAAATCGTCAAAGAAAGACAATAATCTTTATGACGTGGTAGTAACTGAGGTAGATAAGTCAAAGAAGCGAATAAAAATCCACTATGTTGGGTATAGTACAAAGTATGACGAGTGGAAATCTTTTGGAGATGGAGCAAGCTTTCCCTCTGTTCGTCATGAAAAGCTGAATATACCTTCCGCAGATTCAATTGGAGATAGACAAGAAATATTCCATGAACAATTATATCGGGAAATCAAGAGAAAATTGTTTTCTGGTCGAAGGGATGATCCAGCTGTACGCATAGAGCTTAGGGTTGAGCCAGATGTGTTTGAAGGAGGACTTGCCACAGTAGTAAGAGGTATTAAAGAAAGACAAAAGACTATTTACAGGCTACCATCCAACAGACTCATTGACAATTTCCTTGGTAAAAAGTGGGATGAGCGCATTTTTAATGGTAATGGAGACTTTGCCTTTGTAATTAAAGGAACAGTTCGCTACTGGCTTTCAAAATCTAATCCTAGAATATAAGTTAATTGGAGATCAACATGTGAAGTCTGAGATTGAAGAAAGAAATTTTATTGTATTTACATTTGTTCGTGGTGATGGAAATCGTTACAATTACAGTACATTTAGTTCATAATACTAGAAATGACTTGAGAAAAAATATTTGATGAAACATAATTACATAATTATAGATAAGAATTAACAACAATGGAGTAAGTAAAAATACATTTCTTTGCCAATAATTAATAATTTTGGTATAAGATTATACTTAATATATACATATTTTTTTAGAAGTAATATAATAGTCTGAAGAAGCAATATTTTTTACTGTTGTTTTGATTGCAATATAGCTCTACATTGATGTTTTGATTTATATTAATGAAGATTCAGAACATCATTTTTGATACAAGGTATGTTTAAATATCTAGCACATTAACTGTTGTGTTAGAATGTTGATCATCACAGTGAATACCCTATACCCAGTGAATAACCTATTAAAAACTTTATTGTGCAATTAGGCATTTTTTTGTCCATACATTATTTACTCTCTCAAGATGTGCACAACAAGTTTGAAAGCCACAGTTTGCACATTTCTCAGTGCAAGTCTTAATATTATGGCAGCTTTTTGAGCAGTTTTTACATTGATATGTGGCTTTAACTCTCTCACAGCCTTCTGCTTCAAGGAAGTGAATTCTGTTTTTCTTTAAAAAGAGTTGTTTCAGAGCAGAAATACCTCTATGATTGGTAGATCTAAAATAATTTTTTGAAGCAGTGTCATTAAATTTTTCCATCCCTTGTTGCATAAAATATGCGAGATTCTTGTACAGTGATAAGAACTCGGGAACATGGGCATACAGCGCATGCATATAGGGTGTCACATCTTTTGCCTGATACAAAGAGAGAAATAAGGAGAAGAAATTTCTGATTTTGCATTTCAAATTGATAATGCTCTCCTCAGATGAAAATGTAAGTTTGAGGTCCCCTATGATTTCTATGAAATCAATCCAGAGTTTTTCAAGATCATTACATTTGTCATAAAATGGAAGAAGTGTAGAAAAGTTAATATGCTGAAATAAAATAAGTTTTTCAGGGCCAGTTAGATCTCTATATTCTAATTTTTTAGTATCTTTTTTGATTTTCCATGAAAATGATATTCCAATGTTGTTTAGAAAGGTTTCATAGCCTGTCATGTGCTTGTACTTATCCCTTTGAAATCCATTTGGAAATTTTTTTAGCTTGTCAACTGCATCCTGCCTTCTGAGTTCTCTAATCAGTAGCTCAATTAAATTATCTGATATTCTTAAGAATAAATGTAAGTTATCAATAATTACATGATCAATAGGAATAAAAGGGAAGAGAGGAACAGCTTTACAATTAAATTTTTTAGACTTGGCATGATTAGATATTTCATCAAGGGATCTTGCTCCTTGCTTTGAATCACTAATTGACCATGTTTTAGTAGTATCATGCCTTTCCATTCTTGGGCACTTGCACCATATGCATGCATGATCTTGGTTTGCCTTTCCCAACCCACAAACTAAAGCTAAAAATTTCCAATCCCCACCCAGAAAATATTCTATGTTATATGTTATATTATTGACAGTAATTTCTTTTAATTTAGACATTTCATTCGTAAGATCAGAAAGGGATATTCTTAAGTTATCATAATCTTCTTGTATTTTTATGACTGCTAGTATATAATTACCTTTCTCTCCCATAGCAATATCTTTTTCGTTTAAAATCGTATAAGAAATGTTTTCAAGTTTTAAAGTCCTTCCAACATTAGTCCCATCACCACTGATTTTGACCTGTATGGTATTTCCTTCCAGCAGTTCTCCCTGTTTCTGTAGCCTTTTTATTTGCTCTTCTAAACTCTTAGCAAATTCAATCTGAATACCTTCAGCATCACCAGGCGTTGGCCTCACTTCCCATTGACTATTCAATGCTTGCATCCTCTTTACCATTTTATATTGACATGGAATTTCCTTGGATTTTTGAGCAAGTTCATTCCATGCTTCATTGGAAAGATTGAATTTGTCTTTGATATATAACCAGGTATTCAGTTCATTGATGTCATCACTAGTCAATTCTTTTGTTGGGGCGTTAGTAAAATCTATATCTTGTTCGTTAGCTAGCTCAAAAGTCTCAAACATTCCCGTATCAGGATTAAAAACTTCAACTTTCGTAGCCATAAAATTATAAAGGCCAAGAAAGGATAGTGTTGTCTTGCATTGTTCTTTCAAACTAGATCTTATTCTTGTCCTTTGCTGTGGGGAGTATTCATTAAAAGTTATATTTTTTTCTGGACCTCTCACTTTGTTTTGTTTTCTGGCAACTTTTAGCGCTATTGCTCTGAATTGTTTCTTATAATAGTTCCTTTGTTTTTCTGTTCTTTTTAAGGCGTCCGTGAGTTTTTCTTCAACGTGTAGTTTTTTAACCTTTTCTTGGACTAATGATTCTTCAAGTTTTCTTTTTGTTTTCCTTAATTCTCTATTTTCCTCTTTAAGTTTTCCAACATCTAACTCGTTGTAATATATTTTGAACCGATAGGTCTTTCCATTTTTCCACGAGTCTAAAATTTTCTTTGCCAACCTGCCACCGCCTTTTAACCGTGCTGCTTTAACTTTTGCTTGTAAATTGTAAATTTGAGTTTTGATCGCACCGATAATTCTGTTGTTGACGGTGATCCCTTTAAGACCCGATTCGTCCAGAACCTTTTCAACAATAGTCTTCAATGCCGACTCATAGCTTTCTCCACCATCGCGTTGTATTTTAGGAAACATATAATTAAAACTATAGTATTCCCGCGCATTTCCAGAAATCAATTTCAACGCTACTTACTTATTGATTTCGTGGAAAAAATGAGGAAATTCTGCTCCTTTCGAACCTCCTTCGGAAGATTGCTCTCCAAGTGCTTCGACAGCAGGGGCAGCGAAGAGAATCAGTACGAGAGAGGCAAGAAGTATAACATTCGAATTCATTTTGACCGCGTAAAATCCTTACGAATGTGGGTCTGTTTTACATCAAAATGCGGGTTTTTCCATATACTAATCAATTCAGCTGCTACCTTTTTGATTGGTTGATTTTGGAGCTATTTATAGGGGTTTTTGTGCATGTACGTGTGCTGAAATATGAGGAAAGCCATACAAACATTGACCTCACCGATGATCAAAAATTCCAAATTGACCGGGGTAAAAAATAATCTACGAGATCCAGAAAACTAAAAACATTGAAAGGAGATGTTATTCTATCGTTTTCCGTTGCTACCTTTTTCATATTGTTAGAAGAGATGAATATATCCAACAAGATGTGCAAAAAAATGTTCAAAATTGCGTGTTTGACCGTGATTTAGGAGGGGGCGTGAGCGTCAGTTTCCTTTTGTTGACCTTTTGTTAAGCGTAAGTTTCATATGCTAAGCTCATGCTCAAGGGTTCAAATTAAAGTGCCCATCATTGGTTGAAAAAATTCTATGTTTTGACTAACTTGTATTTTTGAGCATGCGCTTGGGCAGAAGCGCGCGCAAGTCTTGATGCCTGTCGCGTCATTTCATAATCAACCACCAGCAATACATTTGGACCAGAGTGCGAACAAACACCCTACTAAGTTAATGTTAGAAACACTTTTGGGAGCCCTATAAAATGAAAACTTCACCAAGGATTAAGATGAAAGCGTTTGGCTTTGGAATCATCGCCATTATTCTCATACTAACCTTCGTTTACGCGGTCTCTCCGCCATTACTAGAAAACAACAGAACAAGGATTGCACAGTTCCTCGAAAAGTCAGACATGACGGAGATGGGTTTACAACAGTATGTCCATCCACATAACATTTCTGTCAAAGGAATCAAGTTCAAACTCACCTTTCATACCTACAATCTTGCCATGCAGCTCATGGCTCAACTTGAAAGCGGGAAAAAAGTAGATGAAACATTGACAATGGATTCACTAATAGAAGCCATGGCGCCTGTGACCGCTGTATCGAGTAATCATCTTCATGAACTTCTTAAACACCTTGACAACTTTCACCGATTCATTCCCAACAAAAAACTGATTGTTTACGATCTTGGGCTCACTCGGTACGATGTCCTAACTTTAAAGGGGATAGAT
The DNA here is from genome assembly GCF_029948245.1 of Actinia tenebrosa. Taxonomy (NCBI): domain Eukaryota; kingdom Metazoa; phylum Cnidaria; class Anthozoa; order Actiniaria; family Actiniidae; genus Actinia; species Actinia tenebrosa. Next base: position 7,534,593 of record NW_028292569.1, on the reverse strand, counting down.
TACGTCGAGTACAGAAATTTTGATTTCTCTGTATATCCTAAACATGTTAGAAACTTAAACTCGTACGCATGGAAACCGCTTATTATCCAGCAAATACTGGCAGAGCAAGGAGGAGCATTGTGGATGGATTCTAGCGTGAAAATCAAAAAGCCATACAATAAAGTACTTGAACGAATGGTGAACAGCAGCTCTGGATTTCTTTTTTACTTGCATCCCGTTGGCCATAGCATATTATCTGCTACCCATTCAAAGATGTTTGAATATTTGCCAATGAACAACTTGAACGATATGAAGTTGAATCAGTTCCAAGCAACAGGATTTATAGTTTTTAACACCCCGCAAATCCGTAAGCTAATTTTTAAATGGGCGATACTGTGTAGCCTTGTTGAAGATTGCATCATACCCAAAGGATCCACAAAGTCTTGTGGTCCTAAATTTCCAAAAGAACCAGCTAGCGGTTGTCACCGGTATGATCAGTCAATGTTTTCTATTCTGACAAGGAATGAATTCGGCCCCGAAACTAAGAGATATGTAATACCTGAGAAGTTAGAGTATGCAGATGTCAACAGGCTGGGTCTTACTTTCTATCGAAAAGTGGCTATTTTTTTCCAATCATTGTTCTGAGCTAGATAAAACTATTCCTACACTTCAGACTGCACGGGTACAGGTCACAGCAGGCCTTTAGTCTGTACAAAGCATAAAATGAAAAGCCCCATGGAGCAAGACAACACTTTTTTAAAGTGGCTTTGTACAAAATCCTTACCAGGGGTGTCAAAACAATTGAACATAGAAGATAGCATCATAAAAGATTTAAATCCTGACCCTCAGATTCAGCTACTTTGTTTACACATATACAGCCAACGTCATTAACGTTGTCCACCGAAAAAAAACATTTACACATTTAGACTAAAAGAAATATCACGTGTTTCAATGTCTAAATGTCTAAATGTCTAAATGTCTAAATGTCTAAATGTCTAAATGTCTAAATGTCTAAATGTCTAAATGTCTAAATGTCTAAATATCTAAATGTCTTTTTTCGGTGGACAACGTTAATGTTGACTGTATGTTTGTGTATAGATTTTGGGTTTCTAATCATATTCTTCTCAGCTCTTCTTCATGCATCGAGTACTTCACGACTGACGGTAATTATTCAGTGGATACGCGAAGCGTAGAAAAGAGATATTAGACCTTTTGCATCGTTTCTATGGATCGGGCCCAGAAAAACGCCTGCAAACACGCCTGCAAACACGCCTGCAAACACAGAGAAACACTCAGGGTAATTCCATATAACGGCTCTTCCATCAATAGACCTTTTTCTCAAGGTTGGCGCTCATCCAAATTTGAGAAATTTGACGGAGTTACGATACCAGAACACTATGAGCTTTATAATGAGAATTATCATACATTTCTACGAGATATTTCAATAAGAATTCATAAAATCGATTATTCTTCTCTTTAAAATATAAAATTAGCTTTTCAATTTTACTCGGAATAACTGGATCAGCCTCAAAAACACGCGCGCAAATACACACAAACACAACCTTGTGGTTTTGTCTGTGCTTAGACGACGGGGTCACTTAGAATTTTATACGTAAACAAAATCCTTAATAACTTTTTTCTCCCTCGCGTATTGCTGCCAATCTTAGCCAACACACTGATCAACATCATCGAGAAGAAACCGGGTCAAAGTTTTTCAAGAGATCTAATTTCTATATGTTCTTCAAGTTCAAGCCTCTTAAAAATTGAATTCCGGCAACTTTTTTTTCATTTATGGGCATTAATGCTTATCGAAACCAATGAAAGGAAAAACGACAAACCTTTAAAATGGATGCCAAGGGGTCACCCCAGGCTTCATTCAATATACAAATTTTGACTGGTTGACACAAAAAGTATTTGAAAAGCATTATCATCATACTTAGGTTTCCTCTAAAATGTTTATCGTAAATTTGATGTCTCATAATGTGTTTAGTATTTATTTTTTTTAATAATACACAAGAAGACTTGGTTACGTCACAGTCAGTAACATATTCAAAGTATAATACTTCATAACTAGTAAAAACGCAACATTCAAATGAAGAAATAATTTACCATTCAACTATTCACTTTATGTAAAATCAATATTGAAAGTATTGTATCGGGGGTTAGGCGCAGTTCGTTCTCATTTTAAAAAAATTAAACATATTTTATGCTTCTTATGGTCGTTTATAGTATTCTTCTTTATTTTAGGAGCCTAAATTTTACTCTATTTTATCTTATGCAAATTGCATCGATATTTCCGTGATTGTTCTGATATAAATTATCCCAAGGTAAAGGTATGTTCTAGTGTGAGCATGCTCAGTGCTAGCATGCCCTGGTGCTAGACATCCTCGTCGAAAAATGGAATTCCAGCTTCTTATATAAATAGCTAGTCAAACCCTTTTTTGGATAAAAAGTTCTTGTGTGTTTGATTAATATAAAGTCCGAAAGAAAGGTTCGTGTAAAGTTCGTAATCGGATGATGTAAGACGATTGATGAACGTTTAATTATCGATCTGCTAACATCTTAGTGAGTGAGTGAGTGAGTGAGTGAGTGAGACATTTGCATATTCAGACCCCTTACAATAACTCATTTTAATTAGATTAGAAAAACCGCTGGGTTTTTCAGCCCGATTCCACGCTCGGGGGAAAGCATCACACATGCCCAGTCAAAGAATTCTATTAAGTCGCCGCAGGCCAGAGCAAACGCAGGTTCAGGGTACGAGAATGTTAGGTTATAAACGCATTTCGGAGCCCTATAAAGTCATCATTAACTATGAAAAGGCTATCGAGGATTAGGATGAAAGTCTTTGGCTTTGGCATGGCCATTATTGTGTTATTTAACTTCGTGCTTTACTACATAGATTTTCCAGCAGTTCTAGAAAAGCCAGAAATGACGGAGATGGGTATACAACAGTATGTCCATCCACATAACATTTCTGTCAAAGGAATCAAGTTCAAACTCACCTTTCATACCTACAATCTTGCCATGCAGCTCATGGCTCAACTTGAAAGCGGGAAAAAAGTAGATGAAACATTGACAATGGATTCACTAATAGAAGCCATGGCGCCTGTGACCGCTGTATCGAGTAATCATCTTCATGAACTTCTTAAACACCTTGACAACTTTCACCGATTCGTTCCCAACAAAAAACTGATTGTTTACGATCTAGGGCTCACTCAGAACGATGTCTATACTTTAAGGAGGATAGATTACGTCGAGTACAGAAATTTTGATTTCTCTGTATATCCTAAACATGTTAGAAACTTAAACTCGTACGCATGGAAACCGCTTATTATCCAGCAAATACTGGCAGAGCAAGGAGGAGCATTGTGGATGGATTCTAGCGTGAAAATCAGAAAGCCATACACTAAAGTACTTGAACGAATGGTGAACAGCAGCTCTGGATTTCTTTTTTACTTGCATCCCGCTGGCCATAGCATATTATCTGCTACCTATCCAAAGATGTTTGAATATTTCCCAATGCAAAACTTGAACGAAAAGAAACTTAAACTTCCCCAAGCAGGCGGATTTTTTGTTTTTAACACCCCGCAAATCCGTAAGTTTATTTTTAAATGGGCGATACTTTGTAGCCTTGTTGAAGATTGCATCATACCAAAAGGGTCCACAAAGTATTGTGATCCTAAATATCCAGAAGAACAAACTAGTGGTTGTCATCGTCATGATCAGTCGATGTTTGCCATTCTGCTAACGAATCAATGTAGCGCAGAAACTGAGAGATATATGATAGCTGAGAAGTTACGATATGCAGTAGTTAGCAGGCTTGATCTACCCTTTTATCGCCAAGTGCTCATTTTTCTAAAATCCTGGTTCCAACTAAGCTGGATAAATCTATTATTATGAGCTACGTCTTCATGCATCAGATAGCTCATCGCTGATGGTCCTCTTTCAGGGTCTGTTTCTTTTTTGTTTACTTATAGCAAGGGCACTAGGACACCGAATGTGGTTGGATTTTTATAGTTTTTTTTCCTTTCGATTATTTGAATTAAATTAACGTTATACTTGTTTGACTTATCTTGTGTCCGTGTTCCTTCGTTCGCTGTTGTAATCTAGACGTTTTCATTCCAAAGGTCAAACGGTTTGAATGGCCTATGAGCGTTACTTCTTTAACGGTCGTTCCGTACTTGACTCTGTTTGTACTATTACCAACAACAACGTGACCGCGCGATGCTCCTTACGTCAGTAATATTGAACCGTCCAGAGTTAATATGGTTAATCAAATTCACCTTAAGTTCCATATAGAGCCCCGGGGTAGGCTACTAGCCTGCTTGCCATTGTTCTCTCGTCTGCTCGCTTAATCTAATTATTTTGAAAGGTGGGGTGGCAGTGTGTTTACACAGCGATGACAGATGCAGCACCAACGCTACTGTACGAAACACTGCCGAGCCTAGACACGGGGTAACACGATCTCCCTCGGACCCGAACGCTAGTAATTCGAACCCTAAGACGTGACTACCAGATTACGGCCTCTATAACTAACACACAGGAGTTAGAGATTTAAGTACCATCGATCAAAGACAACGCACTATCACCACACACTAAAATACCCATTCTCATGCGACAATTTTAACTCAAAGAAACTTCCCCCTTTTGTATCATCAACTACAATAATATTTTTTTTGCTATCGAGATACGTCCGCTAATAATATTTTTGAACTGTAACTGTCACAGGCAGCCCAAACAAGGTTCCTGTGTATGGTTTATAAGGGAATGTATGGAAGTTATGATAAAGTTACGAAAATAAAATGTTTCACTCAACAATTTGCTTCAAAACTTGTTACAGTCGTTGCTTTTACTTTGTTCAGTCTTCTGGCGAAGTTTCAGTGCGATTTGAGGCCGTTTAGTGGGTTTTTTCAAAATCCGCTCTTGACTTGTCATTTGGATAGGGTTGATTTGTTCCGGAGTCTTTACGCGTAACGGTTCTGAACATGGCTAATGAAGGCTGGGTATGTGATGCCATGTATCATCGCCAACTATTCCGGCCATGCGCCGCTCGCCAAGTCAGCGGATATCATGTATAAAATAAAAACCACAGGAAGCCCAAGCTCTCTCAGGCCCGGACTTAGAGAAACAAAACCTTTTGCTACGGTATTCCTGTGCTTTAATAGGTATCCTATTACAAACGATGGCAAACGAGAGCTGAGGATTCCACAGGCAGCCCAAACAAGGTTCCTGTGTATGGTTTATAAGGGAATGTATGGGAGTTATGATAAAGTTGCGAAAATAAAATGTTTCACTCAACAATTTGCTTCAAAACTTGTTGCAGTCGTTGCTTTTTCCTTGTTTAGTCTTCTGGCGAAGTTTCAGCGCGATTTGAGGCCGTTTAGTGAAACATTTTATTTTCGCAACTTTATCATAACTCCCATACATTCCCTTATAAACCATACACAGGAACCTTGTTTGGGCTGCCTGTGGAATCCTCAGCTCTCGTTTGCCATCGTTTGTAATAGGATACCTATTAAAGCACAGGAATACCGTAGCAAAAGGTTTTGTTTCTCTAAGTCCGGGCCTGAGAGAGCTTGGGCTTCCTGTGGTTTTTATTTTATACATGATATCCGCTGACTTGGCGAGCGGCGCATGGCCGGAATAGTTGGCGATGATACATGGCATCACATACCCAGCCTTCATTAGCCATGTTCAGAACCGTTACGCGTAAAGACTCCGGAACAAATCAACCCTATCCAAATGACAAGTCAATCACAAAAGGTCTGTCGAAAAGGAAGGAAATCACAACTAGCATGTTTGTGAATTGTGAGCAAAATTGAAGACAAAATCAATATGAAGTGAGTGCGAACTTTCAAACTTTCCTGAAAATATAAAGAATACACAGCTTGCTTGGACAACGTCGGGCTAGAAGGGCTAAAAAATGTCTCATTTCGGCAAAACGTTTTTGTATTTCATTAAAATTTCTCGAAACTTGGTAACATTGAAGAGTTTATCAAATCTAACAAATCTGTCGTTTTATCTTTTTGAATTTCGATATTTTTGGCGGGGCAATGACGTCATCAATTTTAACGGAAAATCGAAATACTCCTCAATGGAAAATTCTAACTAGCGCATTTGAAAGAACTACACATGAGGAGTTCAAAAATGCAAAACTTGTTCATTTCTGATATGGGAACCAAAAGATTATTTTTTTCATGACAAGACCAACAGCATCGCGAGTTTTATTAAAACAGGGGTGCCGAACACATTTCGCTCGCTTTTTTTTCTATACGCCGTGTGTGAGACCTGAAACAACCATGCTCGCCTGCAGCAAATAATCGTCTCCCTAACCCTTTGGTCTGCTATATCTCTCCACCACCTCAATCAATGCTACAACCCCCTCCCCCTTTGAAAAAATCCTGGATCTGCTCCTGAATCAGGGGCTGTGTGGGCAAACGCTGCAAAAATCCAGTAATGTGTAATCTTGCACCGTGTGTCTGCAGGCTATGAATGAAGCCAAAAGAAGAACAGAAAACCAAATGTATCGTTTTTCAATTGGCAAATACCGCTTTGATCCCTGACTACGGATTCAATTGATTTTGCTTCATTTTTAAGAATAAATCATTCAATGAAAGGTCAGCCAGCTCATTTCTCGGTGCTGACTAAAAGGAACGTGGGCTCTGGGTACGGGATCGATATACGAGGCAGAACCTTTACAAATGAGTCTGTAGTCACGAAATACGCTGGCGGTATGCAATAAAAAGAGGACTATTGGCCTGAAGAGCCATAAGGCTGAGTATAATGCTGCCAGTATTTGCCGCCATCGATACCAATATCTTGCTATCAACGGCGGACATACTCCATGTGAGACTGCTTTCTTCACTGAGTCCTGACAAGACTATCGCTGCTTCTTTAATTGTTTTATGGCGTCCCACTTGGTCCAGTACTAGGCCCTACTATAGTTTTCTGTTCAGTGCAAAAGTTGTGACCTTGCGATGAAAACCCAGTAACCATTGTTTCAGTTTCGAGAAGATCAACCGGTTAAATGAAGTATTTAATGTAATGGAATCCTAACTCTTCAGTGCTCAGTATGATTTTGCTTTCTTCTGAACGTCAAAAACCTCGCTTGGATATTAATTCGAAAGTGATTTACATGCAGCGAGCTGAGTTACCAATATGAATTAGATTAATATGTGCAGCCATTTCAATGGCATCCGTGGACGGGCTAGTGATGATGCCATATATGGTTGGTAAATCAGTTTACACTACAGCCATAAAGTTCAATACGGAGAGCAATACGTCCATCATATTCCAAGGGTTTTATCTTGATGATGTCAGCTATAAACGGCTTAGTGAACGAGTTCTTTACAATACCTGTGAAGTCGGTGTTTCCCATAAAGATCTAAAAAGTTAAAATTAGAAAAATTAACAAAATTAGTACCGATTGTCGAATCTCATTTCTTTGTCAGTATAGGAAATTTTGTTTGTCGAAACTCTATCTAACAAAGAATCACACTGTCAGTAATGGCCTTCAAACGAATGTCCTGTTTTGTAATGATAACGACAGACTTATGACTTATCTACCAGTGGTCTAATCGGTTTAGTCCATTGTAAATTGCGAACGAATACTGAATAAATAGGTACGGGGTTTAATACACCATTTCGGCTTGGACGTAATGTTTTCCCATTTCAGACCACGTGTCATTCCCTAAAGTACTATTTCTTTGTTTAACGGTTGCACATAAGAAGACACATGAATATCGATACAACTCAAACAAAAACTCTTATTCTCAAGAGAAAACACTTGGTCTGAAATGGGAAAACATCGCTACCAATGGTAGAGGTTTATAGAACCCTTGCAGTACTTTGGAAGAAAAGGTTCCAATTTTCTCCAGTCCCCCAGATTGAGCTGTTGACATCACATGCAAGGGGTCTATAGTTTAAATAGGCTGAAGATTGGCGTTAGAGGGTAAAACATATACTTACCTTTAGTGTATTACCATCTTCAGAATAGCTCTGCCAATGCGAAGCCTCTGTCTTAAAATCAATAGCGTATTGAGTCACCCACCACCAGTTAACACCGTGTCCCTGAGTAGCAATTTGCGTGAACACCTTGGTTTGTGACACAAAGCTGACTTGCAGCCACTGTAGTTTGTCATCAGTGTTTGGTGTCCAAGATCCTGTGTTACAGTTAAGCCTGCTCATGTTGTTTGTACTCGCTGCAGCAGTAGTTGAGGACGTTATTTGTTCGTTCTGGATTACGCCATTTTCCATTCCGAGAGCGGATGGTTTACGAGCTGAAATGCAGAAATAGGGGATCAATTTTCTTATCATGGAACAGAAAATCTTGGTACTGTGTGTCTAAATTTGCGTTTCCGAACAGAGGTTTTTAGGTCTCTTCCTTAATTAGAGTTATTTTTTCTGCGGGAGAGTAAAGGGATTTCTATTGCCCTGCCATCTAACATGGCTGCTGGCACGTCATGATGCAAAATCTTTATATTGTCTTTTTTAGCGGAGACCCAAGGCGCATGACTGTACTTTGGACGCGATCTTGCGTTTTTTTCAGTTATATTATTTATATGTTTTGCTTGTGGCTTGTGGCTTTCAAATTTAAGTAGCTCTCTTTTAAGGAATACGGACAGCAATAGGTTGAGATAAATAAGCGATTATTTGCCCTTTACTTACTATCTGGTTGGCAGTTTGAAACTGGGGTTTTTAAACACAAGCAAATAGTTCGTGGAAGTTGTCCTGGCACAGGAACACATAGACCATCACAAGGAGAGGTCCTGTCATTACACGGGTTGGATTCATACTGTCGCACTAGACTGTCCATATACAAAGCACCTGTCCACGGAATAAAGTCCGCGGGAAACCATTTAACGGTCGTGTTATTCATTTGACAAGTAGCTGTCACGGTGAGGTAGTTGATGCTAAAGCAATCCGATTCTTTTTCACAGTCGATGGTGCAGCTCTCAAAACTTTTCCCTGTCATTGTTTTCGTCACGTGTCCCAGAAGAATGCGATTTCCAATAGACTGGACACTACGACAGTCATTCTGGTCTGCGGTACATCCTATCAGAATCATGCTCATCAAAACCATAAGTAATGCCTGGAACGCCATGGTATCTAATCAAAAGAACAAATGATAAGATAAACCACACCTTAAGCATAAGCACCACCTCATATATAAAGCTACATGCCCAGAACCAAAGTGTTCTTCAACATATATCGGGGAGACGGCTAGAAGAGGGACAAGAAATCTACTCTCTTTCAACACAGTGAAACCAACAACCACGAACATGTTGATCATGCAGGACGACTTCCAAGTACCTGCTGAAAATTATCCTTGGCAACAAAAACGAAAAATAGTTGACGCCATCCTAATTAAAGAACAAAAACCAGACTTAAACGAACAAGGACTATTAAATTGAACAATATCTATGTACGCATATTAGTCCCTAGGGTTTACAGTACTTCATTAATACGTATTAGTCCCTAGGGTTTACAGTACTTCATTAATACGTATTAGTCCCTAGGGTTTACAGTACTTCATTAATACGTATTAGTCCCTAGGGTTTACAGTACTTCATTAATACGTATTAGTCCCTAGGGTTTACAGTACTTCATTAATACGTATTAGTCCCTAGGGTTTACAGTACTTCATTAATACGTATTAGTCCCTAGGGCTAAAGTATTCACTGTAATGTAACACTTATAGAGTCATGATGATGGACGATGGATATCGTCCGAAATATCTACTCAAGAAACTTCTAGTTATTCTTTTTGTCTATAAATTCTTAGCCCAAAGAAACTTTTTAGACAAATAATAAGCTTTTATCATGTAATTCCAAAACACGCAGGACCTAAGAATAATTCAATAGCTGGAAAAGAGCGTGTAAAATTAGTAAAGCTGCGAAGTTTGAAGGAAGTAAGTTTGAAAAATCACAAAAGCATTAATTTTCAAAAACCATAAAAACATTTGATGTTCAGGACATCTCTTATTGCCTCCAGCAAAGTTCGCAATTTCAAAAATCATATCATGATAACTTCGCGGCTTATATAATTCAAACTTCACAGTTTCACTGATTTTACACGCCTTTCTTCCATCTATGGTAGTTATTTTTACCTTGATGACTAATTTTAAACTATCTAATAAAAGCTTATTGCAAATGAATACTGAGTAGAAGGTAGCTAAGATGTATTGTTTAGATCATGTCAATTGTATTCAAATATTCTTTGAATTCCATGTCACCGTGGCCTCATTGGGCTATATACTTTCAGTAAGTTATAAATATACTTGCAGTACGTTTATGACTTTCACGTCAGGTTAGTCATTCACTTCAATCTTTCATGGTATGACATGTAAAATCAATTATTGAATTATGCTATTAACTGACGTACCATTTGCCTAATGAATGTCCTCAAACGAAGCCATCATATTCTAGGGAATGCCTCGTGGTTTGAAATCGGGGAAAGAACATTACAATATACACTTAGGTTAAATGAATATTTTCCAGAAAGGCAATAAAATAAAATAAAATAGAATAAAATAAAATGCACAAGCAAAAACAGATGACAGGTCAAACAAAATATGACGACTTCTTGTGCATATAAAGTAAGCAGCTGGGCTTGGTACGAGTGAAAAACGTTTGCGCATGCACGTGCGTTTCAGCACATTTTATTATCGTTTTTAAGAGCGTTTTAGTGCTATTTGTCATATAATTTATACTAAACATATTGCCAGTTATTGCGCAGTTGAAAAAGTGTTATTTTCGTAAGGACGTGGTCATTCGTAGTAGAGGAAGGAAATGCTATTCGTTTTCAGTAAATAAATTAACCCAAACTATCTGCTATCGTTACCTATTCGACTAATCGTACGTGCGAAAATTGGCCACAAGCATTTTCCTTCGCTGCACCCAAACTCTGGAACTCATGTCAAGCTAGCCCCGTCCGTCTCATCGCCATCTGATTCATGAACATTAACATCTTACCTAGATATAGTTCATTTATTTTTTCTTGGTTTTGTTGTTTTAGATTTTGTAAGCGCATGGAGATTTTTAAATGCGCTCATCAAGTACGTCCTATTTATTATTATTATTATTATTACTATTATTATTGTTATTGTGAAACTTTCCTTGCACTCTAGGCTTAAAGTAAAAGTTTTCCGCATTTGACTTCCAGAATTCATTCAACCTACAGGTCCGTCTTGAGAAAGTTTTTCAGTGTTTGTTTCTGGGCGTTAACTACATGCATTATTACGAAATAAATGACCAAAAATGAGGCATTAGTTTTCATAGCCGCCACTTCGATCGAATTTAACCAAGATGGCCGACCGTTGGCGGTTGCATTTGTCATATCAAGCCGCGAACTGACATGCTTGGCCAATGGTTCCCGTTTTCATTCTCGCACCACTTACATTTCTGCTTCATATTATTCCAGTGAATCTTACCTTTCTCGCCGTCTTCCTAAGGCTCTTTTTAGTTCATAACAGAATATTCTTGATCCTCAGTTCTATCGATTATAAATTACTCAATATTTGTTAAGCTCGAAACCTTATCGATATCACCAATCTGGCCGTCTAATTTCACACCATTGTTTTCATTGACATATCTACGTTAGCGATTCATATTTTTTTAACAATTATGAAAAAATATAAGTAGCGAAAGCGCCGGCGTAAAATTGAATTAGCAGAACAGCTGTAGACGATAACATCCGGCCTAGTTGTTTATTTTTTTATCCGATTTTAGTCAGAAATAATTACAATTCGAGGTAAAAATTGGAGTCATAAATTCATGAACATGATATCTAGCATGTCATTGGTCGGGTCTCTATATAATTCTAAAGCACTTCAATCGCGCTATTATAGCTTGACGAGATTTTGAAAATAGAGACGACAGATATTGAAACGGAGATCTTGACAGTGGAGCACGTAAAATAGAATAAAAAAGAAATAAAATAAAATAGAGACACAAACCTCTGTTCGAAGGGTAGCAATAAAGAACACTAGTTGGATGTTTATGAATAACAGCAACAGTCAATAAGCTTTTTTATCATTTTACCCGTATCTGCCTGGGCGCGCTCTCTTAAAAAAACCTTCGGAAAAATGGCGTGAGCAGGGCCGTACGGCTTTGAGCGAGCAGGGCCCTGCTCGAAACCTGCGACCGTATTGACATAATTTGCAACTTTTAAAAAATCTTTTTTATTCAGGGTCATATGATAAAATGCTTATTGACTGAGTTAGGTCGGGCCTTACGAGAAAATATTTGGCTCTCGGTCATTTGTACGGACATCGCTGCGCTCGGTCCGTACGGCATCACCTCGAGCCAAATATTTTCCCGTACGGCCCTCCCAATCAGTAAATAAGTACATGATAGGTAGATTAAGATTCCCGTTTTTCCTTCCCGCAAACGGCAAACGTGACCACGTTTTCACCGTTTTCCTACATTTAGCTTTACCTTTTGTAAACCTTCTCGACAAAGACAAGTAATATTTTTTTGTTTATCTACCACTTGGAGATTTTTGCGATTCCTTTTCACTAATTTTAAAGAACTTTTTAATGGTCAACTGACGTTTCACGTTTGCCGTAAACGAGAATCTTAACCTCTCCATAATACGTCATTCTAAGGGTCTCCAAAACTTACAGACAAGGCAGAATGAATAGTTAGCATAACTGGAAAGAGCTTGTTAAAATTGCTAAGAATGTGAAGTTTTATGTTAGTTCAAAAATTGAAATTTTGCATGAAAACATTAGTTGAAGGCATCACTTGCCTCCACGCTTTTCAAACTGAGTCTCACGGCGAGTTTTAAACGCAATTCCCTCAAACTTCACATTTTTACTGGTTTCAACATGTTTTTTTCCACTGAGCCGGCTATAATAATCCCTTTTTTTTATTAATTTAAAAAATCATTAACTCACGGATAAAAACTCATAGCGTTTTAAAAGACTGGAGGTAAAAATAAACAAGGAAGTAAAGGGTATTTGCTTTCACATATATTGGATATTGGATCTTTGGACGGGTGTATTTCACCTTCGACTTCCTAAGGAAGTTGTTTTAACCTGGGTCGCTTCGTTCAAGCTAGTATAGACTCGTATATTGTTTTTCCGGTACTTATGATGTGTAGTATAGTGTACTTGTTAAGTATTAGCAAGTAATATTTTTGAAACAGCTGCTCGTACTCTAGATTACAAGACATTTTAGCTATTTTATCAAATTATCATTCAACATGCATGTTTTAGATTTGAGCTGCAAAAAAAGACCTAAAGTGTTTTCATAAACACAACTCTATTTGTTTCTCAATGGAAAACTCGATTTTTTTCAGGAGAAGCGGCTCCCGATGTCCTACTGAGACATAATCGGCCGAGTTAAAGTAAACAAATTTTATAACATCGTAAGTTAACGGATTTTTTCTCGGCTTTTAACGAATAACGCAAGCGAAGATGGATCAATAAAAGTTCGAAGCTTCAAAAGCTCCAATATTTATTTTAACTAAACGATATAATATTTTTTTCTTAAAAAATAACATGAACTCTTTGATGTCGGAAAAACAAACATTTCTCATCTCCTTTTTTGTTTATCAGACCTAAAATATTTCAAGTTCTATAAAAATATGATTAAACTATAAATTTCTTTTAGTTGCTTGGCAGCTTAACGGTAATTTATCTGATACTATGTTCAGGGAAAAAACTGTTCGCGATTTTCTTATTTCGATTACTTTTTGTAGTGTATTCCAAATGAATTCAATTTTCACAGCTGTGCAAAAAATAAATAAATTTTATGGAATTCAACAGTGGAAGGATTTTACCTTATAAACTCCTCATGTTTCAGGAAATGTCTCGTTTTACTTCGGGTACGTGCTGCAGTCGTCCACCTATCCCTGTTAATCAGTACCAAGGCCGATGTTGAAAACACAAAACATGAATGAGCATTGATTATAAATTGTGGAAACCGACAAGATCTAGTTTTCTGAACTATTGACTTAGACTTCTCGCTTACCTGCAAAGTGATTGGACCTTAATGCTCTGGCTTTCTCATTCTGTAAATATTGACTCTCAAAACTTAAGAGCCATTGGTATCATAGCATGGGGTTTGTCATCTGCTAAGCTGATTCTATGTCTTCTTTTGTTTAACAATTGTTGGTTTGCGCTTCACTTTTTCGTAACTCAGTTACTTTTTCGTTCATCAATACCTTATTTTTTTCAGTGAGGTTTTAGTTTGTTCCTATAATTCTTACTATTGACTACCGTTAGTGGATATGTGATAAACAAACGCGTTTCCTTAGATCAGAAGATCTCTCGACGTTTTAACTGTTTTTATACCAGTCGAATTGTAGATATTGATCTCATTTTAAGTTTGGCCGTTGCCGCTTGATATCTTTTAAATTTCGGATGTCGTCACGCATGCGATTACTTATTCAGGGCCCAGTTGTTCAAAGCCCGATTAGTGCTAATCCTGGGTTAACTCTTAATAAGACCTATAGAGTTAATCCTGGAATAGCGCTAATCCAGCTTTGAACAACCCGGCCCAGTTGATCAACAAGACTATCCCCACTCCGTTAGGCATTCCGTGAGGTCGAGGAAAAAAACTGGGTCGAGTTCATTGCAGTGCATTGTGGAACTGTTTTAGGGGACAAAATAGACGCCATCTTGGAAATATTTCCTCTATAACAACCCCACAATGCACTGCGATGCAAATTCAACCCAACCACGGAACCGCTAATATTCGATCGAATACTTGCAAACATTGTTATTCTATTCTTCGCAAAAATTAAGTTCCTTACATTACCCATTTCAGACAATGTCTTTCCCTTCATTATAATTTCTTTGTCGAAAAGGTTGAAAGGTTAATAGATATACCTTGTAATACTAACCCATTTTAGGCCACTTCTCTGATTCCCTTCAATATCACTTTTTTCTCAATAAGCTTCTTATACAATCATGTGGCATGCTCTTTTTCATTGTCCCTGATTGACACTGATTAGGAATAAACTTTAAAAATTGTTATTTGTATAATTCATTATAATCACTTCATCTGAGATAAAATCATTAAGGATACAAAAGTCTAGCATTTTTAAGCTGGATTGTGGCCTTTTTGTCCGGCAAGGCGGTTCTCTTAATTCCCACTTTCGCCATCGCTATGCAATCTCCTTCCAAAGGCAAGAACTTTGTTTCCAATGAACATGGCATGCAAGATGACCAGATGTCTTAATTCATCGACCTGCGATCTCCTTCCAAAGGCAAACACTTTGTTTCCAATGACGATGGCATGCAAGATGACCAGATGTCTTAATTCATCGACCTGCGATCTCCTTCCAAAGGCAAACACTTTGTTTCCAATGACGATGGCATGCAAGATGACCAGATGTCTTAATTCATCGACCTGCGATCTCCTTCCAAAGGCAAACACTTTGTTTCCAATGAAGATGGCATGCAAGATGACCAGATGTCTTAATTCATCGCCCTGCGATCTCCTTCCAAAGGCAAGCACTTTGTTTCCAATAAAGATGGCATGCAAGATGACCAGATGTCTTAATTCATCACCCTGCGATCTCCTTCCAAAGGCAAGCACTTTGTTTCCAGTGAAGATGGCATGCAAGATGACCAGATGTTTTAATTCATCACCCTGCGATCTCCTTCCAAAGGCAAGCACTTTGTTTCCAATGAAGATGGCATGCAAGATGACCAGATGTCTTAATTCATCACCCTGCGATCTCCTTCCAAAGGCAAGCACTTTGTTTCCAATGAAGATGGCATGCAAGATGACTCAAACTCCTTCCCGGGCAAAGGCAAGACTTTTGCTTCCAATAAGATGACCACCTTCCAGTATCCTATATTGCCCAAGCTGCTTGCTTCTAGTGAAGATGGCATGCAAGTAAAATGACGCGAACGCCTTTCAAAGATAAGCCCTTTGCTTCCAATACTAAGATGTATTGTACCCCATATCCTCTCATATTTTTCAAAATCAGCCCTTTATTAATTTCTTCCTAATGATTACTAGATTTCTGATGTCGTACAAGATGGCTAGATGTTCTATACGCCTTTCCACATTTAGTACATTGATGCGGCTTTTCTCCCGTATGAATGAGTTTGTGTCTTGCCAAGTGACTATGCTGCGAAAATGCTTTTCCACATGCTTTGCACTTGTGGGGTTTATTTCCCGTGTGAATATTCATATGTTTGTTCAGGTTCTGTGACTGAGAAAACGCTTTGTCACAAATCGAACAATTGTAAGGTTTTTCACCAGTATGGATTCGGATGTGCTTCTTCAGGCAATTCGCTTCTCGAAAGCTCTTGCTACAGATTTTACACGAGTAAGGCTTGCTGTTCGTATGAATTAACATGTGACGTTTCAAATGCGACACTTTTTTGAATGATTTGTCGCATTTATCGCATTTAATCGGGTATCTCTTGCTGTTGCTGCCGCCATCTTCATTGGCAGGATGATCTGGAAGAAAATCTAAAATACTGAACTTTGCCACATCACCATCACCATCACCATCACCATCATCACCACCACCATCATCATCATCTTGGCATATTTCTTGTTTTATTTTGCAATTGGTTTCGTCTTTAATTTCTTGCTCGAGTTGTTCATCATCAGGTTCGGATTTTACGTATATTCTTCCTTCTTTTCCAACTCTCAGTCCTAAATAGCACCCCTTTGGTGAGTCATTTTCATTTTCTATCCTATCTGCATTAACTACTTCATTTTCTACACCTTCCTCGTTCGTTGAATAAGAATATCCAGAAAAAGTCGGCACTTGAATAGATTCTGACACCACAAGTGAATCAACGCGTTGAAGCACCGATGGCAACCTATTTTCTGGTTCACCTGCAGACTTTTGCAATTGCCTAAACTTATTACACGAATCTCCTTTTAGTTTGTCCTCGGTAGAAAGAGCTGACGAGAACTCCATTGCAAACAGGTTATCGACAAGGGATCCCTCGTTTGGACCAATATCCGGCACTTGTTCAACAATTTCTTGCGTTTTGGAAAGTGGTTGGTCTGAAGCAAAGGGGCTTCTTGTTGATGAAGCAAAAAAACTCCGAGAAACAGGTTCAGCTATGTCATCATCATCATCAAACGAGCTGAAAACGTTCCTTGCAACAGCATTGATGCCTATATCTCTAACAGACTTACTCGTAGTATATTGTACCAGGATATACTCCTCTGTTTCTGTTCCTGTTGATTTATAAGTTTTCTGTTTTTTCTTCGGCATCTTGTAGCCGTTTTTACACATCTTTATGAGTGGCACTTCTTCTGGTTGAACTTTCGTGCACTAAAACAAGATCAAAAAACAAATGTGCATGCATTACCGACTGATTTAAAATAAATATCTCTGAAAATCAGAGGTTAATATTTACTTGTACGACAATCACTACCACTACCATATTGTGAAAAAAAACCCTCTTAGCAAGGGAGAGAACAACAAATCAAACAAACTCAAATACTGGCAGCGGCAGGAATCAAAACAGCAACCCAACTGGTAGGACTCATATACAGTAGGAAAAGCTCTACCGCTACACCACCTTTACCAACCAAAACATTATCAAGATATTAAAAGCTATTATAGAGAAATATTCATTTAATAGATTTGACGAAGAACGAGGATACAAAAGTGACGATGGAAGCACATATACTCTTCCATATGCGTCTTTCTTCTTGGCTTCCTTACACAAGGTGATACAATCCTCCTTCCCGCCATCCTTTTGAGACCACAAATTCTTGGCTGTTTTAGCCCCCAATCAAAGTTATTCTTAGCGGCCCCTGCCATTGCTGGATGCTAATAAGTGAAAGTCTTTATTATATGAATGACATTAATACATTTACCAGTAATTCAAATGAGATTTTCCATACATTTTTATGTAGCTTTTTTCCCTTTAATCAACCACCATGTGGGTGCTGGTGAATTGAAGAATATCATTGGGAGGGGTATGATTTTTTAATAACTGGGAAAATTCTGGCATTTAAAATTAAATTTCTTTCTTTTCCCATCGTGAACTTGATAATATTATCTGTCTAGAGCTCCCTGTCTCCACAAAAATTTCAATACTATATTATTATTATTCAAATTATCACTCTATACTTTCTTCCTGGGGGAAAAAAATTCTTGTATAAGAGACATCATCAGTAGACAGTAATTCTGTTATGATTGCTTAGTTAGCGTAATTTTCATAAACCCATGAAACAAAGTGTACTAATTAGAGTGTAATAGTCAGATAAGTACAATAGAAAACAAAAGAATTAGAGTGTAATAGTATTAAATATGTTAAAGTGTATTTCACAGGTTTATGAAAACCACTCTAGTAGTAATTCAGTTGCCCGGCATTGACTACTTGATCTTAGGAAGACCTTCAACAAAAAAAGGTCCCAAAATCAAGCTAAAATAAAGAATTAAAATTCAATTTCAGCCAAAGTGGCCTGTATTTTAGCATAGATAAGTAAATGGTAGACCAAACAATAATGCTTCGGCAAAGTATGTGCAGGGCTCTTTCATAGTTAAGGATTCCAGCATTCTGTTTAAGATGGCTAGAATTTGTTGTCATTACAAGTCAATTTTGCTTTGTCTCTCTTTTTTGAGTTCCAAAAAAAAAAAAAAAAAAAAATCTAAAAATGATTCCTAAATATGAATGAATTAAGAAATCAGTAAAAATATACTTTCCATTTTTTAATTATAATAATTTTGTGATTTAACCTTATATCTTAGACTTAACTGCCAATAAGCATGCAGCCTTGATGGACACTACACCAGTCCATCAAAAAAGTTCCCTTATTTATTTTTTACCATGAGGATGAGCAGGGCAAAGCAGAGGCATTGAACTAGGAGAGATAATTCCTATCATCCTGATATTGTCATGAGAGAAGAGGCTTAAAAACTTTGCCATACCCCTCCCAATGATATTCTTCAATTCAACAGCACCCACATGGTGGAAGATAAAAGGAAAAAAGCTACATAAAAATGTATGGAAAATCTCATTCGAATTACTGATACATGTAAACGTTTCACTTATTAGCATCCAGCAATAATGGCAGGGGCCACTGAGAATGATTTTTAATGGGGGGCTAAAACAGCCAAAGACAGGAACACCTGGAGGGATTCAGGGGCAGGCCACACCCAAAAAGTTTTAAACTGTCACCCTTTGAATTTCAATTTCTACTAAGTGTTTTGAGGGGCATTTACAACATATTTATTGCATTGGCTATTGATATTTTAAACTGCGAACAAGTAATTCAAAATATTGTGGCAAAATTATTGGGGGCATTGACTAAACTATATCTCTCTTTTCGGTTTGATTTGCTGTTTCTGTGGCTTAGTACATAATATTAAAAGTTATTTCTCATCACCTGTAAAGGTTCAAAGCTGCTTGCCCATCTGTGTTCTCCTGAATCAGAGTTGTAGTAAAATAAAGTTATGCCACCTTTGGTCTTAAATGAATACCAACTTTTCTCCATTTTTGCTTAAAAAGTTTGGACTTGGTCTCCAGGGTCATTAATCACATACAACAAAACATAATCTGGTTAACCTGTCTGTAAAAAGAAATGGAGAAATTTATTAATCATGAAAAATATATAACATTAACCATTAATGCTCAGACAAAAATAGAAACAGAAATCGTTTAATTAAGAAAGGGAATATAATTTATATTAGCAGAATGTAGTGTAGTAATAATAATAATAATAATAATACAGCTTTTCATTAATCCCATATAGGTAACTGTCCAATTATTTTCTTAATTGGACAGGTTTTGTTGATATGGGATTAATTAGGCAGCTATATAATTAATAGGTAATGGGATTTCATGCTCCCCAATCAAGAAATAACTAGACTCGAAAAATTCCTCTGACTGCCAAATTGGACTCGGCCTCTAGGGCCTCATCCAATTTTGTCAGTCCTTGGAATTTTTCTCGTCCAATTATTTCTTAATTGGACAGCATAGAGTCCTATTACATATACTAATAATGATAATAATCAAATTCACCTTTTCGGCGATAGCCATCATATCATAAACCCTTTGTTGGATTGTGTTACGGCCACCAAAAAGTTTGGACATCGTTCTCGCATTCCCATACAAATTCACTGAGAGATTAAAGAGAAAATTTAAATAAATTTCTTTAGTTAGCTCTAGCCTTAACAGCAATAAGAAAAGTTTCAATCAAGTTAGAAAAATGATATTTTACTTGTATTTAGAGAACTAAAACAAACCAAGTAAATAGGTACATTTGTACTGAAATCCGAGAATGTCCAAACTTCTTGGTGACCATAACACAATCCAACACAATTCATACCATGTGTCGGCTAGCGCCAAAAAGGTGAATTTATTAAGAAAGAGTGACACTTGAAACAGCACTGACAAAGTTGTGTGTTTGCTACTTTACAAAGTCTTCCAAGCCGATGGTCTAACCATTTGCAGATTTTTTCAGAGCAAAGGCAGCACTTTCTACTCAGCTTAGACCCTGAGTGTAGATCCAGCCAAGGCTTGAATCCATGACTTCCCACACAATAGTCCAATGCCTAACCGATTGGATCTGGTGTGGTATAGTGTATGGATGTGTTGTAGTGTAATGTTAAGTGTAGTGTATAGTGTAGTGTATAGTACTATGTTGTGTAGAATAGTTTACAGTGTAGTGAAGTGTAGTTTTGTGTAGTGTATAGATGTGGTGTAGTGTAATGTATACTGTAGTGTATACTAGGGTAATGTAGTATAGTTTATAGTGTAGTGAAGTGTAGTTTAGTGTAGTATATAGTGTAGAGTAATGCAGTTTAGTTTATAGTGTAGTGTATATACGTGTAGCATAGTGCAGTGTATTTGGTGCCATATACTGTAGTGCATTGTACGAGGTGTCTCTTGTGCAATATTAGCATCCTGTGTTTTGTGAAGCATCATATATAATATAGTGGAGTGTGATGTGGTGTGCATGTATGTTTTGTGGTGTGTTTTGGGTGAGGAGAGGAAAATAAGAATGGTGTCCCCATGTGCTCTATCAAAGTTACCCCATTCCTGTTTACAGTCAAACCACCTCAAGTATGAACAGGTAGAGGTCATTAATGACTTTATTTTTGGATTCTTGATTTCATTATTCGATTCGAACATTCATTATTGAAACAAAGTCTTCAAAGCCTAGTATATACAAAAGTCTAGCATATACGCAGCTGAAATGCAAGAGCAATTTTTTGTGCAAGGAATATGTAATATTAATGACTTACCTTCTGTTTGCGCTATAAACAAGAGCCTACAAGCCAAGTTAATCGAATTTTTCAAACTATTATTTTTTTAATATTGAAGATTTGCTTTCAATAGTGAATGTTCGAATCAAATAATGAAATC
Organism: Actinia tenebrosa; assembly: GCF_029948245.1. Classification (NCBI taxonomy): domain Eukaryota; kingdom Metazoa; phylum Cnidaria; class Anthozoa; order Actiniaria; family Actiniidae; genus Actinia; species Actinia tenebrosa. The sequence continues at coordinate 7,513,307 of NW_028292569.1, read as the reverse complement.
AAGAATCCAAAAATAAAGTCATTAATGACCTCTACATGTTCATGCTTGAAGTGGTTTGACTGTAATCTGATCTATACATTGCCCGTTTAGGAAAAGTGGGATTGTTAGTAATTTACTAAAATAGAGGGGAGATATATGCATCTCTAGATTGCACATTGCACATTCCACTATCATATTATTACAGTGTCAGCTCTTGGTAAATTTTCTGAATGGATAAACAGATTTTCTCACTAAAATATAACTGAACATTTTGGATGATAACACCTCACTATGATTAATATCAATTAATCTAAAATTATTTTTAGAGTATTTTATAGTAAAAATTATAAGTATAGTTTATGAATGTTACACTTTGTAAAACCCATTTGAGGGAACGGATGAAATCTAATAACCGACATAAACTTTGTGTTCTATATTTTAGTCATTGAAACGTTAAACGTTTTTTTTATGGGGAGAAATTCCCATTTACAACGTGTGTTTTTATCATATTCAAATGTACAGGGGCTATTTTGCTGCATGGCTTCACATTTTTTAACCTCTATCTTATACATAGATATAGTCGGAATACTACAGGATTTGGTAAAAAGCGTGCGTTATATAATCCTTTCTGCGGGAAAACAAATCAAGAAAGAAGCAAAGAAGCCAATAAATGTGGCAAAGATCTAAAAAATCAAGGCTTACCTTGTGTTCTTTGGTGGACAAGAGCCTTTTAAGCGCCAGTAATGGCAGACCATCGCACGATGTAAACAAAAGGACACAAAAGAACGTGAACGCCTTTCAAGAACTGGAACGAGTGTCAATAACACAGGCAACCCAATGCGCTTATTTGTAAGTTAATTTTTTTTGCTTATTTGTCAGTTGTTAGTTAAAGTTCAGGCTTCTTGTGAGTTGTCAGTTAACTTTATGTCATTTGTCAGTCAGTAAACCCCATCCAAATTCCTTTCTTTTGCGGACGTGCTTTGTGTCAGTCCCTTCCGGTGATAAGCCTTGTATATCTCGACTTCCTCATGGACCAAAGCTGGAAGCTATATGTATATATATATGGAGCATCGATTATTTCAAGTCCCTACTTCGCAAGGTCACTCAAATTTCAAAGACCCCCATTTTTCTCTCACATACCCGCTTCAATAAATCATGAACGTCTCTTATTACATTAAATGTGCAACGTCACGCTCCAACAACTGGAACCATTTTTTCTAAGAATTATTTACTCTTGCATTGTGGGTTTAGTGGTAGAAGTTCATTTCACTTCGAGTATCATCGAGTACGCTTCTATTTTTCCGAACTCAACTTAACATGGCTTGTTGTTTTGGAAAGGTAAGTATTTCTTCTGTAAATCTCCTGCTGGTTTGGGGCACAAGAAAACTGAAAAGATTTGTAATATTAAAAACAAAAGCGTTTAATAATATAGTACGGAACCGATTCAGTAAGCAAAAGTCATTGTTGGAGGGTACAAGTCGAAAAGGGTTTTTTAAAAATAAGAATTGCAGGTTCCGGGAATTTTCTGCATTTTCAAAAAGAGACGCCGTATGTCACCTACCACAGACTATCCAGCATTTAGGAGCTATTACCTACCCTGCTTGCAGACTAGAGGTCTTTTTTTGCCCTCCCTTCTAGCCTTCCGCTCGGCCCTACGGACTCTGGGCTTCAGAGGGATTTTTTCCGCGGATTTAATGACCGAGAGCGGCGCACATTAGATCATATATTTTAAAGAATTTTGCGCTATATAAGTAATAAAATTATGAAAAATTATTATTATTAAGTCAGTCAGTAAATCCACGGAAAAAATCCCTTTGGAACCCAGGGTACCCTACGGAGGGAAAGAAAAACAACCAACCTCTTCTTGCAGGGTACTATTATCCGGGCTCACGCTGCAAATGAGTAATGTCTGAACCAATAATTTAAGTATTTTTTAATATATACAATTATTGGCTATCGAAAATCATTAAAAACATGCTGCCTACAGATACTGGTTTTCGTAGATGGCTGCTTTTTGTCAGAAGTGCGGAAGTGAACACACACGTCACATGACGAGTGAGAGATAACTTGATCTGCTTTCGTTATTGATAATGCCAAACATAAACCTTTGAACGTTTGAATTGCTAACGTTTCAGGGTCCCTACGTATCCCAGAGGATATTCTAAATAGATTGTTTTGAAGCTCGGGTTTTCTGCATTTAGTCTGGCACTCTGCTGTATGTAGATTGGCAGTCCGTGTCACCTTTGTTGACAGTCTATTCAGCCACGTGTTGCGTTACATATAGGCTTTACCCTCTCACATCTCTACTGGCACCGTTCTTCGCTTCTTCGCCGCGCTCGACAAATTCTCGCTTCGTTCGAATAAAGACTCCTACATCCTTTAGTCATAAGAAAACCGTACCTATCAATTAGCGCAGAGCCAGAGGTCTTCTTGAATTGGGAGGATAGAATGCATACCAGAAGAACGTGACGTATTACTCAATGCATTAGCTCATGATCACATGGATGTCATTCTTCACGAAACAAGAATAGGAGTTCTCTAGGTTGTCTGTATCATGCAGAGATGCCTAGTACAGCAGATGAAGTTTGCAATTTTAGCCAAATAATGGAAGGTTTCACAGAAAATAATGATATCGTTTAACTCGTGTAAGGCGATCTTGTTGTTCTCTACATAATATAAAATAACTACAGTGTGGTTCTGTCTGCCCTTTTAGGCTATAAAACAAACAATTATGTCACACTAACTGTGAATTTGATTTTGCGCTATGACTCAACAAAATCAAATATCCCAATGTTCTCAGTCAGAATCACCAATTAATTTTCTCATCTTTTTACCATCCTTTGATTTTATATTATTTACTGGGGTACTGGTAATAGTACCCAAAAGTTTTCACGGCACCATCCATTAGTCCATTGCGGGCATATGATATAGAGATCTAAGTGCAGTAAATGTTCTTGTCAGCAAACTTTGCCAGGAAAGATGTTCGAGTTCTAAGTTTGGTTTGTGTTATCATATGGATTGAGCAGGATTTTTAACGATAAATGGAACTGGAAGGGCAGAAGGATTTAATCGCCGTGGTCAAGTCCGAAGTCCATACGCCGCCTCAGCTCTGCGGATGTCTCGGGGGTATGGCACAGTGGAATCGATTTTTTTGAATCCCATCTTATCCACATTAGATTTTTTTTTAAATCCATTTTTTTATTAGATTTAAATCTTCAACAATAAGGCAATTTTTTTTAGTGAAATAAGCCTGTATAAGTTCGATTAGACATATATCAGTCATACAAGGAATATCGATCCGCGAAAAGTAGAGCTGTAATCTTTTCTAGCGCTAGCATTATTAAATTTCAAGTAAAAATCTGTCAAGTAAAAATGACTTAAAACAAGGTGCAGGCGATCTACCACGGGGAATTGAAGGTCGCCAACTTTATTAATCTTAACATGGAATTTGTTCACCGACTCACGGGAAGATTTGAAGCCTTATTTTCCTTTTAAAAACTCTTTCTGTACAGAATACTGCTTTGAGAAGCTAAATTAAATTCAGAACAAGATTTCGTCTTTTTGAAGAGATTTTTAAACACAAGGCTATTCAAATCTTATGATCCCTAAGTTTTACTCCTATTGCGGTCCCTGATCCAATCTTTAAATTCCATCTCAAGGTTTGATTCCTGCAGTGGTTCCTTCACGGTAATGATCTATGGAACTGTTCAATACTTCGTTGTAAATTTGCAATTTTTGGGGCTCTCAGGGCTCTCAGGTCTCTCAGTCCTCCCCACCTCTAACCCCACCCCCCAAACAAATCCCTTCAAACCGAATCTTTATCAGAACGTCTTTTTTGCCTACTAGACCGATACGACCGATAAGGGCGAAACTGAACCACTAATGGGCGATCAAAAAAAAGAGAAGAATTCCAACCAGGACAACAAGAAGAAACCAACCAAGTCCACCAAACTAGAGTTTGCAAGACTTGAAGTGCAAGAATTTGACAGTGTCTTCTCTGATTTTGCTCGAACTTTGAACCCGTTCGTCACCGATAGAGAAAAGCTTGAGCTGGCCGTTACAAAGTTCAAAACGGCCGTTGAGTCTATTCAAGCTGTGCGACCACAAGCAAGCTTTCGAGAGTACGTCGTTGCTCTCAAAACCAAACTCAAGGAAGAAAGTAAGAGAGCTCAAGTATCTAATCCAATAGGATGTTTTCATGATCATATGACACCATTTGACTCCCACTACCATGACGATTTGCGAAGACAACTGTAACTAGATTAACTATGGAAAAAAAGTGTGCAAGGGTTTCTGGTAGTAAGAGTCCTGCAAACGACGCCATCATGCGGCAAACGTCCCATTTGAACAAAATGCAACCCTCACCAATGAGTCAGAGGCAAATGATTGGGATGAGACTCTAGCCTCGACGTGATGAGCATTTGTGTGTGTACAATCTCATATCATTTGTAATTTTCATACAGGAATATTCATCAAGATAAAGAATGGTGCTGTTGAAGTGTATGGGTTGGCGGGACGATCAATCAAGGGAGTGGAAGATGCCGTTAGTGCCATCAAGACCATTCTTGCAACAGCAGAAACTTTAAAAGGTAAAGGTTTCATAACAATATATGAAGAGCATAAGCAGCACTAGATGCTGAGGGCAGGTGTTGCGGGAGAGGGACGAAGTTCTGGTATGTCTCTGCGTGTACTAGCTCATATAGAGGGAAAGCTAGCAATAGACCCCTTTCGAATTCCAAATTACCGCTGTGTTTCTTGATTACAGACTCATTTGCACAGGGTTAGCCGCTCGAGTTTGTGCAGAATATTCACGTGTTCCAGTCAAGGTCCGTCGAGTTTCAAAATGTTTGTATTGTTGAAGTTGTGCATTCTTTACTTTTCTGTTGGTATTTGTGAATATTTAAACACTGATACGAGGCTAACCCTGTGCAAATGAGTCTGTAATCAAGGAACACAGCGGTAATTTGGAACTCGAAACTGATCTATTCAATAGATGACTTTGCATCTGATATGATGTATACAGTGATCAGGAGTTTAAGCACCAATTCTCTGTTCTCGTCATTAACGGTCTTGATAAAACTTTTAAAAGAATCCTTTTCCAATGGCGTAGCCAGGATTTCCGAAATGGGGGACGAAGTTCAAAAATCCGCCATTTTGTTTGGTCCCCGGAATTGGCCGAACCAAAAAAAAGGCAGGCGGCATTGCGTTTTTCGTTTTAATTTTGCAAAACTTAGCAAAGCAAATAACAAATTACCGTATAAATTCCAAAAAAACCGCCACTTTTGTTCCCACGTAATAGGGTTTCCTGTTTGTTTACTCAAATGAGTATCATCATTCTGCGTGCTTTTCCTAGAAATCCAGGATCTTTTTGAACCGGAAAGTGGCAAACTTCGGCACGTTCGATAGGGCAGTGATTAACACGGAACACAGCTTCCAAAATGTGTGCTCTCTCACGTCCTAAAAATATTTCGACTATAGAGCAGCTTGCATATGACCGTTGAAATAGCTCGCGGCGCGAACGAGGTCGTGACAATGCATAGTATACTTCAGACCAATCAAATGGAGCGAGAATTTACTCTCCATCAATCAGATACCCGAAACACGGCGGACACGGTCACGCCACTGCCAGACCAATCACATTGCGAGAGAGAAATATTTGCCAATTGTTATTCTAGAAAACATCGCGGTCACGGCAAGGGACGCTTACGCCCTGTTTTTCCCTTTTCTTACTTCTCTCCTTTCATTTTTTAACTCTTCCTTCCTTTGTTTCCTTTGTTTGTTTGTTTTTTTAATATTATTATTTAGTCAATAATAAAGACATTTGAAATGACTACTGATCTAAATTTGGCCAACATAACCGAAGGGCTTAAGCAAAATAACGTATTAAAGTCTTCATTATTTTACGATGGATAATATCATTGAACATGTTCACTTTTTATTTTTGGAGCAGGGATGCCGGAAGTTGTGACGACAGCCAGCGGCTCATCAATTCAAGATGCAGAATCAAGTTTAGAAAACATTGAGAACATCATCAAACGAGAATTTTCTGGAATCTTTGACATCTGCAAAGTAGTCAGATTTAAGAAGAACCTCAAGGGTAATATAGAGAAGTTGAAGAATGCACCGAGTATGGTGAAAGATTTTTGCCAAGAAGTGAAGGCTATAGTTGAGGAAATAGGTGAAGTGTTGGATGACAAAAGAAACGATGATGATGACAATGATGATGACAATGCTGCTGCAGTGGCTCGGAGTGTAGGAACAAGAGGAAGAGAAGACGAATCAAAGGACAAAGACGAGGACAAGGACAGCAATGAGAAGGAGGACGAGGCTGCTGCAGGCAGGGGAAGCAGCGCACAGAAAGGAAAAAAGAAAAAAGAAGAAAGAGAAAAAGACAAGAAATCCAAAAAGGATAAAAAGGATGCAAAGAAAAAGGAAAAGGAGGACTACCACAAACAATTGAAAATGGAGACAGTTGGGTTGGCTGACATAGACAAGCTCTTCACAGATCTGGGTACTTCCTTGAATAAGTTTGTTGCAACGCGAGATAAGATGCAACAGGCTAGAGAATCCTTCGAAAAAACTATCAAAACAATATGCAACTTTGATGGCGAGAAGGAATTCAAAGCTTACATCAAGGAGTTAAAAGAAAAAGCTAAAGAAGGCAAGATGCAGATCTACATTGACACAAGGGATGGAGAAATCAAGTTGGATTCAGTTAAGGGTGTCGACCCTCCAGCACCCTACAGAAACGCAGTTAAAGCGTTAAATGACATCAAAGCAAGTGGCAAAGAAACGTTGGACTTGGAGCCTGTTGTAGAACGCGGGGTCGAGTCGTGTGCGAGTGATATCACAAAGATTGAGCCGCTGAAAGATTTCAAGAAATTGGTTAGCGGTGTCAAGGAAACCATGGCACTGCCAAAGAAAGTCAAGGCTTTCAACGAGAATAGAAAGAAAGTCCAACAAGCGCCTCAAATCGTGAAAGAACTTTGTTTGTATGTCAAACAAATTCTTGGAGATATTGTGAATGCTTTTAAAGACGACGAAACTAAGGAAAAGACAGAGGAAACTGAAGAAAAAGACGACGATGAAAAGGAAGAGAAAAATGCAGGGAAAGATGACAAGAAACAGGAAACTGTTGAAGCTGCCGTACACGCTTCGGGAATGGCTCCGAAGACGGAGAACATCGAGAACATCGAGAGTAATAGCAATACAGTTATTTGCTGAACTTGAAGAGGAGCCGGTATAGAGAGAACTCAGTGTTGTTAGAGCGAATAAGAAGATTCTGCTAGGACTAAAACTATGTTGCTTTTGCTATTGCTTCTGTGGAAAATTATTCGTGTTAATGTCAGTAGTTTTCACTGATTGAGGCTATTACTGTTGCAAAACTTTAATTGAAAAACAATCTGAAAATAGGATTTTTTTCTCGGCGCCCGTTTTACTTTTATAATAAATTTTACGAAATCAAAGCATAGATTTGCCGTGTGTGAAGGCGGTGCTGAATTACATTTTTTTAAACACCTTTTCCTAAAAAATACGCTAGCCGGATTTTAGACAATCATGTTAATGAAATCCTTATGAGAATAAAAAAAAAAAAAAAAATACTTTAAAGTGTATATGACACGAAAACATTCCATCATTTAAAATGTATAGTTTGTTAGTAATAATGAATATATCGTAACAAAATTTGTTTCAAAAGCTTATTTCTTGAGATATTTGCGAAAGTTAATCCCAATTTGTGACGTCATTTTGTTGACACGTACTCTAGATTCAGTAGTAATGTACTAAATATAAATTGTAATTCATATAAATTAACAACAAGACATATTTTAGTCAGCTTCATTTGATAGCTTACGTAGTACTCTTCCAATGTTGGGAAATTGAAAAGTGTACTACTTGAAATTAAGATTCTATGTTCAAACATATTTCGTGTATTTGCAACTAAATCTGGAGACTTGTAAACAAAATGACGTCACAACTCGTGCTAAAATTTTTTGAATTTCTAGAGAAATGGGTTTTTGGAACAAATTTAACCGTGATATTCTTATTAATGCCAATAAACTACACATTCTTAACATTAAAATTTTTTCGTGTCATATACACTTTAAGAAATCTTATCTTACAGGGAGCCGTTTCTTGTATGGGTATTTTTAATAAAAAGAAGGGGATGCTTTCCAGGACTTCAATCCCCTACTTCCTTTGCAAGTTACTTCATCGCCGCCATGTTGGGGCCTACTTAATAAAAGATTTCTCTTTACCCTCCTTTGTAAATACCACCAACATGGTCGCCATGGCCTTCAGAGCTTGTTTTGCTCATGAGAATGTTGTAAACCAACGATAGTCCCCTTCACAGTTCCCTGCGCCATCTTGAAAGGTAGCCGTGCCATCGCATCGAAGCGGAGACGAACGGTGAGCTTGCAATGATAGAGACATGCGAATAATTGTCCAAGGTGTTGAAAAAAGGTCTCTATCATCGCAACCTCACCGTTCGTCTCGCTTCGATGCAAAGGCACGGCTACCTTTCAAGATGGCGCAGAGAACTGTGAAGGAGACCATTGATAGATCTCGTCCCACTAACTTTCAGCATGTTTTATCTTCATTGACAAAAGGGGGATCCCCTGCTTGCACCCTTCACAAACAAATCTCTTTGCACACCAACTTCTTCTGCATGTTTCACCTCCATCGAAAATTAAAGGGGGATCACAGGCATCCCGGCCAGGTCTCCCCTGTTTGCACCCACGAGATAAAAATAACCCGAGTAGATGGAAATTCTCTTACATTTTCCTTAAGTGCTATTATACGAAAAGAAAGTACTTACATTGTTATTTAAGTCAATATTTATAAAGGAACATCGAGTTTAGCAAGGCTAGTTTTCATAGAGTCTTGATAGCTTCCAGATAGAGTCCGCATACATAGCAAATTAGTTAAAAAAAGGAAATGATTATATCTTACCCTGTTCTTTCGGTAACTTTGTCTTCGACATCTACTAAAAAGCTTTAAAATACATTTTAAAAGCAAAAACAAGCATTAATAATTACTCACATATTAAGGTTATACATTAAACAAAACGTAATATCCAATAACTAGGCAGTTTTAATAGCAAAAATGAAAAAGAATCACAAGTTTTTTAGGGCCCTACAAACCTACCCGCTTCAATTTCTGCCGGCGAGGTGGATGCTAATTCGGTTAATTAACATAATTGAAAATTTACTTCCGGTATCCGTTTTCAATACGAGAGGAAGTGGCAACCAAAAATTCTAGAAGAAATGTGGCATCTAAAATCGGATTTTGTAATTTGCAGAAACATGAAAAGCGCTCTGTTTTGCAGAAAGATGGGCAGCTGAATCATGCAGCTTTTTATTACACAATGTATTGTTACGTTGCACGTTTAATTTCCGGGCTATATTACAATATATATCACAAATTGACATCGCACACATCATTTTACCATTATTGTACAAATACTATTTGTCTGCTGAACTGAACTCCAGGAACTTAATCTGATTTTTCAGTTTTTTAAGTAGAACAAAATAAGTAAATAGTCCTGGTCTTATGAGGGTCGCACTTTAAATAGCCAGTGACTAAAAAACCTATTTTTTGTTCTATGATCAAATTGGAAATTAGAAGTTTACATTGGCAGTTTATTCGTTATGTGCATGTCTGGTACTTGCTTACAGTCATCTGCAACTAGACTAACTAAGTTGATATCCCTGTCTTGGTAATATTTGTGAACCAAGAATAAGGCATGACTAACAATGAAGCAATATGAGCAATTTATACTGAATGACTATCATTACTGACAATATTAGTACAAACTAAGGCATTGTGACACTAATACTGTACTATGGTATACTACTACTTTACTATGGTATGTATACCTCATAAAACACACTGATTGGTCAAGCACTGTGCTGTTTCGGCAAATGCAGCACGGTGCTGATGTCATTAGTGGGTGTGAAGCTAGCTTTGCAAAAAACATGAGGAAACATTGTTGAAAACTACAATACTATAATTCTTTCTATGTATGTAACAAAAGAATAAACAGTTTCCCTCATGCTCTTTTCGATAATACTAACAGCTATTAGTGTTGAAAGCAATCAAGAAGTGCTTCTCTTAACTCTTCTATTTTGTTTTTATTGCTTTCTGCATGCTGTATGAGTGAACATTTTTAGTATTAAGTTTTTTGTTTTTGAGTATAAAAGGGTTAAACACTGCATTTACATTAAATATTTTTGTGATAAGAAGTTCTCTACTAAAATGCTAGTTTTTTCATTAATAAATAAAGATGATCATCAGCTTCTATTCCATGCAGATTATTAGCATCACCTTGTAATCTCATTAATAAACCTCCATATGAAACGTAAGCAGCCCTATGAGAAACAGAAAGGGATTAATAAAAGATGACTTTATATAGGACAAGTAGGTATACAGATGTAAAGTTGAGGCATGCATGTATACAAAATTTACAACTTCTAATCTAATCTAATTGGATTTACAACTTACAATCTTGTAGCCGGTTCTGGTCCTTCATCTCCTTCAATTCTATAAACCTTTCCATACATAACATACTCAAACTGATCTGCTCTTGAAGGGACAGAATCTGTTGGCGTGAATTCACCATCATCAGGGGTGCCATCTTCCTTCAAAGTGCTGGCCAAAACCAATCGAAACTTGTCCCCAAGTTCTACGGGGTAAATTTGGCTATTGATGTCTAAAATTAGATCCATCTTGAAACTCTCACTCTCACAGTGAAGTCTTGAAACTGAAAAGTAATATTCGAATCTTCTAAATGTTATATCATTGGAAATAAAGATAATCATCTTTGTGCATTATGCACAAAGATGATTTTCTTTGTGTTATGACTAAAATCTAATGGTCACCTCCGTCATAAAACTTATGAACCTTACAGATGTGCTTAAAATCTTATTTGAATTACCTCTATCAAACTTTTTCCCATCTGGATCGATGTCTTTAACGTCAAAAATATCTTCGAACAAGACGCCCGCCATCTTGGAATACCACGAGGAATGAGTGACCAGGCACTTTGAAGGATGTCACATAACTTTCTTTCTAGGGAGGGGTAGAGTTTTGGATTACAATTTTTAAAATAATGAAAACGAAAGAACGCAAGTTTTCTCTATCAATTTAGCTTTTGATTAAAAATATTGTTTAAAGCGAAAAATGTATTGAAAGGGCATAATTGGTAAGATTTTAAATAGTAAGGCAATTTTTAAGGTTTATCTTTACTTACCCCTCCCCCGTTAGAACTTGTTTGTGTTGTTTGATAAAACGCCTGGGAGATTTTTCCACACGTGGGATAAACCAACATGGCGGACGAAGAGAATGTCGCAGGAAAAGCTCACAGACCCAAGCAATCGGGTCCAAAAGCCGTGAAGAAAAAGAAGAAGGATGAAGGAAAAGAAGACAAGACAGACTCGCGACGAAACGCAAAGGCATTTACGTTTCATTCAGTCGTAAAAGCGGCAAAACAGTTTCGGCGTGCGAAAGACATTGAAACCAAGAAGCATCATGTTCCTGTAGTAGACAGGACTCCTCTTGAGCCTCCTCCGATTATCGTGGCTATAGTTGGTCCCCCAAAGGTGGGGAAGACAACCCTTATTAACTCGTTGTTAAAGAACTTTACTCGACAAAACCTTTCTAACATTGAAGGTCCTGTGACGCTTGTATCAGGTAGGTCTGGGAATGTCTTCATAGAAATACATGTATTCTTGGTTCGATCTCCCTAAAATTATAGCAGGGAGCAGTATTGAACTAAACTGTTATGATGCTTTAAGGCGTAAGAATGACAATCCTTTCCTTTATATACAATGGAGGTCTTTAGTGTTTCCATACCACAGGAAGCCCAAGCCAAATTGTTGCCATGTGGTTAATTGAGGAATAAGCTGGAATTCAATCATGTAGATAACGACTAGTTTTGGAACTAGCTTGGACTGCGTCAGTGTTTTTTAGTTGAAACAAATGTGTAGTAGTAGATAATTTTATCACCGTAGGTACGAAAGATAGTAGACTGACGCTTTGGACGTTAATGTCGGAGTCAATGACTTCAATAGACTCACTGACGTTTCGGACGTACATCCAAAACGTCAGTCTACTATCTTTCGCACCTACGGTGATAAAATTATCTACTACGACACATTTGGAATTCAATTAGATGATTAAAGGGCTTTTGGTCTATAACTAAAAAATATCTTTACTTGAAGGAAAGAAAAGAAGGCTAACCTTTATTGAATGTGGCAATGATATTAATTCAATGATTGACATCGCAAAAGTAGCTGATTTGGTGAGTTATATTATACTTTAAGGTTGTTTTCTAATGAAATAAATAATAACAGTTACCACTAATGGAATAGACGTATGTCAGTCTTTACTGTAACACAAAAACAATTCACACACTTGAGCAATAATATTTGTCGTATGGCGGTGCCGACACACAGTGCAACATTGCACGCAACATTGACGCAACAAATTTGAATCGGTTTGACACACGGGGGCAACAAAATCGCTTGTGTCAGCCTGCTATGCTAAGAAATTTGGTCAGCACTTATAAATATGGTGCAAGCTGATTGGCTGGAATTTTCAAAATGTTGCAGCCATGATCACGTGATGAAATTTGTTGCCTGCAATGTTGCAAGAGTGGAGCGTGATTCAACTTCAGATTTATTGCATGCAATGTTGTCTGCAACAAATTTCAGGGGTAAATGCACGCTGCAACATTCCTGTTGCATGCAATGTTGCACTGTGTGTCTGTTAGCAGTCCTATATATCTGTCTTATTGTAGGGATTTAACCCATCGGAGGTTTTGGATGAGATGGGAATCCACACCCCTCACCCCCTTGGTAAAAAAGCTGGCTACTCCTAAATTATGTACCTGTAAATTGTTTGCTGCACTTTGCATAAGCATCAATATTTTAATGTAGTTGTACTGTAAGCTCACAGCACAGTAGCTTTACTGCTATTGGGTTACCCGTGGTAGGACATATTCCCAAGGAAGGCTTTATTTAGGGTATTTCAGTACTGGAAAAATGCCTAACCACCACAGGTTATCACTCATCAAAATTGATCTGCTTCGTCAGACAAATTGCTGTGAGTGGGACCTGTTGTTGGAGCATGTCTCTGTGAAGTCCATGCCACTTGTCCTATGTATTTTTTCATCTTTTGCTCTAGTATTTAATTTTGTAATGAAAAAAAGAGTGAGACTATACATAGCAGGGTTTAAAATGACGGTCAGTAACTTGCCGCGGTCATGATTACTGGCCAAATTAGTTTTAACTTGGTTACACCTCATTTCTGGCTTAACCTTACCGGTCAAAATGACTGGCAAGCCAAAGATTCAACCAGATGATTTCCAATTCTAGGGCAGACATTGTCCAACATCCAGCAGTTATTTAAAGCCCTGACATAGGTTACATTTTGCAAGATTCAAAACTATAGGTTATCTCAAAATTGTAACATAATGATGGATAAATTTTTTTCTGTCTTGAAGGTTCTTCTCTTGATTGATGCCAGTTTTGGGTTTGAAATGGAGGTGTTTGAGTTTCTTAACATCTGTCAAGTACATGGATTCCCTAAGATCATGGGTGTACTCACTCATTTAGACATGTTAAAGAACAACAAGTCACTGAAGAAGATTAAAAAGAGGTTAAAAGACCGCTTTTGGACTGAAGTATACCAGGTATTGTGAAATAACTGTCATGAATCTAGCTCTCTAATTGGCTGGGGTCTTCTCTCGTTCTGACAATCCCTGCCTGCTTTATAACTGCATAGGTACGAAATGTATTGTTTGTCACAGCCAAAATATCCACATTTTTCTATCATTTCTTGTTAAAACAAAATATAAAATGCTATTTCATGTTTTTGCAGGGTGCTAAGCTTTTTTATCTTTCTGGTTTGGTTCATGGCTCATACCCTAAAGTAGAAGTTCATAATCTTGGTAGATTTATTTCTGTGATGAAGTTTAGACCACTGACTTGGAGAACCTCCCATCCATATATACTTGCTGACAGGTGCGTAAATGTATATAAACCATATGCACTGGTTGAATGAATAAATGAATGACTGGTTGAATGAATGAATGATTGAATGCAATGAATGAATGAATGCAGTGATTGAATGAATGAATGGATAGATGAGGTCAATGAATGAGTGGGTTATGAGTTTTGTAGTTAGTTTTAGAGGAAGGGTGTGAGACCCAAGAAAGAGAGGGAGAAAGGACAGGAGTGAGTTAAATTCTTGTAGTCAGTCATGGAGGAAGGGTGGGAGGTCCAACAAAGGGAGGGAGAGAGGAGAGTAGTAAGATACTAGTGTCCTAGTAAGTCATCAAGGAAGGCAAGAAAGAAGTAGAAAAGAAGTAGTGAGGGAGAATGGGAGTGGCTTACTGATTGACGGTCAAAATTAACAGGCCAATTAACCGTATTTTGGTATAGGATGGAAGATCTGACTGATCCAGAGAGTGTTCGTCAAAATTCAAAATGTGACAGAAGGGTGTCTTTATATGGATATGTGCGTGGAGCTCACTTGAAGTACAATTCCAAGGTTCATCTTTTAGGTACTTAGATTAGCAAACCATCTGCACACCATTCATAAATACCATACATCTAAAGATTAATGTTCAGTCGTCAGTCAATGTCCAGCCAGAATTGGAACTTTCCCCCTCAAATCTTTGCCTTGTCGGTTATTTTGACCAGTAATGTTGAGCCAGAAACTAGGTATGACCGAGCCAAAACTAATTTGGTTGATCATCATGGACCAATGACTGACCAGCCATTATTTTAAGCCCTGATATACCATGAACCACAAATACACTTTCATCAACATTAGTTGTATGAGTACATGTACATTTTTGCTAAAATTGTTGGTTGCAGATGGCATAGAGACCATTTAATCCATATTAAGTACTGTATGCATAAATATTTATACTAAGTGCACTCATTTTTTATCCTATACATGTACTATATATTTAAGAGATTTTTCTCATGATTTCTTTTGAAGGCTGTGGAGACTTTAAATTAGATGATGTGAGTCTACTCAAAGATCCATGTCCATTACCAGACAAAGAAAAGAAAAGAAGTCTTAATGAGAGGGAGAGAATGGTTTATGCCCCAATGTCTGGTGTTGGAGGTATAGTCTATGACAAGGTATATATGTGTACTCCACCTAGGAAGAACTTACAAAGCACTCTGTTCACGTAATGTATTCAGAAAATCTATTGTATTCTATTGTTTTTCTATCCATTATATCAATTGTGATTCATTGTATTTTTATGAATACATTACATAAACTGCTTGCTGGATGCTCTCCCACTCCACCTAGGGTCAGCATCACAGAAACTTTTCTTGGTGAATCTTCAGTCATTATCTTCAAACTCGACTCCAAATTTGTATTCTTCCATTGTATACCTTGTTTTAGTAATCTGATTGGGTGAGTAGTAATCTTGTGCATTTGGATCATTCACTGCATGCTTTCTATTACCAGGATGCTGTATATATTGATCTCGGTGGAAGTCACTCAGCAAGAAATCAAGCTGAACTCAGAACAGAAGAAGAACAGGTAGGGTACTTAGAAAATCTTCTGAAAACGTACTTTTGGATTACTAGCTAAATATTATCTTTTTATTGTTATAGGATGACAACAGGGCTGGTAATGAACTAGTTTCATCTCTAATAGATACAAAGCATACCTTGGACAGCAAGATGGCCTCAAGTCAGATGACTTTATTCAAGGTACACACTGATCTAATGGAGTTGCATTTGCTTTGATTTTAATTATTCAATAATTCTAAAATATTTATGCTATGAGTCAGTTTTTCACCAGGCACAGCTGAATGGGCTGGTAAGCCAATAGCTCATGAGGCCAAGATGCCTAATCATTGTTCTAGTATGAACAAACTAAATGGACACTGAATATTACAATGACTGCCTGGGGAAATCACACATGTACATGTTAACATTCCCGTCAGCTATACTGTAATTAGAGTGAGGGATTTTCAAATTTCAATGAATTAGCTTGCCAGCTAGGGCTATTGTAAATTTACAAGACTGTAACATATTGAATATAATATGTACATTATGTACTGTAAAATGAAACATTCATATATATATATTTTTAAAACCTGTTTTCCTTTTCTAGGATGGAACATCAGTCTCCATGGAGGAAGGTGGAAGAGTAAGTGTAATTTTGCTCAAGGGGATTAGAAGTTATTTATTGCTAGTTTTCAATAAATTCCAAAATTAGATAACAAAAGACATGGCAGCCATGTTAGTTTGTTGATATAACAAAATGGACTATAGAGACTTTTGCACCATTCACGTGATGGCAGCCATGACAGGAGGCACAACCATAGAGTCCTTTTTTCCCTTGGGAAACTGAATTATTTCTCCTTTAAATCAGATGAGACCAGATTCCTATTGTTCCTGCCTCCTGTCATGGCTGCCATCACGTGATTTATTGACAGTTCTTTGGTTAAAATCAACCAAGATGCCAGCCCTGAAAACCAGCAATTTGAGAGGGAGTAGGCTAGTTCAAATAGGTTGGCCTATAATATTATGATCTAGTTAAATATATAAATATAATATATACAATATATATATTGCACATTCTTTGATGCCATTTTTTATTCATGAATAATTTCAATTTATTTGTAGAACAAATGGAAAACCATCTCAACGATTAGTCCAAAGTGAAGATGGGCGCATCAGACGGAAGGCAGTATTTGAAGATGATAAAGATGAGAATGAAAGTGACTTGAGTGACGATGATGATGATGATCAAGAAGAAGAACAAGAAGATGAACTTGAAGATAATGAAAATGTAGAAGAAGAGGACCATGAAGACGAGGACAATGATGAAGAAGAGGAGAATGACAACAACGATGAAGATGGTGGTACCAGTGGAAGTGACATTGATGACAATAGTTTCGGAATTTTTCAAAACAAAACAAAGAAAGGTTAGTATGTTAATCATTTTCAAACTTTTTCTTCTGTCTCCGAGTCGTTCTCCTTCATCTCCCTCTAGTTGATAAATTTCTTTTCAATATAAGTGCAACACATGGCAAAAAGCAAACTTTACATTAAGAGAACTATATTTAAGTCTTGAGAAACCTTTTATTCTAACTGTAAATTTTTTTTCAGGATTAAAAAGAAAACTAATGGTGAGTAATTTGTTTTATTAAATGCACTTTTTGCTTTTTTTTACTCAAAAGGTAAAATAAAAACATTCATTTACAGACCTGTATTTGTTTACTTTTTGTAGAATGAAGATGAGTATGACTCAGATCAAAGTGAAGTGGAAGAAGACACAATAGAATATGACATTAAACCTAAACAGAAACAAAACGATAAAGGAAAGGAAAATGGAATTGAAAGTATTGATGTGAAAGAAAAGAAACGGAAAGGGAAAATGAAAGAGAAGTTGGAATCTAGTGGAGGATTAGAAACAGAACTAAAAAATAGACAAGAAAAGAAAAAAGAAAAACAAAAGAAATCCAAAAATGATAAATCTTCAGGAAAGGATAAATCTTCAAATAAGGACACTATGGATGTGGATGATGGTGAAATTAGCTTCAAAAGAAAACAAACTAAAAATGTAGAGTTAGAAAGTGAATCTTCTGAGGACAGTAACGATGATGATAGTGAAGATGATGATTATGATATTGATGATGATGAAGATGCTATTCATAATGAAAGCGATGATGATGATGGTG
Organism: Actinia tenebrosa; assembly: GCF_029948245.1. Lineage (NCBI taxonomy): Eukaryota > Metazoa > Cnidaria > Anthozoa > Actiniaria > Actiniidae > Actinia > Actinia tenebrosa. The sequence continues at coordinate 7,495,612 of NW_028292569.1, read as the reverse complement.
GTGATGGTGGATATTCTAGTGATTCTGATCAAGAAATGCAAGATGCTACCTTGGACAGTGTAGTGGATTTTCCTACAGATGTTGAAAGTAAGTCAATTTATTCTTATTTTACTTTATAATTTTTTATTATGTATATTTTCCTTGGTCGATTTACATGTTAGTCACATCAAACTACTTGTGAAAAAGGAAGCATTGTAGCCTCATACTTGTACTTTGATGAGAGAGGAGACAAGACAAAATAAGAGGAGAGGAGATTAGATGAGAGGAAGGAGACGCAATACTTTTACCTTCAAGTAGCAATACCATTGTGGCCTTCATTACTTTATAAAATCTTAGAAATATTTTTATACGAAATATATTTGAAATTGTCAGTACATCTTTAGTAGTATTAGTGGTTATTCTTAATCAATCTAGTATTTGAAGAGTTAGTTATACTTTTGACGGTATTGTTTTGTCTTACAGGAGGTGAACTTAAGTGGAAAGAGAATCTTCTTCAGAAGGCTAGTGAACTGTTCTACAAACACCAGCTGACAACACCCAACCTGCGCAAGCTGGTCTATGGCAAGAGTAGACAGTATTGCTATATTTGCGTGATTGACTAAACTAAGTCACATGGAAACCTATGATACCGTGATCCTATTGCAAAACTCTGATTAGGTGGTTAATATTTTCTCACTTTTTGATTGATTAAGAGCGGAAGCCAGCTAACGACCACAGTACATTTCCAATTCACATATATTTTGCTCTAGTTTAGAAAGATTGGGGAGGGGAGAGGGTGATTGCTTTGATTTAGGAAGATCTGATTTAGAATCACATTTATTTTTCATGGTATTGATCAGACACTATCACATATTTGAAATCTGAAAGAGCAGTTCCAATTTTTTTTAGACATGTATAATTTTTATTTTCATAGTTATCAAAGAAACAACAAAAGAGGACCATAGTGAGAGTGACGATGAACAGAGAGTTGGTGGGTTTTTTAAAGTAAAATCAAAGCATCAAAAGACCGATGACATCATGCACCAGAGAGATTGCTCTTTGGAGCCTGATCTATCTGGGATGGACTGGGACTTAGAGGAAGTTCATGAGAGTATCAAGGACTGTTTCGTGACGGGAAAGTGGAATGAAGATGAGGATGCTGAAAAACTGCTCAATCAGGATGATGAATGTAAGGATTATTTATAGCAAACAATGTTATTTTTTTAAACAGTAAAATAAACCCGATTTTTGACATCAATAACCACAGAGCAACTCAGTTCGAAGTCAATACAGTTCAATAGACCCCTTGCATGTGGCATCAAAGCAGCTCAATTTGGAGGACAAAACAAAATCAATCTACTGAGAATTGGAAACCTATTGTAAGGTCTTCCAAATTGAGCTGCATTCCAACGTGCTCCGAGGGGTCTATATGACAAATTCTCACGACAGTAAGATTCTATTTTTTTGTCCTCCAAATTGAACTGCATTGGACTACTGATGCTGCAAAAGCACTATAGTGATCACATCAAATTATTATTGCAATCGTTGTGGCCAAAAGTAGGAAATTTGGAGCAATCGTGGCAACTATGCAACGAAAATTTTGTAGCTGGTTCTTGCTTCTGTTTAGAGTATCCTCTCATTTTTCCAGTATCAGATGATGAGATATTTGGGGATTTTGAAGACCTGGAAACAGGAGAGTCCCATACCACATCAGATCGTAAGAGTACTGGAGATAAGAAACCTGATGCGGATGAGGAAGAAAACAGTGAAGACAACCAACAGAAGGAAGAAGAAAAGGAAGAATCAAGAATAGAAAAGAAAAAAAAGCTGAAGGCAGCATTCAATGCACAGTATCCTTTTGACTGAATTGATACTCATCAATTGCCAAAATCAATTGCCAAAATTCAAATCAATTTCAAATTTGAAGTCTTTTCTCACTTTTGCCTCTGAAAGGTCATCGAAATTTGTTCAATGTATTTTTTCGTTTGTCACCGACAGCGGGTAGGAGGGAAGACTGAGACACATTTAAGATCAGCTGTTGTCAGCTTTTGACAAAAATTCAGGCCTTGGTCGTACCAAGGGTCATGTTCTACTGGAATTCCGTCAATGTTTTTTTACGATGGTGTGTCTGTCTGTCTGTGTGTCTTGTTTTTCTTTAATCAAGATTCAGTTATGATGAAGGGGATGAGGTATCGTTCTATGAAGAGCTCAAGACGCAGATGAATGAACAATCTCAGGTATGTATTACAGACCTCAATACCCAGACCTTTGTTATATATTGTATCAAGGTGGCGCTTATTTTCCCAATATTTAGTCATTTTTCTCAAAACAAAAAAAAAGATTGATAAATTAATCGTCCTTGTTTTAGCTCTTAACCAATCAGCTTCCTAATTTTCTTTATAAATCTCAAAACTTATGTCATCATCAATGTGCAATTTAAAAAAATGATAAAACGGTGTTTACAATGTTTTCAAAGTTGAACCAACGTGAGTTTGAAGACATGGATGACGAAACTCGAGTTCAGTATGAGGGTTTTCGCCCAGGAATGTACGTCAGAATTGAGGTAAGACTTTCAGAAGAAATACATGACTACTATTCTGAGATGAGATCGGCCCAGAGGTTGTTTCAGGATTTAAGTCCACAAAATAAAAAAGATTACACTCTAAACTTTCAAAAGACTACTTATAACAGAAAGGTACTTTTTGGCATAAAATTTAAGGCATACAGAAAGATTTCGCCATCTTGTTTCACGAGATTCGAATTCATTTCCATAGTTCTATCAAGCAGCCGGTTGAAATGAATTACAATTTCCCCAGAATATCATCTAGGAACAAATTCTTGCTTATATTTAGATATTATTTTTTGTGTTACAGTTAAAGGACATGCCCTGTGAGTTCGTGACGAACTTTGATGCCAAATATCCCGTCATCCTTGGCGGCGTTCTATCCAATGAAGACAGCCTTGGGTATATCCAGGTAAATTGTTCAACCTTGACGTTAGTCGTGTCCCTAATTTTTTCTTTTGGCTCATTTTTCGTTGTTTTGGTTGACTTGTAGGTTCGAGTTAAGAAGCATCGCTGGTTTAAGCGCATTCTTAAAACACGTGACCCACTTATTCTTTCGATTGGATGGCGACGGTTTCAGTCAATGGTTATGTACTCCATGCAAGACCATAATGGACGACATCGGCTATTAAAGTACACTCCAGAACATCTTCATTGCACTGCGACTATGTATGGTAAGTTGGACAGACACTGGTGACGTACCACAGTAATTTATCTATTACCATGGAAACATGACCTCGGTTACCATGGTAACTGTACAGCTGCTATGTGTAGTAAACAGAACATGCACCCTGATAGCATGGTAACTGCAGCTACTATACGGTAAAATACAGACGCTGGTGACGTACCTCTTGTTACCTTGGAAACACCCACTTCGAAAGTATACACAGCTATTTTGGAAAGTAGTATCATATAAACAATTAGAGCTCTTAACGCCAGAAGGCACCAAAGCCACGGTGTGGTAAGCCCGTTCTCTAATAAAACAGCCTGTATAGTATGTGTTGCATTAACGTTTCTTGCTCACCATCGACTGGAAAAATAACTTATGCTATCAGCTATCCCGCTGTGGTAAATTAGGGTTGGTTTATACTGATCTTTTCTCGTTTGTTTTTATAGGGCCTATTGCTCCACCGACTACAGGAGTTTTAGCTGTACAGAATATTGCTGGGGCAACGGTTGGTATAGCAATAAATGTATTCGATCACTTAAGTATCATCTTACAAAAAAAGTCTTTATTTATTAACTTTTTCTCCTGTTGTTTGTTTTACAGGCCGATTTTCGCATCTCGGCCACGGGTACCGTACTAGCACTCGATAAGACTGTTGAGCTTGTTAAAAAGCTCAAGCTGACTGGTACGCCTTTTAAGATCTACAAAAACACTGCTTTTATCAAGGTACATTCTCAGACCAACCTGAACACAGGTAGCCCACGCTGTCGTATCGTAAACACAGGAACTCTTATCGTGCTCAACTCTGGCAAAACCTAAGTTTAGGCTAACAAAATATTTTTATAATTCTTGTATTGCACATGTATTTGTTACAGGGAATGTTCAATTCGGCTTTAGAAGTGGCCAAGTTTGAAGGAGCTTCAATAAGAAGTGTCAGCGGTATTCGAGGGCAAATAAAGCGTGCACTTAAGGTAATGTAGGACTCCACTGACCGGTTACTGATAGCAATTTTAGAGGTTAGCTTTGTGAATGTTATAGTATTTTTCCTTTTACTCTTCTGCAGTCTCCCGAAGGGGCATTTCGAGCAACGTTTGAGGATAAACTTCTAATAAGTGGTAAGATACAAAAATCAATCAGTTTAATTCTCGTTATTATATCCAATTTTTTTGACTCTGGCGGAAAGAATTACACATGCTCAGAAAAAAGCAACCAGCAAGCTTAGAAGGCTATGAACATCGAGCTTTTATAAGACTAAATATTTTCAAAAGAGTGCCTAAAAGGAAAGCACCAATTTAATCGAACCCTAAAAAAGCCTCTTGATGGTGTAATCAGGCTTTTAGTAGCGATTTCGTGGGAGAAGAAACAGATAAGTAGCATTAGATGATAACGAACGTTTTCTAGATCTGTCTTAGGTGCTCCCTCCACCCAATATCATACCCAGAGCCCTTATTTCTTACTGCGCATGCTCGACGAAATAATTTTGAGCATGCGCAGTAGGAAATAAGGGCTCTGGTTACGAGATTGCCCCCCACCTATGCTAGCGGAATTTTGAAGCATGCGCATTTAACACGCATTAAACTTTATCAATCTATTTATGTCCTCACTTGTACAGACATTGTGTTCGTAAGGACCTGGTACCCAGTCAGTATACCTAAGTTTTACAACCCAGTGACGTCATTACTCCTTCCAAACGAGGCTAAGGCTGCGTGGAAAGGTATGAAGACAGTTGGACAACTAAGGAAAGAACAGGGAATCAAACCAGCTGTCAAGGAAGACTCCATATATAAGGTAGGATCACCATCAACTACTATAGTGTTTTCACATGACGTCGCAGCCGCCATATTCTTGTTTCTTTGGTTCAATGTACCATGGTCGCAGTCGTTTTCTTTCTTTTGGGGTCTGAAGGCACCGAAGAGCGTTCTTCTCATATTCATGTACGGCACTGAAAAACTCCTAAACCAGGGTGCTGACAGCTCAACCCTGTGCTTTTTCCCTAGATTCAGGCTGGAATCGATTATTTACAAATGTTGGCGCCAAATGGTTGCCTGTATAAACGGAAGCAGCAGTCATGCTAGAACTGATAATTTCAAGTCCAATTCAAATGCAATAGTCTATCGTTTGTTTTGTTTTCAGCCGATTGAACGTCAAACGCGGCATTTCAATCCACTTGTCATCCCAGAGAAATTACAGAAAGAATTGCCTTTCAAATCCAAGCCCAAAAACGAGAAAAAGAGAACGAAAAAATCCTTGGAGGCCAAGCGTGCTGTGGTTATGGAGCCAGCTGAGAGAAAGGTGTGTCTAGCTTGTCAACTCTCGTTCAATCTATATGACGTATTTCCACGGTAAAGCCTTCATCATGGATCCGAGGCTAAGGGATCAGTCATTATTTAAGTCGGAGAGGAGTGGAGGAGAAAATGAGAAAATTTTTTTAGTGGAACATGGGGGGCCTTGAAAGGTCAAATGAAAATACAAAAGAAATACTACAAATACTACCGAGAAAAAGCGTGATTACTTTTGTATTTCCATGTAAGCCTTGAATCCATGATAATGTTGAGAAGGTCTATTACCTTTGAACACAAAATCTGCATTCTTATTTCAAAAAATGCCGAGTAATCTAATTCAGAAAAATCTGACTGTTTTCCGTAAAACTATGTCTGTGCAAAAGACCACTGTAAGTCCTTTTGGGTCGGGCGATTGATTCCTACGGACGCTGCTGCTCGTGAATAAAATTTGTTTCAATCTTCTGGTGCTCAAATTTTACCCTCTATAAAAATCAACGTATGAATTGAACATTGTACAAATAATATTTTGAATGTACCTAGTGATAGTGTGAAAATGGGCCATAAACCAGTATTTATCGCTGAATCTCAGCCGCAATGAAGAGAATGATTTATAACTTCGTTCTCTACCTAACGTGTTGAAACTCACTAAAATATCAGTTAAATCACTGAAATATCAGGGAAACTTCTAGATTTGGGCTTTCGCTGAGATTGGATCCATGCTTTATTGTGACGAGTAATAATAATCGTAAGAATAAGGTTATGAGATTTGGATAAAGTATTTGCTTTTCTTTCGTCAGGTGTACACTTTAATGCATCAACTACAAACGGCTAACAAGGAAAAGATCCGCAAGCGAAAGGAAAAAATGGAAGAAAAAAGGAAAATTCACAAAGCAGAGTTGACCAAATTAGAATCAAAGCGACAACAGAAGAGAAAAGAAGAGAAAAAGAAAGTGTTCAGAATGATGGCACAAGCAGAGAAAAGAAAGAAACGATCTTAAACATCTTTAAACCCAAAGAAAAAATGACCCATCATTCTAAGTAATTTCTAAGACAATGGTTCACCACGATTGAACATAACGTTCACAGAAAATAATTTGGAGGCCGGATATGATAGTTTTGTCAACAAGACTTGGGAAAATGCTTGTTGATGTTTCAACTCAGTTCCGAGTAGGATAATAATTAGAAATACCACACTTGTGACGACACCCTTGAGATTTTGTGAATATTAAAGATTTACAATCAAACAGCGGATGTTCAAGTTTGCCAGAAGTGGCTTTGAATAGACTTTTATATGCACAGATACGTATATCGATTGACATTAAAAACCAGTTCATTTTTGCAAAGACGATAGTTCAACTCAATTCTACAAGCTCAATTTTACGCCAAATTAATCCGTCATACAATTATGAACACGCATGCGCACCCTCTTTCGTAATAACCGACTTGTTTAGGGAAAACAGTTTTATTATTTATGAAATTTATCATCGTTGTTTTGGCTTCTTCTTTAGAAACAACGCGGTCATTTAATCACAACAGAAATAGTTTTTAATAGCAAAAGAGAAGAAGAAAAGCAATAATTTTAAAAGATAAAAGGCAAGACCGTAATTAACTTCTCGAGGTAGTAATTCCAAGTTTTATACCCTGGGTGTCAGAGGCTCAGATATTATGATCATCACACCGGCTTATCCTCGATGTTTTCTATCTAGAAACGTCAAATATCGTGAATGTGAAGTGTAAACTGTCCTGACCGATTAGTCGTCGTACATGACAAGGATAAAATTATTATATTTACCCATCATTTTAGAATCAGCTGGTGTTTGCCTACGATCCTCAGAGTTGATTGGACAAGGACCCTATACTGTTCTAGTGTTTTATTCATTAACATATTAGTAGTTTAATGATAGTATTTACATAGGGTGTTCTTGTCGCACTCTCTTCACTTCGCTGACCTAAACGAATCATACAGGATTACGTTCAAAGGTAAGTCAGATAGTGTGTCAAGTCAAGTTTAGACGCTCGCCTAACAAGTTTAGGACAAAAGCGGGTTTGATATTTTAAAGCTAAAAGGTTTGAAGGAGACAGTGAGATAGGGTCCCATGTGAAATTGAATATGATCCTTGCGATAAAAAGCCTATCTCGTCATGGTAACAATCTTATATTCAATATTTTATTTTTTGGGGCACTAAAATAATGTTTAGAATTAAAATAACTTATAAGAATAGGGGGAAATGTTTATCAAAAAGTTGTTTTGGCAACTAACATAATTAGTTTGAAAAATTTGAATTTATCCCGATTTTTTTTTGTCACTCAACGTCATTAAATAAGTTGCACAATAAGAAAGAATGAAAAGATGTAATAAGGTGTATTTTAAACTGACTTGACCGTTTTCTAACCATAGAATTTCGGAATTTTATTAAATTTAAATCAGTAAATAACTAGCGCTATAAATTTTAGTGGTAATTACACACACAAAACTAATGGAAGAATAAATAAACGTAAGAAAATAAGAAAGCAAATGAAAAGACTGTCAGTTTGAAAGCCAACTTTGAATCAATGTTGCCTTGTTCTGCTGCTAGAAATCTCCTTGCTTCTTGTTTTGTGGACTTTAGATGGCTCTAGGTCTAGGTAAAGTATGTCTATCCCGATTATTACAAAAAGATGATCTTCGAAATGTGAAAAAGCAATGACAAATTATAATTGATAGCGAACTGCCTGCAATTAACTTTCTTGACACAATCAAAGATTTATGAGATGGGACGTGCAATTTTAGCCTTTTATTTTATTTTGCTATATAAAAATACCATGCAATTTATCATTTTCTTTATAAAATATACAGATTTTTATTGGTTCTGTTTTTATTTAAATTTTTTATTCAATTGTATTTAATTTAATTTAATTTAAATTTTTTTTTTTTGCCATCGTGATCTGAAAACATGTTTTTAAAGCGATTTTTTTTAGTTTCAGAGCAATAAAATATTTAAGAGGTATTTAAATATCATGTTTAATGTCATGATATTATTTGAAAAGCCAAGTGAACCTCATTATTTCATTGTTAATTAAAGTAGGAAGAGTATACTATAATCCCGTTGCGCTATGAAATGGTTTGTGTGATATTACTTTTGTTCAGTTTTGCTATAAATTAGCATCAAAATGCCCTGAATTCAAACTTGTCACTTTGACACCCTAAACTGGCTGCGTTGTCGCTTTTGTTTGCGGGTTAGTCGCGGAATAGAAGATAACCCTTTTCAAAGTGGAAACGAGCTGACAATCTTCTAGTATGGTGTTCAAAAAGTTTTGAAATATTAAAAAAGTAACCTAATCCATCTAGACATATTTTCTCATTTGATATTACGTGTCACTACTCTTTTGAGAATTAATTTTTTTTTGAGACGTAACCATATTAATTTTTTTTTTTGTATGACGCGTAACCGTTAAACAAAGGATACCCTAGGGAATGACGTGTGGTCTAAAATGGGAAAACAGTGCATTACTGGCAACCATACTTATGATTGGAAATTAAAAATTGCAGCTATAGCCACGAAAGACATGTCCTAAGAGACAAGGCAACATCTAAAGCAATGACGCCCATGAGCATTATGGGTAGGTGTTTCAAACGTTGCCACCGCTGTTCAATAGAATTGATTTCGAACTTCAGAATGGCGAAATTTGAGATAAAGATGAGGAATCAGATAATTAAATGGATCGCAGTTAATTTGAAGTCATCAAATGTTAATGAACCTTTTGTACTTTCCGTGAATGATCCGTGGCTTGTTTTGGTTTTTACCTATTAATTAAATTTCATTTCATTAAGCGGAAATGATTAATAATGGATTTGCGTAGGAAGAAAGAGTCCAAATAATTAGTTTACAATGATATGAAGAGGGGGCTTTACCAAAGGATCGCCATTATGGTCACATACAGCTACTTCAAAAAAGGTTGAATACTGAATACTGCATACTGAATAGTGCATTCCAAGACCAAAGGGCATTGTGGGTCTCGTTAAATTGAAATAAAAAGTAAATATACAGCAATTAACTTTCTACATGTAGTTAGTATATTGTTTCAGATGAAATACACTAAAAATAGAATTAAAAAATATTTTTAATCCTACTTTAGACAATGTCACTATGACCCACAATGCACTTCGGTCTTGGAATGCACTATTCAGTATGCATTATAAACAACACTATGTGAGGCATGATAAACGAAAGATATCGGTACACAAACTAGACCACGATTCACCGTGTTCGCTATCCGTGAAAAGATCTATGACTAGGACATTATTTGTTTTCAATTTGAAAATCTTAATATCGAAGTCAGGCTGTTAACTAGCTAAACATCGATTCAATGATGAGTTTTGCAATTTTTCCAATGTCAGCAGGAATTAGATAACAAAACAGACCGTCTATCGTATTCACCATTTTCCATACATCAGTTCACTGGTCAAACACAAAGGGCTCAAGCGACCTTGCAACCTCGACTGAATACTTTGTGTTTGACCAGTGAACCGATGTATGGAGAATGGTCAATACCTAGCGATCAAGTAAGGTGCGGCTTTCAGCGATATTACCAATAAGACAGATAAAAAATATATACACCCACATTTGGGCAACAAGAACTATCCCTATGAGACTTTATTATATTTCCGGTAATCCTTCTCTTACTGGCAGTAAATGATTGTCTGCACCTGCGTCAGTTAGGGGCAGCGGTTTCTCACACCACTGTTCTCCAGTCTCCCTAAAATCCGCAGCCTTCCAGTTGGAAGGAGAGGTTCACCTTTATATTTGCACTGTCTAATAAAATAGATAGGTTGAGGTTGATCTCTTTTCCTGTAAGTGATTCATGGTATTCGGTAAGGAAAATATCTAGAACTATGCTAAATAGCCTAGGCGTCAGTACGATGACGCAATCTGTCGCTTGGTCGATTTGTATTTAAATTGCTAACCAGAAAATCTATTTGGACAAAATAACAAAGCAAAGCGACCTTTTTCAAAATGTTGGCACAATAACACTATTAGAGAGCTGGTGCAATGCCTATGAACTTTATTTCTAGAGTCGAATCTGCGTAGCAACCCCGCGGCCTCTTCTGGTGTTATTGAGGGGGCAAGGAAAGAGGACAAAAAACTGCTCGCCGATAACCTTTAAACTCCCCCATTTAATATCTGAACAACATCTTGACACTTAAAAATTAATTAAGGAACTAGCCGCTGATATGCGCATTAAGAAAAGGAAAAATCCATCACCTTTGTGAGGCAGCCAAATATGTAATAGCAAATATTGATTGTCCCTGGAGAAAAATTAAAGTAATAATGATGATGATGATGATGATGATGATAATGATAATGGTAAATAATAATACGGTAAATAACTCTCCCCACACATGCGCAAAGGCGGACATCTGACATTGGATTGAAAACTTGTCGTGTCAGTTTAATTAACAATTCTTACTTACACAAAATGATTAATTTTTGATGATTTCTGTTTTTAATATAATTCACTACTGACAGATCAACGAATATTGGCACTGAGTGCACTTCAATATTAGCACAATTATATATAATATAAAAGCCGACTCGTACGGTGGCTTTGCGCGGTTAGCTTCACAGATGTCATCATTCATCAAAGATGATGATCTCTACAAGCCACTCCGTTCGCTCTGATTGGACGCTATATTAATTAGTGTACAAAGTTCATATTCAGGTAATCAAAGCGGGTCAGACAGCCGAATAACCTTACTGGAAACGATCCTGGTAGCGTGTTAAAAGACTTAAAAAAGCGCCTTCAGAATTTGATGTAAATTGATGATGCAGATAATGTTGGAAGTGGGTATTTAGTTGAAAAATTTGTCGTCAGATAAGAAAAAAAGATAGCCAAATTAATCTACGCTTTGTAGCAAAGAAAATATAAAAACAGAATGATCCAATCACGATCTAATGACCTTATCAAAGACTCATTCCATTAAAGATGTTTCACCAGATATATAAAGCGTATTAGATATTGGTTACGATTTGGCTTTCTATCTTAAAGCCAGGAAACCTTAAAGCTGACACAAAATAAGCTTTTCTTCGAGTAAGGGTTCCGGATAATCTTTAAAGTTTGATTAAAGATCGAGTGGTGGATTCACTTTTTTATAATGAACTTCGCTGTGATTTTTACTGGAGCCATGGGTTTCTCGCCAAAATTCGGTAGTTATTTATAAAAAATTAACGCGATTTTAGGAAGTTAACAGTTAAGAGAAGCGTCGCTGGTTGTTTAAAGATGCAACCCCCCCCCCCCCCCCCCCCCTTTGCTGTCTCCAGCCCCTCTTTCAACTTCAACCATAAGATGCGAAAGTTGACTGGACATGGAGTAAAAAGGATTTTTACAAGCTATTAAGAGAGATAGGATTTACCATTTTATTCTAAATATCACTATTACTGAACTGGCTAAAGCTGTAAATTGGACTCCATAATAAGAATGGCAAATACGAAGGCCCACTTTTATTTAGTACTTGAAAAGGACCTGGGTTAAGTGGGGAGGGTACTTAGGAGAATGGTGTTACATGGTTGCACAGCAGAATCGTATACAACAAATATAGAATAAAACACTGATAAAAATAGTCAGTCAGTTTGGACAGCTTGTTATTGTAGTGACTACATGGCAAAGAACGGGAAACTGATCATCAGCTGTAGCACTCAAGTATAATTGGCACGGAGTTGTAGAGGCGGTCCCATGTCGGTCCCGCTTCCATTGTTTGAGGCGTTTGACCTTATGCTGTCTCTTGTCTCTCCAAATGACGCACATCCCTGAATTCCTGTGGATTTTCTCTCATTTGGAATAACTACTATCAAAATAGCACTTCTTATCATGCTCATTTTGATGCCAAAAGTTGCAGACAGTTTTGGTACGTATTTTTAGTTTTTAGTGAAGCACGTCGAAAAGTGTCACGAAATAGTACTCCTCGCCATAGTTATATATATATATATCCATTGTTGCCAGCAGTTTTGGTACATTTTTTGGTCTAACACGTCTAAGAATGGCACCTACCCCTCCCCCAGTCTGTACCAAATGTAGTGTCCTCTTAACTGACGTCATATGTATTATCTGTTTCCGTCTGATCTCGCAGCACTCGGAAGCAGTTTACAGTTTAATATCACGTTGGGATCCTGATTTCAAGCGAAGATGACTTCACAGATAAATAACACCACAGCAGCGAACCAAGGTAGGTTAAACGAATCTATGTTTTTGGACAAGAATTGCCTCCCCTTTGGAAAATATCGCAATAATCGTGGAATTTTGATTGTCTCTAAAACGATGACTGAAACTTTGCTGTTCTTTGTCAATACTTTTTCATGAGCTTCATTTCACACCCGCTTTGATCACATACGAAGTTCTCTTGACTATCTGAAAATTTGTACAACACGATATAGATCCTGCAGCCTTGTTTTCCTGGTGGAGGATTTCTAATTTATAGCAAAAGCAAACAGACTTAGAATAACTGACGAATACTGATCGTCCTTGTTATTACTGTAGAAAACGTCTGGCCTTCAAAGACCTTCTAAGCCAGGTCTGACTTTAGTTTTGTGTTGACAGTTTACATTATTTCCAAACATACCAAATTTCCATGAAAACGACACCTTTAGTAAATAATTTGTAAGGTTAAGAAGAGAATAGAATATGGTTGTGGAGAAGTATTAATTGAAAAAAAACTAATAAAGTTTTGGTAAGGGAGGAAGGAGTGTTAGACAAAGAGTATATAGTAAGCGCTCTAGTTTGTGATTCTCAATATCATCACAACATCATGGAGCAACTTTAATTTTCTTTTGGAAATAGGATAGAAACTATTCTACGTACTCTATTAAATAAAGAATTATGTCTTTAATACAGCTGTTGACAGCTGATGCGAAGGACATCGTTTGACTAGCAGAAATTTTAACCAGAAAGCTAGTGATAATTATTTGATTAACGCTGTATAAACATGAAGCTCAATGATCAAACACGCACAGCTTTTTGAGCCGAGATGTCATTAAGCAAAAATAAATTTCATTTAACTTGATTTCAAAAAATTCTGAAATTTCTATTAATTTCTTATTCATCACCTTTTTATAAACATTTTATATAAATGGCGTCAAATATCAACTGAAAGATCTACATTTTAGTATTAGTCTTTATTTGGCTATTTATTGTAAGATATTTAGACATAAGATTACTAACTCAATCGACGAAGAAAGGGTGAAATATTTATACTGAATGGACAGGACCGAGTATACGGGAAAAAAACGGGCAAAAAATTGTTATTTGTTTCAATACTCGCTAAAAGGAGTTTTGACAGACACGGCTTTTCATTGACTCGCGCTATCTGTTTTTGTGTTATTATAGATTACCCTAAAATACCTTGTCTGATTGATGAATTCTCTCTCGCTAGAGTAAGGATAAGCCTCATTAATGGCAAATCGTTCGATTGTGCCTTAAAAGATAAATTTAAACATAGATAACATTTTAAAAATACTGTATTTTTTTCCGAATGAAGAAAAGGAAAATTTTGCAGTTTGGTAATTAAAAAAAAAAAAAAAAAATCGATCAAATTGGATTAACTAGGAGTGACGTGAAAGAAGGCTTATGACCACGTGTTTTACTGTATTAGAAAACCACTAAATCAAATCAGTTTGAACAGGTATATTAGTGAAAAACATGTTATTCATGTGATATCAGAGAATCTTGTTACGTTTTCTCGACTTCACGATTGACAAGGACTTGATCAAAGTCGTTTGCTTTATTTGTTTTGGCTTTGTGTTTTTGTTCATGTATTTTTTGTTCTCGAATTTCTTCTCATATCGGTGAAGCAACTTGCTGATTCTTCACAATTAAAAACAGATTAAAATCATCTGCTTCCGACGATGTTTAGAATATAGGAAGATATTTATTTTTCAGTGTTAATGGAACTGAACGGTCCAACACTGTTACAACTCCGAAAACCGCATTGAAAGACATAGTTATTTCCCATTTCCCGTGTGTTTTTTTTCCTTTTCCCTTTACATAAATTAATGCGCTTTTTCTTTTTCTTTCCTTTTGTATATTTTTTGTGCTTTACATGATACTCAGAGTTTCTTAATTACTTCAGAAAGCGTACTTCTTAGATCTAATTAATAAGTCTGATCACAGGGATTTTTCAATGGTATATATAATATTGCTGGTGCCTTCCTCTATTAACTATGTTTCCATCTACCTTGTCTGATTTCCCATTGTCAAGATAAGTCTTCCAGGCGCGCCAAATCAAATACTATAAATACCAGTTATATATAAGACGCCAGCTTCGGCTAGTACAGGCTTTATTTAGAGCTTTGTAAGACAAATTACTCGGGTTGTTCTTCTTACCTCTTGCCGGTGACTAGTTGCGTGTTCATACTTTAGTCTATAAATATGTTCCAGGCATTGAACTGAGAAGGCTTGACAATTTCTATGAATTAATCTGAAAAATATAAAGACAGACAAGGTGAGCAGGTAAGAAGAACTAGTTCTATCTTCAAAAACTAAATTAGAGGATGTGGAATACCTTGGTTTTACAGCGCTTTTCAATCACACGCTTTGTAGGTATTGCTAGACGTCAATCAATGACGGCCATAGGTTCATCAGTGTAAAATATTAAATGTTCCCTCTTGAAGTAAAGTTTATTATTATTATGATTATTATGATTATTATTCATTATTATTTATTATCATTATTTATTATTATTATTATTATTATTATTATTATTATTATATTCTGATGAGTACGGCTTTAAAACGATCTTTTTTTTTTTGTACTATCTATAACTCATTTGCAATTGGATGATCGTAATGGGCTGCCTTTGAACAACTGGTATTTTTTTAGTGTTCTGACATTGCTCTCGCCCGGCCGCGTCGCTCATGCATCCCAAATTTAAACAGTTCTGTTTCAAGTATTACCACACCCTTTGCAATCAAATTTATATGATTTTAAGCTTGTTCTTATCGCCCTGTGGAAAAATTGATATATACTTATCTCAATCAAGTAAGTCACCTGAAAAACTTCGAGAGCGGAGACCGGCAATGATTATTGGTAGATATTTTTTACATGTGTTAACCGCATGATAACTATTGATGGACTTGATCTTTTACCAGTTACAATTTCACCTCCTTTGAGCATTTTCAAGATGCATTTTGCATCAAAAGCTTTACTTGTTTGATGTGAAATGTCTTCCATTTGTGTGAAATAGATTGATTCGCCAGCTAAATAGTTTTGTCGTAATCAAAAGCGAACAGAAGGCCAACAGATCTTAAAGTCCATTTTCTTGTTTTGGTTGTTTTAGTTACCTCTCGCAAAATTCATTGCCCGCTATTACAGCTATTTCAAACAAGGTTGAATACTGAATAGTGCATTCAAAGACCGAAGTGCATTGTGGGTCACAGTGACATTGTCTAAAGTAGGATTAATAATAATTATTTATTCTATTTTTAGTGTATTCCATCTGAAACAATATACTAACTAACATGTAGAGAGTTAATTGCTGTATATTTACTTTTTTATTTCAAATTAACGAGACCCACAATGCACTTCGGTCTTAAAATGCACTATTCAGTATGCAGTATTCAGTATTCAACCTTTTTTGAAATAGCTGTATACGCACATGTGTAAAACACATTTAAACGGTGCTTAATTGATAAACCTCTAAGTTCACATAAGACGTTATTCCGCAACCATATTCATTAGCCTACCCCGTTAGTCGCTAGACAAAAATATTTAGCAAGACGATCATTAGACTTCATAGAGCGGTTTTTTGTACGAGTGGAAACGCATGGTACTGAATTACTGCACGTACACAGTCATGAACGACATACCGTAACATTGATATGGCTTCCCATTGTCTTCCATTAATTCATCCAATCACTACGCGTTGTTTAATACGGCTACGGGAAGTTACGGAACGGCTATTAATCTACTTTTTCGTTCCGCATTCATCTATGTTTTTCAAAAAAAAAATGAATACAAAATGAAAGTACATTTGGAAGCCGTTGAAGAGAATTACCAAGAAAGTCCGTTAAAACTGATGCACAGTGGTACAGGGAAAGAGACGTTATTTTATTAGCCCGTGTCGTCTAAGATTTTTAATTGCTGTTTTTTTATATATTTTAATTGCTTCAGAAAACAACGCAATGCCTGACATCCTGGATGTACAAGTTGGACTGACTATTCTAGGAGTGGTTTCCTTTGTTGTTTCCATGGTCGGTAACTGTGCGGTGATCCACATAGTGCGCACGCGCAAGCACATGCGCAATACGACAAATATATTGATCTCCAACATGTCCGCTGCTGATATCTTAATGACGCTTGTATATCCATATTTAATCAAATATTATTTCGTCGGTGCTCAGTGGTTTGGGGGTGTCATGGGAACCGTCACGTGCAAGCTAATAATTTCCTCTCAAATGATTTCCATATTTAGTTCAGTCTATACTCTGTTGGTTATCAGTATTGATCGGTTTCTTGGAGTAATGAAACCAATGAAAAGATACTTTACGATGAAAGTTGCTAAATGGAGTATTTTATCCGTATGGGCTGCATCTATTGCCTACTCTATACCTTTGATTATCGTTGCTAATGTACGATTTCAGGACGGAGTATACATTTGCGCTGAATTCTGGGAAACGTCGGGTATGTCCCCACGTGACCACGTCATTATTTTTTTATGCCTGACGTATATCATTCCATTGATTCTGATTGGTGCTGCTTACGGAATGTCGGGTTATAAATTATGGCGGAGTCGACCACCAGGAGATCAGAATAGTGTCACCCGCGTAAGTCATCGCTCCATGAGAGAGAGCAGAAGAAAAGCCACTAAAATGTTAATCACTGTCGTCGTCACCTTTGCACTTTGTTGGCTTCCACTTCACGTTCGTGAAATAATACGAGCCGAGGCACCAGATGTCTCGTTAGCAATTCCATTGAAATTAGACTTAGCTCTTCCCTGGTTTGGATTCTGCAATAGCTGCATCAACCCGATCCTTTATGTCATCTTCTCATTGAAGTTCAGACAAGAATTCAAGAGAACATTGTTCTTCTGGCGGCCACAATCAGATTTCGAGACTTTCAGTAGTCCAGGAAGTCCAATGACGTATTCTAGATATACAACAAAACTATATAACTGTGCAGTGAACGGGAGAAAACCCCCAGAAAAAGACACTCTTGTTTAGTATAGACAGACCTAGGTCTAGTATTAGAACGGAATAAAATGAAATATAGCGCTTTAACGTAGTATCTTTCTCAATGAATAGAGTGGTTTTCGGGGACCTGTGAAATACACTTTAGCGTATTACACTTTAATACACTTTATTGTCCGCATTTTCTTTTGATTTTCTTTTGTGTTTTCGTTGTATTACAATTTATTACACCTTAGTTATTACACTTTGTTTCACGGGTTTTTGAAAACCACTCTATTCACGTTTATCGCTTTCTCACTGGCAAATAAATAGACCTCTTTAGGGCGTTTTATTATTCCATTTAAGAGCACGTGTCATTCTCTTGAGATTAAGATTCTTTGTGTGAGTTGTATCGGGGAGGTCGGAGTATCTACAGTCTTTTGACTAAACGTTGTCGTTGATCGGATCATCCCTACGCGCCTAGACCGAAAAGGATAACGGATAAATTACCCAGAACTTGCGTCATCCAAACTGCTCGCCAGTTTAAATCTTCGCCGTATGCTCGAGGCATGGTTTTAGCAAATTAAATGGGATCGAAAACAGCGAGCTCAAGACGTGTTAGATAACATATGAGGCAGCTAGTAACTGTGAATTAATTATCCCCATGATCCTGTTTGGTCTAGGCGCTCAGGGATGAAGCCGATCAAACGACAACGTTTAGTCAAAAGACTGTATATCCATGTGTCAACCGAGCGCAACTGTTACACAAAGAAATGATACTCTAGGGAATAACATTTGGGCTGACTAACAGGGAAATGGGAAAACATTACCCCAAAGGTAAAAAGATCCATTTCGCGCAACCTGAGACACCAATAAAGGAGCCTACTCTAGGACTCATTTATCATTCTATTGTACTCCAAAATAATAATAAAATAAAAAAACGTATTCCCCAATTAGGTCTGATAATCAAGATAGGATGTCTCAGATAAATACATTAGGGTAGTGACTACATGCAGTCGTTTGTATTAATAGAGTAATACAAGGTTGAGAATTAGGGTAGTCAATATGTAGGAATATTTATATCGTTATTTTACTTGACTCGTGGAAAGCGTGGGAATCGCAAGCAACATAGACACAGACTCAGTTTTACATTTTCATCTAGTTATGAAAAAAGTATACTACTGAGTCTGCGCGGTATGTTGCTTCCGACTTCCGACGCTAGTGTGAACCAGGCTTAAGTAGCGGCTCATTGGCCATTCCGAGTTTAAGAGGAAAAAAGGATCGATTTGGCATTGCAGTGCTTTTTGGGTTGTATGATGGGATATATTACCAAGATGACGTCTATTTCGTCCCCTAATAAACAGCCCCAAAATCTACTGAAATAGACCTCCTCGGCTCTGGAGCGCGCGAGCGTAATGTTTTGGTTTGGTTTGTGGCTGGCAATGTCCAGGACTTATCGCGTTTCAAAAATCTATTGGTAGAAATGTTGTCCCATTTCAGACCACGTGTCATTCCCTCGAGAATAATATTCTTTGTTTGAGTTGTATCTATATTCATGTATCTTCTCATGTGCAACCTAGCGCAAACCTAAAACAAAGAAATCATACTCTAGGGAATGACACGTGGTCTGAATGGGACAACATTACGTCAGAGCCGAGGTCTATAGGGCTTATATTTTCAGTTGTGGCGTATTTCCGGGTCCAATCACACAAACAGATCGCTAAAATCTTGCCACACCTTATTCTCAGGTTCATTCTCTACCTCAACAAATAGATATATGAACAGAAAATCCTGCTATGAAGGAAAAAAAAACACGGAAAAATGTCTGTAGAAGTAATTATTAATTTGGGAGTCTTTTTCCTCTGTATAACGTCACACTTTACAGCAGAAAAGGAGCAGCAGTAAGGGGGACTCGCGATTGATGCCGTATATTTGCGGGTTTTACCCGGGAAATTACGAACGCGGGTACAGCAGATTTACGGAAATTCCGCGGTGTGTCCCTTACTGCTGCTGTGTTGGGTACTGCAAACGAAGTATAAAATACGTCATATATAATGGATACCATCAAAAGTATCAAGAACAAGACTGTGCGCAAACTTAGAACCCAGGTTCTGGACAGGTTAGACGCAGACTTTGCCTTTACGACATTTATGGAAGGTAATACGGATGAGACTATGACGCAGGAAAGAGCAGAACAGATAATCGACCTAATGCCCGAGGGTAATTACCGTTTGGAGTTGACCTTTATAAAGTATCTGGACGGGGAATGGATTATTGAAAGGGGCCGCAATCCCATTAGAGCGTCTGGTAAAAAGAACCTGTTCGTCTTAAGTAAGGCTACCAACCCGGGAGCATTAGAAGGAATTGACATGTTATTCTATGAGGTTGCTTACCCTGTTACAGTGGTAATTTACGGGGCGTATGAAATGCCCACGCCAGATGTAAAGAAGTTACAACCAATGCGACATCCTGGTAACTGTGTTGGTAAGCTAGTCCGGGAATTCTTTGAAGATGCTTCCCGTGGTGGTAAGTTAACCTTAAAGCGCCGAGAAGCCATTCGAAAGTGGGAGCATTCTACCCGCAAGACTGGAGGAACCATAGCCAATATTAAGAAGTTGGAAGTGGCATTAGAGCGGCGTATCCACGTTAAAGATATCACAGACGGGTTTATTTACTCTGGGACTCACAAATATGGAGGTAGAGGAGCTCCTATTGTTATCTACCAACATAATGGGCACGCTTGGCGGGAACTAAGGTTTCCTAAGAAGGTTAAGACCTCAGTCTACAAAGTATCTCCGTTAGCAGACTTGGTTCATGAGAATTCCATCTGGTTAATGGACGCAGAAGGTAGGCAATTTATGACACAAGACGGTACTTTGTATAGACCCGAAATGGAACAGCTGAAGATAGACAGCGTTTGTGAAGACCTGGGTGAAGATTTTCCCGAAGTATTAAGTTCTCGTTCCCTGGACTTCTTAGCCGCAAAGAAGCGTAATGGCTGGAAGCCGACTCCTAGCGACCTTCCAATTCCAAAAGCCTGCATAGAACATGGTCACGGAGGTCTTTGGAATATGGAATACGACGAGGACGAGTATGTCTCGCTGGATATGAAACATTGTTACCCTGCGTCTTTCAAAGGCCTAGGAGATTGTAAAGAGTATTATGACCGTTACGGACATCCGGGCAGCCAATTCTTTAGGGTAGCTTTGGATGGTACGTACGATGCCCCAGCAACAGGATTCGTTAGATTGACCAGCTGGAAGCTAAAGGAGGGATTACATCCCATAATTTACGCGTGGTATGGGAAGCATCTGCAAGAAAAGGAATGGATCCCTGTGCCGCTATTAAAGTTCCTCGAAGAACGGAAACTCCTTACGTACGCTGCTCATGAGGCAATATTATGTCGTCGGGAGTTTACCAAATGGCTGCCAGAAGACAATGCTACCGCCCGCATAGTTATTGGTAAGTTCACTCAGGGCGCAAAGGAAGGGGAGAAGCACATGCAACGCCGCTTAATCACAGATAAAGGAGAATTAAGCTTCCTCGTGCAACGAGCTCACGACCAAGGTTCAATGGTGTCAGTAGAGAAGTGGGATCATTTCACAGATTCCCTGCAACAATGGAATGCCTTGTGTTACTATCAAGACCACAGACCGCAGTATTACCATCTGCGTGCTAGCATGTTAGCTTACGCCCACATTAATCTCTTAGCGATGTTGCTGCGGTTTGACAAGGAAGACATTCCAAGAGTAGCTACTGACTCTTTGTACGTCAAACCTGCAGTGCTTGAAAAGGTGCAAGAGTTCTACACCGACGACGAATTAGCAGAAAGCGGGCAATGGAGGGTCAAGGACGAAGAGATAAAGGCCTGGCGAGCAAGAGTAACCTACGACGGTAATCATACTAAAGGAACGGTAACCCCGACTGAGGAACCATTACCAAGTGTCACAGACCCCATTTCTTACCACCGCTTCTCTTATCTTTACGGAACAGGAGGCAGTGGTAAGACTACCAGAGTCCTGCAACTATTCCCTAAAGTAACCGTATTAACTCCTACACATCGTTTAGAACGCGAACTCGCCGCTAAGGGCTTTGAAGCACAAACTTACCACAGTTTCTTTCGTTGGAATGGCACTAAATGGGTCCCAGAAGCTATTCATGATATTCCTCCTGTGATCTTATGGGATGAAATCTGTACTGTGCCCTTAGAAATCCTAAAAGAGTTCGTAGACTTCCTAAAAGGTAAGTGCCAGGTAATCTTCGCAGGAGATCCTTGCCAGCCACCCCCAATAGCAGGGGAAATGCCCCACGAATGGTTAAAAGGAATGGTAGATTACGCAGAGGAAATTAACACCGATTACCGTAGCAAGGATCAAGTAAGGAACCTCAAAGCGGAACTAAGGGGCCTTACAGACGCTCAGCAATGTAAAGTACTCCGTAAGAGAGTACGAGCCAAGTCCTATGAGGAATTCTTACAGGCCTGGAACCCCAAAGATGTTGTCTTAAGTAGTAAGCGTGCTTCTCAGGCCCGTATTCAAAAAGATCTGTTAAATATTCACCGCGAAAGATTCCCCACTAATCTCGTACCCGTTTGCTATAAGCCCCGAGATACCAGAATGCAGAAAAGAGACGTACGGGTACCTGGCACTGACATTACTTTAGAGAACGCAGTTACCCACGATAAAGCCTGGGTGCAAATGAAAGACGTAGAAAGGATTACTTCCCACCCCGATTGGAGACTTGGTTACTGCATGACGGTACATAGTGCCCAGGGATTAACCGTAAAAGAAACGATGTGGATCATAGACCAGCGTTTGTGTTGGAGTAACTTAATTTACACCGCCGTAAGCCGCGTAGAATACGCCAAGCAATTGAAAAGAGCTTGGGGTCCGCAACTGCGTTACGATAAGACCCCAGAAGACGTAGCCAAAGAGAACATTACGAAGAAACTCCTTCGCTACAAGCGCCACGACGAAGAAAAAAATATGACGTTCGACCTCTGCGTGGACGACGTCTATAAGAAAGGGGCAAGGTGTGCCAAATGTAACATACCTCTACTATGGAGGTTTGACCCGAATGACGATCAGCAGTTCTCCGTGGATCGTATCAACAACAAACGCGGGCATTGCAGAGGTAACGTAAGACTGACATGCCTAGAGTGTAATCGGGCGCGCGGTGCTGCGCTACTCTGAGTCTTTGGGGACTATGAGCAGCTCTTCCATGACAAATCCACGACTTGGGCCATTTAGGTAATACAACACGGGTTGCCCTTCCTTGGTGACGGACTTTGAAATCTCATACGTTTCCAAAGACCAGTTAGGATCCGTGGCTCTCTTACTGCCACCTTCGAGTTCCCCCGGCTGATAGAGGTATCTGACCACTATGTTGCGGGGTAGCTTTTTTTCCTTCAGTCCGACCGCCCTCGAACTTCTGACGTAGGACTTGTGTTCCACGTGTTTCTTTTTTATGGCATCTCTGGGTTTTATTCCCGTAGCCCTGGCCGCCTCGTTGTTCAAAGCCGCGACGACCTGGGGGAGCCTCTGAGTCCATTCCCTGTTGCGTTTGGATGGATCTTCCAGCTCTTTCCAATACTGGTACCCAAAGAGACGCTCGGCCAGGGTCTTATTGAATCTTTCGACGATGCTCTGACCCCTGTGGTACTCAGCTTCAGCTCTTCTAATCTTAGTGTCGTGGTCTTTCAGGGTCTTAGTAACGACGCCCATGAACTCTGTCCCCGCATCCACTTGCAGCAGCTTAGGCCATTTCAAGACGCGCTTATAAATCCTACCTAGGGCTTCTGCGACTTCCCCAGAATCCTTGCTGGTTATGGGTTCGGCGTCCTTGTATCTGCTTGCGATATCAACTACGGTCAAAGCGTACCTATAGGTCTTCTTTCTCACCTTGTCGTGCGGTAAGAAGAGCAAATCTGCCTGATGAACTTCATTGGGGGTATTTACGGTAAAGCTGGGCCTGGGAATGTACTTAGGCACGGGAAGATAAACCTGCCAGAGGGTTTGTTTTCTTAGCCAGTTCTTAGCCGTTTCATCTGATACCCTGGCCGCGGTCGCGAGTTTTTTAATAGCCGACGCTCCTTTCCAATAGCCTTCAGGCCCATAGTAAATCCTTTTAAGTTTGTCCTCAGTTCGGCCCATTATATGAATAGAATCGCGCTTCGCTTGATTCAAGCGAAGGATAAAACAAGATTGATCTTACGTCCATTAAAATCCACCGTCTTTCCGTCCACTTTAATGGTGATGTTTATGCTTTCCACCAAATTAGACAAGTCATAGCTCAAAGAAATGGGGGTGTATTCTACCAGGTCAAATGGATTACCTTTGGGTAGAAACTTGGACATAAGAGAAGACTTTTCTCCATTGTTGTAACTATGGACCAAGTCGCAATAGACTTCGTAAGAGGATGCGACTTTCCATTTTACATCATATGTAGTACCGCTATTTATTGTGGTACTAGTAAGGCCCAGGAGTTCTACCAATGAACTGCCTTTTAAATTAACGCTCCCACTATTTTTTTTGAATTTCATTTCATGGGGTAATCCTGTGGTAAGAGTATATCCATGCTTTGCTAGCTCCTTAGCCAGTGTTATAGGTGTGTATTGGGAATCTGGTATTTTTGGTTTGGCGGCATTATCAACGACAAAGCCGCCAATCAAATTATACCAAGAATTGTACAAAGAGCAACTAACCAACCGAACCCTTTCCGCGCGGATGGGAGGATTCAGATAAGTGGTAAAGTTATTCTTGTCGCTTTCCAAAAAGACGATCATTATATTAGATACGCCAAGGCCACGCCTCCTGCCAGCCCTGCGACTCCTACGAAGACCAACTCACTATTTTTTTGTTTCTTAGAAGGCTGGTAGTAATTCTTAAAGTCAGGCTTCTTTAACACCACTGTGGGGTGCGCCTGCGAATAAAGTTTGAAGGCGTAGTCTGTGTTTTCGAAGTTCTTATCCGCCTGCATTTTGTCTTGGTAATTCTTATCCAACCAATCCCTGTAGGCTTGTCTTTTTTTATTCCAAGCCGCCACGTCCCGCTGATATTTCTCCAGCGCTAAGTCGTGCCTTTTTCTTTCGGCGTTAGATTCTGCGTTTTTATCACCGCTAACTAATTTATCCAGATATCTACCACCATAATTAGCTCCTGTAAATGCTAAAGCTGCAATAACTCCACCTGCGACTAAGCTAACCATTATATGTTAGGCAGGTACTTTTCCTTTCGTAGGTAATCCTTTAGCAAGATAGCCCCGCCAACGGCAGCGGTCATTTTAGCGAAATTAGCGAAGCTCTTGCTTGGGTCTTCAGTAAAGTCTTCTTTGAGCACTTTCTTACCTACCCAACCAATACCCGCAACGATGGAAGTAATGATAGCTGCTTCTTCAACAGTTTTCAACAACGCGGTCGACATTATATTACAAAGCGAGAAGGTCATTCCATTTCAGGGATTTTGTTTTTTCTGACCTCCACAGGTGCGTGATATGTTGGGGCCTCCCACTTTACTTCTGGCTTCATATTCCGCCATTGTAAGTAAAAGCTGCCTGCTGCTATAGCAATTCCTAACGCGCCGATGACATAGCCGGGATTCCAAAAGGATTCGCTTTCGTCCTCCACCTTTTCTTCTTTTTTGGCTTTATTCTTTCTGTTCATCTCCGCGAGCTTCTTTCCCGCGGCAACTCTGCCTGCAGATTTAGGCTTGGTAATCTTCTGCTCCTCCTGAGGTTGTTCTTCGGTGCCACTCATCTTATATCTAAGGACTTGAAGGACTTGATAATAACTTGACGGCGACTTGACAATGACTTAAGGATGACTTGATTAAGTACTTAAGGACGACTTGACAATGACTTGACTAAGTACTTGAGAATGACTTAAGACGACTTGACTAAGTACTTGACAATGACTTGACTAAGTACTTAAGACGACTTGACAATGACTTGACTAAGTACTTAAGGATGACTTGACTAAGTACTTGACAATGACTTGACTAAGTACTTGACTAAGTACTTAAGACGACTTAAGGACGACTTGACTAAGTACTTGAGAATGACTTGATAATGACTTGACTAAGTACTTGAGGTGACTTGATTATCAGCAAGTGCTGCCTGAAAGACCTTTTCGACTTCTCTGTCCTTCTTGAAGTCCTTCCAAGATGTTCCAAAGGAACCTAGTACCTCTTTCAAGTCAACGTGCTGAGCTACGTGCAAAGCCGCAGAGGCTACTGCCATTAACTTACCGCACTTCAAAGACAACCACCCGCAGGTTATCTTAAGTTCTTGGGCAATGACATAGTCCTCACTTATGTCCTTCCGTAGTTGATCCACATCGTCTATGGGCAGTGCAAATCCAAGCAATTTAGTCGCAAGTCGGATAGCGGAGTCTGCGACGGCGTCCGTGGTCTTACTTGCAAGGGCAGCCTCGTACCTCTTATGGAACTTTTTGACTTCCTCTTCTGACAACTTGTTAACTTGCTCATGGGTAAGTTCCTTGCCTATCATTTCTTTACACTTCCCCGAAGACACAAGGATGTTGAGTTGTTCCTTGAGGTTACTTTCGTCTAACTGTGTGGGGACTTCATCTAAGAGCTGCTCAATCTCCATATACATTAGGAGTTAAAGATCTGAGATCTTTATTGAATACGGAAACCTCAAAGAGAAGATCATCTTGGAATGTTGATGCGTCTTTAAATGCCGCATGTATTCATGCAACTGTTCCTTGGATATCTCACCGCCGTAGTCGCTTAAGATGGTTTCCAGGTCAGACTTACTGGGTGTATAAAATACGACCAGGGAGCCTATGTTTTCCCTGAAGGGTTTAGAGACACTGGTAAGCTGCTGCGAGAGCAACCAAACACTAATATTGTCATGTCTGCCGCTGAAAGCGAGCTTCACTAATTCGGAGGTGCGCTTTTTTACGTCGTCCCCACAGGCAATGTCATCCAGTATGAGTAAAGTCTGTGTATCTTTAGGGAATTGTTTGTGCCAGAACTTCAAATGGTTGGATAACTCATTAGGGTCCAATATGTCCACAAAGAAGTCGTCATCTTTCACTCCTATGCCTTCCCAGGTGCGGTTATTCACGTAGGTGGGGCATAATAGCACGATGTAGTCGAAACGGTATCTAAAGGGTCCTAATAGCTGCTCCACGATGAACTGGGTCTTTCCGCAGCCGGTGGGTCCTACTATCAGAGCATTACAAGGCATGTGATCTGGATTCATATATAGATGGAACCAGTGGAAGCAGTAAGAAGAATGACCGCCGGCGCAAAGGATAAAAAAAAACACCATAGAAATACAAAGGGAAGAAATAGATCGGTTAAAAGAGCGTGTGCAGGAATTGTATGATGAAATGTGTAGTCTGAAGCGTGCAGAACGGTTTGGTGCGCTTTTGACAATAGTGGGTTGGGCTACGGAGTCCGTTAAGGACTTCATTCAATATCCTCTATAGAATGTTAACGATAAGGAACCTCGAAATGAATTAGGTCCATCGCGCAATGGCATCCTTAGGCGACTTCATCGTCGTTGCTGGCGTAGCATTTCCGCCTTCTGTAGCAGCGCATCTTTCATACGCATTTCGGCGTAGCGACTGAAAGTACATGCTTGCGATGGATCGTATAAGCACTGCCACAAGTGTTGTTCCTTCCTGACGCAGCCACACTTATCGCAAGTGTCGTTCCAGTAGTTTACGTTCTCCCAGGCGACCTTTTCAAATGTGACGTCGAAGTTCACAAAGAGGTTGTCTATTTCTTTTTTCTGGTTGTTTAATTGCCTTACCGTGTCGACTGGACAACAACGTTCTGCTACGTCGCCATGCTCTTCGCAGACGACTTCTGAAAGGTCGTATCGTTTACATCTGTATTTGTGCCAGGCATCTTCAAAGGATGCGTTGCAGCTTTTGCAAAGAGATTTGAGGCAGACTCTGTGTTCCATGTGGTATGCTAGTGCTTGAGGAGAGCTTAGTACCTTGTAGCATTCTTCGCAAGTAAGGTTGTGTGCGTTGTTTCGGCGACAGACTTTGTTTTTGACGTGGTAGGAACAAGCTTGCGCGGTAGCAAAGGTCTTATTGCAATGTTCGCATGTCGTTTCTGTCGCGCGTTGCTTAAAGCAGACCTTGTTTTTGACGTGGTAGGAACGAGCTTGGCTGGTCGTAAAGGTCTTATTGCAATGTTCGCATGTCGTTGCTGCGCGTTGCTTAAAGCAGACCTTGTTTTCGGTGTGATAGTTAAGTCGCTGTAAGGAACTGAATCGTTTGTTGCAATCGTTGCACGTCATTATAGTAGGGTGTTCTTTATGCCTTATTAATGATCCTACTTCGTTGTTGCTGATAGGGTAGGGTCTCTTAAGGCCTTTAGTTTTAATGTCATTATTTCTTAATGTTTTGAATGTTATTAGGCTTATATTCTTAGGGCCTTTAGTTTTAATGATAGGGTATTATTTCTTAATGTTTTGAATGTTATTAGGCTTATATTCTTAGGGCCTTTAGTTTTAATGATACCTTATTATTCTTTAATGATATCTCATTAACATTACTTAATATAATAAATAAAAAGAGGATAATATGAAGGACCCTAAAATAAGTCTTTACGTAACGTATCCTAAGAAAGAATAATAAGATATTATTAAGATCTCCTTACATCACCGATATACTACATCAAAGTTAAGGCGCAGGAGCCTGGGAGGAATTCTAGTTACCCTTTCAATATATGGACTGCATTACATGTGAACTACCTGCCGACTGCATAATTCGTGAGGAGAAAAAATACACCTGTCCTCATTGTAATAAGGTATTCCCCGAAGGATCCTTTGTTGGGCATTGGTGTCCCACAGATCCTAAAACACAAAGAACTTTAGTTTACAAAGAGGATCTGTAAGGTATGTATATGGAGCGACTGCGATACCGTCAAAAGACCATAAGCGCCCTTTGCGGTGACTGCGGTCAAAAGCTGTCCACCCTCCAAGCCTTACAATATCACCGCGACAACAAAGTCTGTCTAAAGAACTACTGCTGCCGCTGTGATGAGCCCTTCTTTGAAGAGAACTGGCATAAGTACCGCTGCCGCCGTTACCACCTAGAAGGTATTGCCTGCGAAACCCACGGTGACATAGCCGAACGCTGTTGCCCCCTTGAAACCTCCCGGGCGCTGACAAAACGTAAGAAGGAAATTGACCAAACCTTTGTAGGCTTTGACGACGTTGAGGGCGTTAAATGGGAGGACAGGGAACACTGGGAGGCTATTTGCGATCGCTGTGGCTGTCAACGGAGCGGACAACATATTTGGTGCTGTCTATACGACGGACCACGTCCTTTAGACCATTACCTGGCGGTACGAAAGGCTTGGAAAAATGAGAAAGATATATGATTCCTCAAATCGCAGCATTCGTAGGAGGCGTCTTAATTACCGTATCCGCTTACCACATAACAGAAAAAATGAGGTCCGCCGTAGCAGACCAATACTTAACCGCTCATGAGGATGACTTCTAATCACACAGAGGATTAGCATCTACCTTCCTTTCAACGTCGAACTTCCATCGACCGCTGACCTTACCATAGCTGCGTATGTGTGTGAATTCCTCACCTTGAAGGACATACCGCACGCAGTCCGGTGCCCACAGTGTGCACTCTTTACCGTCGTGTTCCAAGACCAACCTTAAACGGCTAATGTCTTCGAACACAACATAATTTTTTATTCTGTATGAAATGCCTTGGACTAATTCACGCCAGTGTGTCTGTTCAACTATCATTATATCTATGAAATATTCTTTGGTGAGTCCTTAACGCATCCTGCGTCTTAAAAGCCTTAATGCACCAAGGACAAGGTACGCGAATGCCTTCCGCGTAATGGTCGATCTCCCTACATATAAGGTCGTAATCATTGCACACCATAGTTAGATAACCATTTGCCTCGTATTGTGCGAGTAATGCCTCTTGTTTTGAGGATAATACGCCCGTTACCCCTTAGGTGTCTTCAACTCCAAGCATAACCCATTATATTTTTTATGTGCATTGAGAACTAAGATGTCGGGCTGACCCGCCTGTAACCTTTCTGCCAACATACTATTCTTTTGCTAGCTGAGTCCTGTAGTTCTCCAAGACCTGGTGCCAGCAGTAGGATAGGGTGGAATCGACGTATGTAGTTTACGACCTTCTTATGCAGGTCAAATTCATTTTCTATTTTGAATATTAACTTATTAGGACTGTCAAAGCGCCGCTCTATTTCATACTTACCTGTTTTCCTGAGGGTAGGGGAGAACATCGCCTAACACCCATTTTCTGACTCGAATATTAAATCATAAAAGACCAAGCGAAAGTGAGGGGGAATCGGGGTGACCCCTTACCTCAACCTACCTCCGTCTCCCCTAATTTACCGGGTGACACTCACATAACCCACTAGCACCTGCCGGAAAGGCGCACCTTTCACCTTCCTTACTTTGGGATCCTCCTCGCCCCTCCCTCCCTCCTTCTTTTTTTAACTGCCTCGCCCCATCCACCCACCTCCCCTCTTCCCACGCTATCTTCTCTTTCTCACCGCCCTACTCCTCCTGTATCTCTATCCCCCCCCCACCCCCAAACCCCCCCCCTCTTGCCTCGGGCCGTTCCCCTTCCCCTACACATGTCGCATATTTCCATCCCCTGCTTTACCCCCCCAACCAGTAGTCCCACCTCCACCCCCTACCCCCACTATCTCATCATCCCCTCGCACAGTTTACGTGGTCTTCGCCCTTCCCACCCAGCCCCTCTGGGGGGCCGCGGCAGCATCTTTATATCTAGCCTAAAGCCCCTCATTTCTCCTCTCCCGTGGGGAATTCCCCTCTCCTCTCATCACAAGTTGTCCACCGCGCCTCCAGCTATGATCTGGCCACGTACCGACCCCCTCCCACAGGTGAGGAGTGACGGTTTTCGTCCCCTACCTAACCCCCCCACCCACCTTCACCACCACCATGACTTTTACCCCCTTTCCTTCTTGCCCCAACGCCGCGATTTTTTCTGTACTTTCTTTTAGCTTACCTAGTCTTTGTCTGTTTGTAAACGGTATGTGGTTGCGCATTAAGGGTGTTCTAGTCAGAATTGACCCCTTAAGACCAAAAGTTACCTTGTTTCATCTGAGACGGGTTAGGGCTCTAGCTCGAGTCCCGAGAGTTAACGTACCCAACGCCAAAGCCGACCCTTCGCTTTGAAATAAAAGTTTATCCGCCTTGCACTAGGCATTGCCAGTTTGGTGTTGTTGTTTTTGAATACCGCGAAGCATTATATACGTAAAGAGTAGTTTTTGGTTTCAAGGAAGCGAAAATATGCACTCCTCTTTAGCGATTCATTTCTACAGGCAGTTGCGCGCTCAGAGACAACGAGAAGTATGCGTTGATACTTTTGTCGAGTCACTTGCACTGTGTTTGGTCACGCTTGAGTTCCAGGGTTAAGGCCGTCCTGGGGATTACCCGACGCAATCCCTGCCAGTAAAAATCACTGTCTGTTGTTTGGTTTGATGTCAATCACAATGCATAATTATCGGTAAAGAACTCGCCGGGAGTGCCTCAACTTGATCCCCAAACTGTTACTTTTATTTCCCTGTAGAGTCTGAGGGCTCTTCATTCACGAGCGAATACACCTTATTTGGCACTCCATTGATGCTAATCCCGAGAAGTTGGTGTGTTGGGTATGAAAGGGCTTCAAGTCGCGCTTACCGGCTTCATCAGGTTTGATAAATACCAACATCAAACCCCCATGTTGTAAAGAATAACGACGTGTGTAAATAATGCTCTGAGTAATTTTACCGCGTCTGTCTTATCCAGGAAACAAAGGTTTTGTACATTACCGCGTGTTTTTGGTCGTTACAAAGAAAGCATTTCCGGAGCTGTATTCCATGCCAGCGCTGGCGTGTAATCTTCGGAATGTATGGTTTCATACTGCAATTCCAGGTGGTTGGTAATGGCATATGGAGGAATACTCACGAAACGCCGTGCTTTTTAAACCCACCAATGATGTTAGTTATGTTGGCAAGGTCACTCAAACTTTGCACCTCACTCAAACTGTCTAGGTAATAAAACTACGTGGCTGGTAATAGCCTCAAAGTCCAATGGTTGTATTACGTATACGTACCATAGGCTGTTTGAATGGTCCTTTGCATCGCAACGTCCGTTGCGATCGCCAGAATCGGTAGGTTCGTGTCTTGGTGGGAGTACTAAAATTTACGTAAAAATATTGCGCTAACCGATACCCATGCTCTATCTTTTGTGACCTTTCGAATGCAAGTCAACCACCCCCTACAGATCTTGTAATGTGTGTGTAAAGGTCCATAGTTGTTAAGGTTAAGAGGGATTCCGGCGAAATACGACCTTTAGATCTTTGAAACAATGTTGCGACCAAGGTGTGTTAAAGATATCTTTCATCTGCGGCGGTAGGTGCCCGTCAAACAAACCTTAGCGCCAGGGTGCCAAGGAATTGGAGGAACTAACACACTAGTTATCTGGAGTCGAGGAACCCCTAGGACATGCGTTTCTCCAGGTCTAGCGACTTGTCGTGGGGGTGTAAAGGTGACTCGGTGAATGTGAAAGGGCGTCTGCTTGTCAGTTTCGCCAACCGCCACAGCACCCCCGTAATATATTGGGTTTACCTTTGAGATATCATATTACCACCCTCCCGCGAGAGTAGACCCACCCTAGCCACGAAATGGAACAGATGTGATCCCACCACGAAGAAGCGTGTCAATGTCGATATTATAACGACGAAGAACGTCATGGAACCCTGCCCTGCTTCCTGATGACATGTAGACCCTCTCAGGCCTTTTGATAAAATTGCTGGCAAGAGTAGTGGCGTCAGGGCCCGCGATTTGCTATGCGTTCATTTGAGAGATTAAATGTAGGTTAAAGAACCCTCCAAAAGCCTATTCCAGAATACTACAAATGGGAATGCCCTTGGCGTGCGGTCGGACTTAACAGCGGACCTCCCTCACTGTACCTAAGGGAGAGCGATACACAAAACATACCTGGTTCTACTTTGGACTTCCAAATGAGGAGACAGAAAGGGCAGGTTCAAGTTTAGAGACGTCGAGAATCGGGGTGCGTTAGGGGAAAAAATGGCCACAACCTGTATCAAGGAGATTAAGAAATGTACAGCCTGCTTAAAAACAAGCTTCCCAAAAGGAGTCAAAAAATGCGCTGGGAAACGCCCAACTTGACGATGCTAAGCACTTTGACTTCAAGAGGAAACACAAGTTGCTCAAGGACCTTCATTAGAGGTAGTTCGAAGGCCTGGCTACAAAGATATGCCCTTCAGATCCGCAATCAGGACTTGCAAGACGGAGCGCCAGGAAAACTCAACCAAATTAGAGACCGGTCAAAGAGGAAAAAAAAAAAAAAAAAAGAAACAAAATTTGTAAGCACTTCCAAAGATTATTGCGAACGCGAATAAACCTGGATGGCTTACCGGTGAGCTTCTTTTGCAAAAAAGGTGTAAATTAATTTATATTTTTATTTTTAAAAAAGATGAAAAGGAAGCACTGGAAAATTGAAAGGAAGCATTCAAAAGGAAAATCAAGG